>NC_143448.1:16465341-16772898 GCF_987193195.1 Phasianus colchicus | reverse complement strand
GATTTTGCTGTGCCGTAAATAGGATAAGGAAAAAACCCGATTTCCAGTTTGGGATAAGGCCTTTTAAGAACTCAGGGAGAGCTGCTGGTTTGAGTGATCATAAAGAATCTGCACAACGTAGGGAAAAAAAAGGAAAAAATCTGCAGTTACTGTGGTCTGGAAGACAAAAGATAACACAGATAAAGATAATACAGAAAGAATTTTAATATAATGCTGGAGAAGAGTGAGGGGATATGGAGGTAGTTGTGGAAGAAATAGGCACTGAGATTAAAAAAAAAAAAAGAAAAATCTCTTACAAGAGAACAGTTGCATTTCAGGGATATCCAGTATAAGAAGCAAATGTTCCTGAATGATCCACAAAAAGGATGATGGGCTGAGCTGTAGTATCAGCAATATCTGAAGGAAGGGGGAGAGATGAAGCCAAAAAGGTTAGTTTTGCATTCTTTCATTTGCCATTATTGGAGTTGCATTTGATCTACAGGGATTGGAGGTGGTTGAAAGTGCTCAGTGACTTGCAGAAATAAGGCCTGCAGTAACTCATGTAGAATATTTGGAGTTTGAATTGGGAGAGAGGAAATGCAGACTGGAACAGCAACATTTGAAACAGAAATCTTCAAAGCATATTAAAATGACAGATATCTCACCTTTCTGCTGGCTGTGTGCAGGACTCTTGGGGTCTCTCTCAGTCCAACAAGTTTTAGTGCATTCCTTGTTTACA
The DNA here is from genome assembly GCF_987193195.1 of Phasianus colchicus. Lineage (NCBI taxonomy): Eukaryota > Metazoa > Chordata > Aves > Galliformes > Phasianidae > Phasianus > Phasianus colchicus. The sequence goes on along the minus strand of NC_143448.1, from coordinate 16,772,180 downwards.
GCATGTTCTGCTTTAAATGCCTGTGGGACTCAGTGGTCATTTCTTTCCATCACCCCCTGTACCTGACTCTGCATCTGTACCAAGACCAACAGACTGGCGTTGCAGGTTTCATGTTTTCTGCCTGTTTTTCCTATCTCGTATTCCAAACAACTTTTCCTCATTGATTTCTGCACTTTTCAGTCATTTTACAAGAAATAACAACTCCCATTCTTGCCTGAGGGTCTCACCTTGGCTGGGGTGAGGCAAATGTAAGCATGAAGCTTTCCTCCCAACCCTCCCAGTGCAACCTTCTTAGCAGAAAAAAGCAAGCATACACAACAGATGCCAGCCATCTTAGAAACATTTCCCACTACCTGCTTCCTCCTGCTTTTGCTTTTTAGACCACTGTGAAACAAATACTTGGAATATTTTGTTTAAAAAGAACAAAACCAAAAAGAGGACAACTGGTCAAAAAGCTGCTGTTTGTTACGTGGTATTGTGATTCTTTTGAAGCTGATTTTAAGTGTAAATTTGGCCACGTGGTCACTGTAAAGAAGCGAGTTTGCTCATTGCAATTTTAGGTAAGCAGGCTTTAATACAGGCTTTAATTGCAATTGGCTGTTGGTTTATAGAACGGAGAAGAATTGGATTTTCAGTGATGACAGAAGAAAAGCCGAGGTTCTAGATGTAGTTATAAATATTTACTGAAATAGATGAGGAGGCAATCAGTCTCCAAACTTGTCAGTGTCACTGAGAACTGCAGACAGACTACAGAACCAGAACAGTAAGAAATAACTAACTTTGTATGCCCTTTTATTATGATACATCCCAGGCAGAATTTATTCTGCCAACAGTGTGTATCCAGCCAATTTCACTACCTCCTTCTCTTGTCAAAATCAAAGAAAAATAACTTTATCTTAAAAAAAGGGATAAAAACCCAACCATTAAGATATTATACTTTTCTCTTTCTTAAGAGTTCTCTTCTCACAGTGATAGGTATCTTAGAAAAGAAATTGATGTATCTTCCTTTCTTCTTTGCGTGTTCTTGGTATCACAAGCTGTGCACAGCATGCTTTCAATTAATTTAAACTAACTTTCCATCTGCTCCGACAAATGTAGGATTTGAGTGAAAGACAGTATGATGGAGTGCCATGAAATGTGCTAATAGCAAACACTAATGTGAAAGCCAGTCTTCTGTGGAAAATGTAATATCCATAGTGCACTCCTTCTAGTCCATATTAAAGGCTCAGTTTTGAGAAAAATGTTTATTGTTTTCAATATTTGCCTAATCAAGATGGGAAACGAAAGCTTTCACAAAGGAGATGGAGTTTTACATTTTACAGAGTGTAGCAATTTGAAGAACAGGATGTATCAGATCGATTCCTTTTTAATTGCCACTTTCATCAAGCTTTGTTATGGGATTATTTCATTATGTTTCTACACTTAAAGCAAAAGAACACAAATGCTGAATATGATTAGAACTTGGAAAGCTTTGTTATCAATTCAATCAGAGTTCTGTGTATTTTGTGAATATTCTAATTTTCCCTGACAAGTTAAAGTTCCAACAAAGGTATTTAAATTAGAAAAGCCAAGGCTGCAGCAAAACAGCTACCGTGTCTACATTCAAGTAATGACACAAGCTAAATTACAGTAACTACATGCAACAAAAGCCTTTTGCTGCTTAATGTATGTACTTCACAGCCATTACTATAGTCCTTTGTTTTTGTTTTTTTTGGGGGTTTTCCTTTTAGTATAAGCTTGAAGCTTCAATTCTAGCACCTGCCTTTCAAACAACAACCATTTAAAGTTGTGTGGTAATTAAATTCTACCTGCAGCCCAAATTCGTTCTCTATGGAACCCCTGAGGATCGGGTTATGGCCTTTTTCCCAATTTAAATTAGTGTGTGAATTTGCAGAGTAGAATTATGCTGGATCCTGGTTCCTCCTCCCAGTATTTCTCACTTTAAGTGCTGTTCTCAACCCTGGTTTGACAACTTCGACTGATCAAATAACTGCAAATCAAAACTCCAGACTTGGTGAGACACAAAGGGACGCGTGGTGGCTGCACTGTGATGAGAAACAGCAAGGAGAAGATGATAAGCCTGTTCCTGGTAGTTATTACCTCAAACTGAGTATCACTTGCACTTAAAAGTGGAGCTCCATAGAGGATAATTCTACATAGTTTTGTGCAGATCCACAGAAACCAATCACATTTTCTCAGCAATTAAGTGCCTGAGTTCAAAGTTATGTTGAAGACTGAGATGTTTCTCAGTGGTTGCAGCCTGTAGTTACCACCTCTTTCTAGGTTTAAATTCTTCAAGCACGGGTGGTTTTCCTTAGACCTGCATGGAAGGCCTTCATCCTTCAGCTGCAGTGTCCTCAGACCCTACCCATGGATTAAGCAGCATACAAGACACCTAGTAGGCGAAGGAAAGGGTCCCTTCAAAGTAAGAAATTCAACTCTTTATTTCTTTTCCTGGGAGACTACTGCCTCTGAGACCTCTTGTTTGTCACCTCACAGCAGTATGTCCTGGTCAGCATTTCTGGGAATTCTAGGAGGGATGTGGCTTGCCGGAGTTGTTCATTTCTTCAGGAAGGAGTTGAAGATTTCGTAGGGAGAAGTGATGCACGAGTAGGAGATGTTTAATTTCCTTTAGTTCCTTTCTAGTTTGCCACAAGCAGACCCAAAGAGAAGTATGTTTCTCAGATAGCTATGTTTGTACATTGATACACATCAGAAATAGCAGTTGCTGTGAAGATGGAAGGGTATGAGACATGGAAGGTTCATAAGGTTTCTATCTGACCAGCTGGGGCAGGTGAGGAATTAAAGATATACCTTGGAACATGCAGTAAAATCATTTTTCACGGATCTTCAGCAGAGATCTTAGTTTCCAAAAGCTTCTCTGTTTCCCACTTACATCATGCAGACTAATAAAAAGACTAATAAAAAATTACTTTTCCCTACAGACCTTTCCTATCTTCTGTTCTGCAGAACACGTATGTACCTACAGCAGATACTGTCCTGGAGAATTCATATGCACAGCCTGAAACCTTTGAGCAGTGGTTGGACAAGCTCAGGACTGACAGAATATGTCAGTAAATCTGAATGATTGTGTGCAGAAAGGCATTTTGAAAGGGCTCTGACTGCTGTCAGTCACGCTCCTTCTTCAGCTAGAATGTGATGGTGTATAATATTTAACCACTGTTAGGCATTCTTCCATTTGGGACTGTTTCATGCACAAGTCAACCATTTAATCAATCTCCTTCATTGTTAGATTAAAAGTGGAGTGACTGGAAGGAAATGAGGGGAAAAGAGAAAGTGAGATGTACTGTTAGAAAATAGCACCTAGAAGTGAGAGATTAAACTATTTGAAATGAAAACAATAGTAAATGAATTTGGGGATGTTTTACTTTATGCTTAAATTAGATTATTGGCTGAAAAATAATAACTTGGTCCTACAAAGTTATAACCTGGAAATGGGATGGAGACAAAAGTTAAAAGATGAATAATAGAAGAAAGAGATCAAGCAGCAGGGCAGGGATGATAATGGTTATTTAAGGCAGGAAAAAATGACAATGAATGGTAATTAGCAGTAATGAAAACACATTTTCCCTTCATAAATTGGGTGTTGGTGTCAGTATGGCTTGTCTGAATGCACATTCAGGGGAGAACATGGCTTTAAAGTGGTAACAAGAGAGCAGGAAAGAATTAGCTGAGCATCACTTTTATATAAGTGTGTGTATATATATGGATGGTGTGTGTGTTTTCTTACTAGCTGTTATCTGAGCAACTTGTATAAGTGTAAAAATATTTTCAGAGCCAGATTATTCTGTTCAGCATACAAGAGACCATAATGCAGTTATCAGGTATTTGATATTATTCAGTCAGTCACGTGCTGACAAATTCCCTCTCGTCTCCCCATCCTTAGCAGTGCTCATTACATGAGATAATATTGTGTCCCAGTCCTGAGGGATGTGAAGGGTGGGATTCAAAACTGAGTAGAGCTGTCTGATCAGAAGGACATGTACATCTTAAAGCTTCTGGATTCAATTCCAGAGCTAAATTTGTCTAGTGTGATCATAAAATGAAAATGCTCCTACTGTCAAAGTGGTTAAACATTCAGGATAAGTCCATGGTTAATATCTATCAGTCGTTAGCCGTTAATCAGAGACCATTCAGATCAGGCTGGAGGAAGTCAAAGTATAAATGAGCTCTGAAAACGCTGGATAAGTTTGGGTGACAAAGCTGTCTAGTGGGCAGGAGGAAAAAACTGAGCTGTAGCTAGATAAGGCTTGCAGTAGTGACAGACCCACGGGCTGTAATGAATGAACAAGTCTTGCTGATTGATTTACTCAGATGTTGATAAACAGTTTGCTATCCAGACAGGTCCAGCATCTCAGAACACCGCCGGTCTCCTGAGAGTCATTCATTGACAGGCAGCAGGATGGGGAGGCACTGGGTTTCCTTCTGCTCAGGAGCACCTTTCTTTCTTGAAGGCTGCCCATCATTCCTAGGCTGCTGACTGAATATAGATGTGGTTTAATTTTATAGTAGGCTATTGGTAATACGTATTTCTTTATAACACGGGGATTGATTTAAAACATATAATGCTTTCTGAATGACTTCCAGACATGAAGTTTTAACTTTCTGGTCTGAAAATATTGACTATAATTATTAAATGTTTAAGGTGCTCCACTGTTAGCAGAAATGTATTTTGAGCACTATTTGCCATTGCCTTTGCTGAGTTGAATTTTGTTACAATTTCTCTCTTTCTTTTTTTAATTAAAAAAAAAAATCAAATATTTCCTACATGATTAAAATACCTTAGAGGTAATTATTAAAATTAAGCACCTGGCTAATATGAAGTATGTCATCTGAATTCAGTTAAGTAAGCCATAGTTGCAGCAAATATCTTTTTTAGAATCCTTTTTAAAAAGCATTTTTTAATATATATTTCTATTATTATTCTCATTTTGTTCTGGTTTGTAAAGACTGATTTTAAATGAGTAAACAGGCTTTCAGCTCTCAATGGTAGGTCTTAGATAAGGTGCAAAAACAATGCTAAAATATGCAGTGATAATTGAGTGTCAATTTAAGAACATGTTCCCTGTTGAACAGGTGCCTGTAGTTTCCTGTGAACTCCAGGTTATTGTTAATACACCGTTAACAGGATCCCAGGAGTTTCCATGCAGTTAATTTCACACTTGGACATTGCAATATTTGCAACAATTCACAACGTTCCGAAATGTCCAGGAGACTTTGGCAGGGACAGCCAAGCAAAATGCTAATAAGGAAAACAGAAGAGAAGTCAGAGCCAGAACTCGACTGTTGCCAGACTCCATCAGCACTACACAATGTTGACAAGAAAAAAAGAATTCTTTCATCTCCTGCAGCCATAAACCAAGGGGGATTTTATTTATTTATTAACAGAGAAATAACAGAATGAAATAGAAGGGAGGGCTTGAAAGGAGCCCATTGTGTTAGGCCAGTGACATCTCTCTCAAATGAATGAGGATCCATGAACGAGCCTTGTTTCATAACACAGCTCTGCAACGCGGTGATCCGGCAGTCAGAGCTGTGTTTGTCATCCTGCAGGGTAATTTACAGTTCTGCAGACTGGGAGGAAAATACAAGCAAATGAAAACTGATCTGATTAATAGTCTGATGCCGTGGTGTAAATGCAAGAGTTGTATCAGTGACACATAACGTGTAAAGCAGTAGTCAGCCAATTGGGTTACCAAGATCTTAGGTCAGTCAGAACAAGAAAGCATTAGACATATGTTTTACTTCAGCTTGGAGCAGGAAAGTTGTGTTATGTAATGAATGACTGACCTCCAAAGGGCAGAAATCAGAGTAGGCTGGCCTATAACGTTCCCATTGCCAGGACCCAGATCTCTGGGCACATGGGTCATGGTTAACAGACAGCATCATCAAACTTTATTTTGGCTTTCAATCCAAAGATCATCCTCGATTTTGATATGAATAAGAATTTTTAGTGCATCTCTTGAACAGGACCCTCTGCTTCTTAATCTCTTGTGATGCTGTTGTATCAAAAGTGAGTGTCAAGTCTTGACTCAGGTAATTTCCTTCTTCTAAAATGTGGAGTTAAAAAGAAGTAAAATTTGAAAACAGAAGTGTTATCATGCTTTTTGAACAGTGTTTCCTTAGAGATTTGGCATCTTTTCTTCTCTGTTGTGAGAAGGGTAACAAGATACAATTCATAGAAGTCTGGAGTATAACTGCTAAATGTCTTCTGACTTGCAAGAAATTGGACAGCTCGTAAGAACAGTTCTTGAATCAACAGCCTTTGGTAAGAGCCAACTAAGTGGGATCTCCTATAGGAAGATATACTACATGACATGGGAACTAAACATCCTGAGAATTCTCTGTTAAGCTTTATGGTCTTTTGAGTGTTTCAAACTTGTTTGCTTAAATGAAAGATGCAAAGAGCCAAGGGTGGGGTCTCCAGAAACCAAATGACAACTGAATTTGTTAGGGGAATAAATAATGTCTAAATCTAATACTGCTATTATTTCCTTTTAGACAGTATTTTTCCAGATTTTGTGAAGACCCGTATTAGAAAATGTTTTTTCCAAATTTCCTTTCAAAACAAACAAATAAACAAAAGTGCCCTCAGCAAAACCTCAGTGTAGCAGGGACATCCATCTGTTGGGCTAATGAAGGTGACACGTATAGGTTTGTGCTGCCTACTGTCCCCACTTCCATCTCTTTAATTGATTTTTGAACCACCCCAATTCCCATATTAATTAGTCTGTAGTAGGTTTAATTGCATCCTAGTACATTTTTTCCCAACGAACTGAACTTCTTAATGAGTATTCACTTATTAATAACAGATTCGAAAAATAGACAATTCTTTTGTGTGTGAGGGCGATGAAGTTCCTCCCCTTAGCACCTATATTTGTATATGAGAATATATAATATATATGTGAGTGTTTATATGTATATATATGGAAATTTTTAATAGCTTGATTTGGACACTAACTAGTCTTTTTATGTATTTCTCTTTGTTATAAGTGAGCTGTATGACATTTAATGTACATACTGCCTTTCTCTCCCTTATTCCATCTAAGCAGGGCAAAGACAATGAGGAGATGCAGCAACATGAGGACTTCTTTTTAAACCCATTGCGTGAAGAAAGTAAGTCTTGCATTGTGCCCAGTCAACCCCAGAAGACAGAGCTAAAAACAGCACGCATTTTCATTAGCTTCATGTACTCACTGCTCATTTGCTGAAGAAAATAGTACACAGTCCCAAGGAGCAGAAAATGTGAATGCAAGAAAGCACTGCAGCCCCCAGGTTGTGTAAATGATGACAGCAACTACAGTTAGAAGTAAGTTTGTCGTGGCCCTGTACTGGCTGAGGCTTTGGTCCCTGCTTTGGAGGGTTCAGCTTCCAGCCTGTGTGAGGCTCTGGCATGAGCTGCCTCTGCAGCCTGGCTCTCAGGCCTCTGTGCTGGCCAGGAGGCTGAGTTTCCAACCAGCTCTGCTCCCAGCATGGTTTTCAGCAGAGCCCTCTAAGTAATTCTGTATTTCTACCCTTATATTTGCTGTCCCTACCACCAAAACAGAGTGAGAAGAGGGTGCTTTGTGATCTGATAGAGGTAAAAATGCGAAAGAATGCAGCATGATGGATACACATAGGTCCAAATCCTGCAGCCAGCCCTGCCAATGCGGTGGTGAGCAGCTGCACTGAGCCTTTGGCAGCACTGAGCATGTAGGACTTTTGTTCAGCACAAAGAAAAGATTACTCTCTAGAGATGTTATTGTTTCAGCTTCTTTATGCAGGATCCAAAAGCAAGCCATCTTCAAATTCATGTTTTTTACCATTAGTAGCAATGGCAAAATTTGTTAGGCACTGTGGCTAGGCTTTCCAGCACTGGTCTAGTTCTTACACAATGGAACTAATAGCTAAAACCTGAACACGTGGGTTTTAGCAGATCAAGAAGTTTAAATCTTTCCTTTAGACTTACAGTCTAGTAACGAGGGTTAGTCTAATTACTGTGATATATTGCTTCTACTTTGCTTTACTGGTGAACTCTGTCATGTTTGCTATCATCCTTTTATGAATTAAGTATCTCTAATCTCATTTTTTTTTTTTTCCTCTTGGCAATCCAGTATACAAAAGACCGAATGTTTGTTAATTGGGGCACCTGTTCTCTCTAGAGGTACTACTGGTTTTGCTCGATATGAAAAATGATGACAATTAACTTGGAGATGCAGGAAGCATTTCAGTGTGTATTAGAGCACGATGACTTTTAAAGAAGAAAAGATCCTACTGTTATATAATTAATTTAACTGTTAATGGGGGGAAAAAAATCAGCTCTTAGTCTTGTAGATACTAGGGATGGCAATGGAGGGAGGTTGTTCAAATCCCACCAAAAGCTGCCTCCCTCTGTACCAGCCAATAACACATGCTATAACCCCAAGGCAGGTTATAATCCTTGTTTTATAGCTACTTGGAAGGTATCTTAAAGCACTGTTGTTTTACTGCAGCTGATGAAATAGCACAAAAAATGAGACACAGCTGATGTTATGTTTCATTTATTTATTTGTGTACAAAGAAGCACTGTGATTTGCTGCCATTTCCAAGTGCCTCATTATCTTGCCACTGTCCCTAGCAGATCAATTACAGCAGGGGTGGAGCTGACAAGATAACTAGAGTGGAAAAATAACCCCCATATAAAATTTGTTCCCAGGTGTTTGCTGGCATGAAGAAAGATAAGTAATGTAAAGGACAGTGGCCAAATTTATACAGGAAAACTTTTAAAAACCTGTTAGTGACGTGAAGATTTAGTCCATCCCATAAGCATTGTCTACTCTGGTTCAATGTCCTTCTATTGGAAATCCATCTTCGGTTTGGAAAGACAATGACAAATTTTAGAAATAAATAAATACACACCCCAAGAAAAGCTGTTATGAACATCCCTTATCCCAAGTCAATTACTTCAGCATTGTAACTTATTGCAGAACACTTTGAAAACAGCTCTTTAAATGTAAGACTCCAGGGTATAGTATTTCATTCTGAATTTTCAGCACGCCTGCAGTAAACAAGCACTGTAAATACTTTTGCTTTTCTTGTTTTGGACAGTTAATCATAAAAAGTACATCCAGCCACAGCATGATGGTGAGTGTCCTGCAATTGCGTATGAAAACGTTAAGTTAGAGAAATAAGTAGTAACATAATGGTGAAGTGTACAGGACTGCAGTAACTTACATGCTGCTGTAACTGCAGGGGCAGTGAAGGTCACCATGCACTGGGAGGTGGATGAGTGGAGTCCGGCCAGAGGCGTGGCAGCAGAGGACGAGCATCCCGGTAGTTTTACAGCAGGAGCAATGACCCTGGCTTTGTTTCTGCAGGTAAGGAGGTTGTACTGAAACCAGAAGGGACTGTTCTGATTTACTATTGCAGGAGAAAAATGGAACTGTATTGAACTGTGCAAAGTTACTGAGTAACAGTAAGACTGCAATCCAGAATATGCGGTGTTAGATGAGGCAAAAGGTTGAAAGGGCAATGGAAAACTTCTACTTGACTCAAAAACCTTCAGCGTTTTCTCTCTCTGTTAACAATTCCTTGCTTATGATTTAACTTTGTTCTATTTCAAATGCCGCTTTTGAGGTACAAGGCACAGCATTAGTTTAGGACAATGATCTCAACTGACACCAAAGGAGGTGATGCTCTTCTGTGGTGGCTTCCAGGTAATGACCTTTTGCTCAGTTAAACCACAAGTGTCAAATACGCTTTTTCATCCTTTACTTATTACGAACCACATAAAAGACCACCTCTGGATTCAGTGTCTGATAAACCATAGGCCATCGGCAAAAGATACAAAGCAGGAATCCACAGAGGTGGGGCTCAGGGAAAGCAAACTGCAGTGGTTTGTACTCAAATATTTCCTTCTCGTGCTGGCCTCACTCCTACAGCTTCCTCTGTTCTCAGGTGCAGTAAAAAAGCCTTTTCAGGGATATTCTATGTCTCTGTCACTTTAGATAACTTCCTAGAAGATCTAAGGGAAAAAACCCAAACCACCAACTCAAGGAATTTCAGAAATTTGATGCTGGTTTTTGTGCTAGAAAAAGAATTTCCAGACAAAGACACAATAATGTCACAGAGCTATGGTGACTATTCTCTGCAAGATTTTAATTCTACCCAGCTTTCTGTTAGTTATTCTGGTCTGGGTTCTGGCTGCTATTTATTATTTCACCTGTTGGACCCTTTGGCAATGTCTAGGATCAATTGACAGCACAGGAAAGCACACAGAGCACCCCACTTCCTTCCTTATAGATTATGAGAGCTCAGATAAAAATGAAAATAATTTCTTACAAACCTTAAGTCGGGCTACTAGGAATGCAGCACCCTGAAGATACAAGCCTTGCTGATAAAACGTGCAGTTGCAAGCTAATGTGCAGAAGGACAGTGCAAGTTGGGCAGCTTGGTCTGGAGGAGTGTGTTTGAAGGACATGAGGGCACTAAATTGCGGACTGAGATTTTATGAGTCAAGGCAACAAGTAGACGATGTATTTGTGTAGCTATACTTCCACAGCACTTAAGCACAGTGGTTGAGCACATCAGACATGACCACAGACTATGGCAGTACTCACTGTTAAAAGCCATCCTGTAATCAGCTGTGCCAGCAGTGAGTGCTGCACGATGACAGCAGTGCAGTCCTGTAGCTTCCCAAGGTAGGTCACTCTGATTGATGTTTGTTCAGCCTGTTTCGGTTACAATGTGAATTTTTTTGTGGATGTCTCTTCTACGTAAGCTGAAATGATGGTGGTAGGTGGGGAAGGTGATCAGGTGAAGCAGAAAGGAAGTGCAACAAAAATCCATTAAAGCTTCTGTGCACAGTCCAGCCTAGGGATGTCAGACCCAGGTTGGCTCAGTGCAACTCCTATTACAAAGTGTGGCAAAGCATAGCATTACTGTTAGCTGAATAGATGCTGAATAATCTACTGCTACTTTCCTGTGTGGTCAAATATTATTTACCTCTCTGACCTCCAGTTTGTCACTCTATAAACGTGGCATGATGATGAAGGCTACAATTCATCTCTATTGCTTAGAGCAGTGTGGGAGCTTTTTTGTACTTAGCTCTGGCTATTCCAGCCTTTGACAGTGTCAGGGTCATTTTGTAGTCCTCTGTTCTTGCTGTATTGCATCAGGAAGGTCTATGCCCAGACAAAAGGTAAAAGCCCATACATCCTTTATTTGAGCATTTCACAAATAAATTACAAGTTTCTTTGCAACCACGTCATAAATCAAAACGTTTATTTACACCTCAGAAACAACAAGCAATTCAGCAACTAGGGCCCAAAGAAAAAACTGGAAAAGTAGCTGAAATAAGTATCTTTGAAAATCAAACAAAAATATTTTTCTCCTTGCTCGAGCTTTAAAAAAAAACATAAAAAATTTCTTGGTGATACGTTAGAGATTGTTATGGGGCAGATTGTTATGATTTCTGTCTGAAATGGCAGTAACAACACAGCTTGTTTGTACTGAATTCACCATCAGAGTTCACCAGACATGCTCTCATTCTACAGTCCTGAACAGGATGTGCATGCATGTACATACACGTCTGTTTTTACATTCATTTCAGCCCCAAATCATCAAATACAGTCACTTGTTGATGCAGAGAAGGAGTACAGTGTTCAAATGTTGAATGGAACTTTCCTGAATAGCTGTCCTATTGAAAACAGAGTGATGCAGTTATTCTGGCTATAATCCCTCCCATTTTCACTACTGATGACCAGCTTATACAGACAACTAAAAATGAGTCCGTAAACAATTATAAATATCTTCAAATGATATAAATTTTATTAAGCGAGGACAACTAAAGGTTAGCATAAGTACAACATGAGAGTTGGAATAAGCCTGGATTTCAGTGTGGGGTTTTTTTGGTTGTGGGTTATTTTTTTTTCCTTCTTTTTTTTTTCCTTTTAAAAATCAAACTGGTTTAGCATATATCACCCAAGCTGTTCCTTAACTTGTGTTCATCCATGATTCATGGGATTAAACTGCTTATTTCAAGTCCCCATGTTGTATTAGTCTCCATCTGCATATATTATATATATATATTTATATATGTATGTGTATATCTCTATATATCTACATATATACACACACATAGCAATTGTGCAACTAATAACTTTCCACCAAGAGTGGATGAGTATATCCATTCCATTTGGACAAATACAAACCAACTAGCATATCCTGATGTGAAAACAGTATGGTCAATGGTTGTATGCTTGACAAAGTAAAACAGTCAGCTATACCTGCTTTAAATAGAATAGCTGTTACAACTACTGCTGAAATACTTTGCATGTTAACCCTAAATATTGTAGGTCATAGAATTGATTTAAAAAAAAAATATTATTATTTTAGTTATTTATCTTTTTGACACCATTGGACAGTGCATCTCTCAGACAATTGAGTCTCTGAAGATGTATTAAAGGAAAGATAGGATCAGAGTTTTGTCCTAGACTTGGTGTTCTCAAGATGATGTGACTGTTTAATATCATTTATCTTGTGGTTTTTATTTTAATTAAATGAGTCATTATTAAATCCATTCAAAAAGAAACTTGGCCTTTAGATAACTAGTGACGAAAAATTACTTGTGTACAAAATTCTGTGTACTGGAAGCAGCTGAGACAAAGAGTGGCAGTTCTTTCAGTGTCTCAACAAGAAGCCTCACAAAGGAAAGACCAACGATGTAAGAGTCGTTACTATAACTCCAAATGCTCACTCTGTTACAGTGAGCACTTAAGCTAGGTCCCTATGATCTAATTTGAAGCCCATAATTTAATAAATGAGGTTTGTATTGCAGGGATCCCTAACTTAAATGACTACATGAGAGACTGGGACAAATTATTTGACTACAGGCCGCAGCCGTTTCAAATAGAGGTTAAACCAAATTGGGTTGGGTTCCCTGGGGACCCATTAAAGTCATCAGTGAAGGAAGCAAGTGCTCTGTGGGAAGCATCTGGGCTGTAGGCTTCTTGGTATGTCACAAAAGACAAACATTCAATTATATATAAGCAGTCAACACTACTGTGATAAATATTGCTGCTTTACTGTTTGCAGCACATCAGTGAAACCACTGTGTGGGGAAGTCTAAATGAACGTTTTTGTTTAAGTATCACTAACTGATGCTCAAACAAGTCTAGTAACAGAGTTTGCTCTTTGATTTACACCAGTGTTAAGTGGGATGAGAACAGGGCTCAGAAAGTTTAATAGTCAGTGTTCCACTCACAGCTAATTTGCCTTGCTAACCAGTGGGAAATTCAGCTGATTTCCCTTTGATTTAATCTTCAGTCCTGCAGCTACTGAACAAAATGTACATTCATAAATGCACGTAGGCATATTGCAAGCACACGCATGAGGTGTACAGAGTTCAGTTAGCAAGTGTACCACAGAGGAGACCTTTACCTTGCTAATATACTCTTACTGATTAACGTTATACCCAATTCGTGTTTTGACAGCAGATACTTTTGTAAGTGAAATGACTTCTGCACAAGACGTTTTATGCGTGTTTCAAAAGGAAAATCAAGTTCACTGCCTTTCTGACTCCAGACAGCACCGTAAGTCTGCAAACATACAAAAACTGCAATAAAAGTTGTAGTGACCAAGCAGGTAAGGTAGGAATAAGTCCTGTATTACAAACCCAGCAAGCTTGGCTGAATGAGTGCTAAACAAAACAAATTAAAAAAAAACAAACTAATTTTGTAACTTCTGTGTTTCTTTCATAATGTTGTGAGGAAGTAATACATCATCTTTTCTCTTTTGTTACAGGAAATGAGAATCATTTTTTAAGCCTGACCCCACGATCTTTTTTGGGTAAGAAAACTCAAATTCTAATGTGGTTCTTCATTTGTATATTGCCACAGAAAGTGACCCAATTGCTTGTTAAAAAGGGTTGGTTCTCAGGTACAGGTTTCAGGTTTCTCAGAGGAAACATTAATATGGCAGCTTCATCTTCTCTTTGTGTGCTTGGGTAGTCCAGTGATTAGCTCAGTCAGAAGCCTAGAGATGCACTGTAAAGGCTGGGAGGCTTTAGTTTGTCTGGAGAAATAGTGGTACTGGTGAATGAAGGCTTTGATGCATCTCGATTCAGAGCTTCAGCCATTGTACTGACTTTTCTACATGTCAAAAGGTTGCAGTATTATCCGAGAAGAAAGATCTCTTGTCCTCGGGCACAGATTGGTAGTAAAAGTCTTCCCATTGTTAGTGCAGTTCCAGGCAGAAGAAATTTTTCTTTGTTGTTGGTTTTGGATGCCCTTGGAATGATTCACCAAATGCTGTGTGAACCTTGGTTTAAATTAGAAAAGGGTATCTTTATCTGGCACTTGATAGGGATGACACTAACGTCAATGGGTATCTTTCCAGAGGTGGGTTTTGCTGGAAAGGGAGAGGAAGAAAGCAAGTAGAAAAAGAGCATTTGCAGGGGGAGAATATCATAATCTCTTTTATTCAAGATAGAGGTTTTGTAGATTAAAGCAGAGGGTGCAGTTCATCTTTGGGTTCATTTGGATTCATTCATTAAACATGTATCCTGAAAATCCAGTGGTGTTATGCATTCGTTGGTTTTTCCTTTTGAAAACTTTGCATAAAAGTTTTATTTCTAAAAAGCCGTGATTGCTGATGACAAAGCAGCAGCCCGTGGTTACTATGAGGTCTGGGCAACGAAAGCAAACTAGAAGCACGCCCATGTTCATGTCTGAGATCAGGCACTTCTCGCTGTGCCTGCTCCTGGAGCCCTTGCTCCACAGAAACTCCCACTCACCTTACAGCATTGCTTTGCTAAGTGAAACATGCAGAGCTGCTGCTAGAGAAGCCAGGTCAGTGGGAGATTCCACTTGGGCAGGACTGCAGGAGTCACTGAAAGAGAGAATTGGTTCCTGCATGAAGGCAGCTTGTATCTTACCAGGAAATTTACAGCGCTAGGGAAGTTCACAACACAAACTGGTTTTTTCCCTCTGTTGCCGTTGTTATTACTTTTGATTAAAAAAACAAAAGAAAACAAAAAACGGTTGTCATATTTGGTACAATACAGGAAGTCAGAGAAAAGCTATTGTACAGCAATTTTTAACCACCAACACACATTTAATATCTAGTGTAGCGTTATGGAAAACTCAATGTATGTTTGGACTTTTTAATGCTTCCAAAAAACTTTACTATTGAAACAGATAGGTGGTGTGGAAGATATGCTCATAATTTCACTGTAGTAAAGACAACATACAGTATGACTCATAGGTACTGTAAAAATGCTAACTAAAGAATGCAGCTGCAAAGTACTATTGCATAAGGAAGCTTTCTTGTTTAAACTTTAAATAAGCAAGTTTATTAAAATATTCTAAGACACTTACCTTACCCTAGTTACTGGCAAGCTCTAATAAAAGCCACAGTCTGTCACTAGTATACTTTTTTTTTGTGTTAATTTTATAAAAATTTGGTGTGAGCTTTGATGGATCATTTACAATTTATTAACAAGATGATCATCTTGATACAGTTAAGTTTTTTTCTTTTTTCTTTTTTAAACCTTACATGCTCACAGAATAAAAAAGGATTCATAGTCATATGTAACGAACACCCTTTTTTTCCCCATGTCTGCAAACAAGTGTGGTAAGTTTACACACACAAAGAAATGCTCTTGTTACTCTTAACTGGAAACTGTGTGTACACGTGTATGTATGTATATATATATTCAAAACTATAGATATGTGTGAATACACTTAGATAATAGGGCATCTGTTTTCCTCCTTGCACTGATACGTGTAATGACAGCTGTGCAGAGGCTGAGAGAGAGGCCAGTGCTTCTGAGAAGCACCTTGATTTTGTTGTTACAATCAGCTTCTCATATGCAGACAATACCTACTTTGTCTGCAGAACTGACAAAGGACTTAAATTTTCCGAATTGCCCCAGCAAATAATTATCTGCAAGAGCATAGAGGAAACTGACTTTAGCCCCTTTAAAATCAGCCCAGCATGTCCCATTGCTGTAGGTGGTGGCCATATGGTGCCGGTTGCACTGAGTGCTTCCCCTTGCCTCACAAATCTGAGCTCGCGTTCCCTCCCGGCACTGAGATGAAGAGCTGTGCTCCTGCTGAGTCTTAAATTCAGTTTTGGGGCAAAAGGTGAGAAGTTTGGATCAGAAGCAAGCCAGGGGGACTTGCATTTCCTGTTTGCTGAACCTGAGGTACAAGAAGCGATGCTGCAGAGCCCTGGGCCTGCCTTATTTGGTGTCAACAAAGTGGCTTTTTTCAGTGGTATGACTGCAATAGGCTCTCCTTCTGGCCACACTATAAACAAGCAAGTACAGTAGGTTTAGCCATGTCGAATAGTTATGATTCATCTGTGGCTGTATTACTCTGCTTTGTCAGTTGCACGTTCCAGATGAATATTTTATAAAAGCTAAACCAGTCCTATAACTCTTCTCTCCATATAAATATATATATATATACATACACTCATACATATACAAATACTAACCCACAGACAAAATATTTTCTGAACAGTTGAATAGCAACAAGTCAACAGTTAGAAAAAAATGGAGTCAATCTGTTTTCTCCTCCCCAAAGGTCAAGTTTAGATGTCATGGTCTTTTAACATTCAGTGAAAATTCGCATAAACCTTGCATCTTGCAAGAGGAATCCATTAATAAATGGAAGTTAGGGCAGAGGCTGTCAAACACCAATGTATAGTCGGACAGATTAAGTGAGGTTGCAAATTAAACTGAATCTGGAGCAACTGAGGCCTAGTAGTGAAGAACAGTAACTGTAAACTGCAGTCTTCAGATCTGACGTTTTCTTTTTTCTCGTTGCCATGGCAACTCGGTAGGACAGCTTCAAATGTCAGGAGTTCTTACAGACCTAAACGATGGGAAATGAGTGTGATTATTGCCATGCAGATCACAGTATCTTTTAACTTTTTGTCTTATTACCTCCTCCAGGTTACTGATGGAGAACGTGCACATTTCTCAGCTATTCAGTATGAATTATCCAGGCTTAGGAACAATTAACTGTGAAGAAGGAAATCTCCAGGAGAAAACCCCAAAACGACGCCTGGAGCATTCTGAGACCTTTGTGGTGCATTCAGGAAGTTGTAGTGCAGAGAGGTCTGGGTATAAATCTTGAGCCAGAACCTAATTCTCCCCACTTGGCACCTTGTTCACTTACGTTGGTGCAAGAGTGCGAGTAAAATGTCACTGGGCTTCCTTTGCGTATGCACACTGACTAGCAAAGAGCAGACAGATGTATTCTTAAAAATAACAATTCTTTATGTGTTATGTGACTATAGCAGGGACTAAAAGAGCTGGCGTATTTCATTAATGTTGCTACAGAATTGTAAATCTTACCTTTGTTGTCTAACCTTTTAGATTATTTATTATTTTAAGTGAAGGTAGCACAACTTGAATGATCCTTCCTATTTTAGATGGGTACCTTGGTAATACGGAGGCAGTAAATAAGCATAGAAAACCAAATATTAGGAACTAATCTAACAGTTGGAGCTAATGTGTTTCCTTCCTCCAAAGTCATTTGGCAGCACGAGGACACTACTGAATTGCAAATACTCAGCTTTGCAGTGAAAACACATAAGGCTGATACTAGCTGAACACATAGCTGAAGTTCTCAGGAGCTCAGCTTAGAGCTCGCCTGGTATTGATGCTGGTGTGGCTCCTCTCAAGTACAATTTCTGATTGCACACTGTTGGTTTACTGGCTGTTCTGTGATCGAAACAGCGCTGAAAACAAAATGATGTTACAGTTGTTACAGAACAGTGCTTATACAGCATGAAGGCTTTTTCTGTTTCTCAGGTTGCCCTGCCAGTGAGCGTCTGCAGTGCACAAGGTGCTGGGAGGAGCACAGCCAGCACAGCTGACCCCAGGGTATCCCTTACCCTCTGACATCATGGTCCTCAGTAAGAGCTGGGGGAAGGACATACAGAGGTATACCATTTGCATTCCCAAGTTGGTTGTGTGTGATGAGCCCTGCTTTCCTGGAAGTGGCTGAACAGCTGCCTGCCAATGGGTGAATGACTTTTACAAGTCAGATATGCACATCAAAACTGACACATACTCAGGAAATGCAAAATGTTTCTCTAGTACGTGTTGCATTTTACTCTTAAATGAAGAAGTACCTATAATTCTGTCACAGATGCAGGAAAAACAGTACCACAGTGGTCATTATGGGATGTCACCTTGTGATCTTCACTTATCTGCTTCTCCTTCTGGGACAAGTAAAGCTTAATATAATTATTGATAAGGTTGTTTTACCTTTTGTTTCTTCTTATTGTTTTGGCATTATTTGAATTGACTTAAACATTAAATTCTTCCACCTAGGGAGGAGCCTGTCCAGATTGGCTGTGCAGCAAGACAAACACCTGGAGAGCACACAGCATCCCGTCCTTCCTCAGTTCTCTTAAACAAAGGTCAGTAAAGCAAATTAAGCAAACGTAATAATCCACAGAGGGACTGATGGGTGGGAACAACTGAAGTGAGAGGTGCCACTGAGATTTCCGAATAGGATAAAATCTGAAATTGCTACATGGGGATCTGTAGCACAAAAATGTCTGGCCACAGAACCCAGGCTTCTGTATTGGAACTTCGTAAGCACAAGTGCCAAAGTTTGAATGTGTTTGGATTAGGGATTGGCTGCTGCTAAATTCTCATACACAGTTTTTTCTCCTGGGATAGTGAAAAGCCTAAGTTCAGGACTCTGATAGCTGAAAAGTAGTATTTCTATGTTGCAGTGAAGTTTATCATATTAAAGGGCTTTTGTTCAAGCCTGACTCAAAGAAAATAACACTAACTTTTGAATCAGCAAAGCACTCTGAATCCCTGGAGGTCTCTCTGCTAAGGACAGGCACTTGTATGTGATGAATGAACAGCAGCTGTAGCACTGAATTTCTGTATAGTCCATAGGCTGAAACTTCAGAGAAATTTGTCAGCAAGGAATTTATAAGTATCACGCACATTCAAGCAGCTAGTGACTGCTTCACCAACAGCTTGTAAATAAAGGGCAATATATGTTGATTTATGAGCAGACCTCAAGAAAAGCATGTATATTTTACATCATATTGATATAATGAATGTTAGTACTTTATCACACATCTTGTCTTTCCTGAGTAAACTATATATTAAAACTAGTTCGTTCAGCTTTAGCTATATGGTTTTCTTTTCCTGTACCAGTTGAAGGCTACCTTCTCTCTCTCCCACGCATACACACAATATAAGCATACTTTTGGTTCTCTCTGCTTGCTTCTCTATCCTGACTGCTTTCTGCCTTACATCTTGAAGCACTCTAGTCCCTGCCTCAACTTTTCTCGTCCTTTTTGACCTGCCAGCTGTCTTGATACATTGAATTACATGCCTGGAAATCTGATGCTTCCTTTGGTTCCCATGACGACACCTTTTTCTCATCCTCCCATGACATCTTAAATCACTTCTTCTGCATGTCCTTCTGTCTTAATCCTTCCATCCCTGGTTTCTGGGAAAACCTTTTCTTCCCCCATTTTGTTTTCACCTTTTCTGTGACACCGTCCATGGGCGTTCAGTGGTTACTTCAGTGCTGACAGTTCAGAGATCGTGCATTCTCTGTGTTTTTTTTTCTTTGTTTAGACTAAAATGTTGACCTCTGGCTCCGAATACCCTTCTGATGTTTAGCTGACAGCTCTGCACAGCTAAAACTGAGCTCTTAGATCTTACCCCTAAAGCACTCCTCTTCTTGTTCTTCCTTTAATTGCTCTGGACAACACCATCATCCTGCCTCTTATTCAAGCTTAAAAACTGAGACGAACTAGAGAGCATTTTTGTCACAGGATCTCCTTCTTAGGTCTGTGTATTTAGGTTATGTCTTAATCTAGAGTATTCTTTCTCATGCATCATCCCAAAGGGCTGTCTCTGGCCATCCAAACAGCTAAAATCTATCTAGGCTCTGCTTGGTTAGCAGCTTTGCAACATCTTTTCACAGCCCTTGACAAATTGAAGGTACTGTGCTTCATATCCTGCCAGTCTTTTGCTGTACAGAGCATTTTCCTACTCTGTCACTGATGCCTCTGTTACTGTAACTCCTTCATGGCTTCTTCCAGTTGGCATGCATGTTCACTGATCGTCCCTGTGTGAATGGTTTTTCTTATTCATAGCCAGTGATAAAAACTTTTGTTGACGTGTTTTCAAAGGAAACATTTTCACGCTTTTGTTCCCAGGCTTTCCTATGTAGTAGGAGGAGCTCCCTGCAAGCATCAATGCTTTCTCCTTCACATCTCCTTTGGCTGATACATCAACAAAAACCGTGACATTGGCAAAGGGTGCCAAGCCTGCTATGAACTCAGCTCAGCTCTTTCACCAGCCTTAACAGAAGTTGTACTGAAACAATCTATTCTAAACGTGGTTTTGGAAGGTTAGTACATACGCTTTGCTTTTGTATTCTTAAAGTAGCTTCAATATTCAGAAATATGGGCTGTAAAATTTCTGTAGATACTCAACTTTGTTAGGTCCAATAAGAATATTCAAAACCAGATCCATCTTTGTTTTTTCTACTGCACACACCAGTGATATAGAATTGCTTGCAGCCAATACTGAAGTTAGACTGACTTTTAGTTTCTGTGGTTAATATCAGAGCTTATCAATTACAGACTTACTGCCTAAAGATGTTCTCATGTAGTCATATCTGGTGTTATTGGACAAGCATTCCGGCCGGTATCTCCCTTAATACAAAATCTACAGAAATCAAGATTGACCAAAGTGTTGTGCAGAAACCTCACTGACAAATACAAGCAGATTTACTGAGATAACATAACTGCTCTACTACACATTCTCTGCAAATACGATCAAGTATCTGGTCCATATTTCAAATCACTTTATTTACCCAGCTGGATTGCCAGCATTCATCATTGTTTTCTGTACAGGAATGGTAGTTTTATTGCTTGCTTTTTTCTTTATTTTGCCAATGATGAGAAACCAAATGAAAGTTCTAGAAATATATAAAGGCTGCCAAATTATTCACGTTAGTTCTTGATTCTCATACCTAAACAGCCAATCTAAAGGCTATAGGCTTCAACTGTTTACTCACAGACTTCAACCTTATTTTTTTTCCCATGTCTATTTTACACCACACAGGATTTACAGCTTGTAGCTGGCAACAGGACATAAAAGATGCTGGTATTTAAGGAATACTAAGAGCATAAAATGTGCAAATATTGTGTACAAGGAGCATGTTTGTTAATCTATGCTAACTAGCTCCTTTATGGACATAACGCTCTGCTAAGCCCATACCTGGCAGGTTGGATCTGTACATCAACAAACATTAGTTATTAGTAGTATTAGCTTAGTAATTATTTTATTAGTATCATATATAAATAACATCAGTGTATCTGTAGTTGTTCTCAAGAATAAGTACATGTCATGTGTTGTAGGTAAACAGAAATGACATTAAAAACAAGTGATTTGATGTGTACAGCTGCCTACATGAAAGCCAGAAAGATGGCACATGCATCATGTTCTTATATTGCCAACAGCCAACCTGCTCTGCCTTAAGAGTACCTGGGGATTGCACAAGCAGCATAAAGCTAACATAACTATACAGAACTCATTTTCCCCAGAAATCACTGTCACTGAAGTCTCTAATGTGGTTGTCACCGTTTTTAATCACACAGGTCTCTGTTCTACCTATTTTACGCTGAGAGAGACATTCAGCTATGTTCCTTTTAAGATAAAACAGCCAAATAATGAGGGAACGATGGAATCTTCAGTTATGTGCATGGTGTCTGAATTATTACTGTTATGGTTAACGTGTCTCAGATAAAAAAGCATTGCTCGTTATCATGAATGAATGGTGTTTGTTGGCATTAATATTTTAGCACTGGAATATTGTGCTTGCTTTGCTGGTCAAAAAAAAAAACAAACAAAAAATGGACACATTGATGGAGTATTACAGTGCTATAGGAATACAGGTCTAAGTGTGAGTTTGGAGTAGGGAGATTCATGATGTAGATACCTAAGATAGAAAAAAAAAATACCCTTTTTACTCCCACTAAAGTCAATTGACGTAGGTTGTGTTTGAAATGTTAAAAGGCTTAAGTTGGTTGCAGATTTCACAGATCTGAGATCTTGAATCTTCTAGTCACAGGGTTTCGGATACTGGATTGCTTTGAAAATTGAAAGAGGAGGAAGTCAACGAATACAAGGTAAGTGTCTACAATATTGATTTCTTCAATTACTGTAGCCACCTGTCTACTCCACAGTGGACTAATTTAAGATTTATCCCTAATGCTGATTTGTATGAAAAAAAAAAAAAAGACAATTGATTAATCTGAAGGCTTTGAAAGACGCGTACGTCGTAAGTCCAGAGTTATCACTTCCTTCCACCTCTCCCATTACACAGACTATGCTTCTTAAATTGCAGTTTAAACCTTATGAAACTTAAAAGCATTTAAGTTTCACGGTGACCCTCTGTGAAGGAGTGAACTTTACCCAAGATGTATTCATCCTTTAATTTTCATTTAACATAATGAAGAAAGTTAACACAGCTGGAGTCTGGAGTTCAACTCAGGCATGCTCCATTTCTTCAGATTTCCTTTAATTACCTTCTCATCAGAAATATTACATTAATCTTTGCTTAATTAGAAGTCTGCATTACATCATGGACTTTATCGAAACCTCAGTAATGTTAAAGGGGTAATGGAAAAATGGTAGAAGAGATCAGAACCATGTACTTCTTTCCTGACTTTAGCGTCTATAAAAGGGCATTAGTGAGATACACAGTTATTAATATAGCTTTCATGTAGAACTTAGAAAAACAGAAATGGTTTTCATGTACATCACTGGTTGATTTGACATAGGTGAATTTCAGCACCAGTAGCGTCAGCACCACATGCTGTTAAAGTATATCAGACTGTACATTTCTGTACAATAATTATTAAATAGTTACATTCACCTGTGGCCTCTTCCGAGGTATGACTGTATGTTGATGGAAATGACAAATTCCAGTGATTACTAGTTGTGACTTCCTGGAAATTGTCTTCTGAGAGAATGACGGGATCTTTTCATGCCAAACCTCATTGGATTAGGAAGGCTGTAAGCACTGTCCTCAGACAGATAACGTACAATCTTACTTGAGCAATTAAGAAATCCATTTTTAATGTTAGGTATGCTTGTGGCTAGAGCAAATTTGTGATCTCACTGAACGGTAATAAAATTATAGACATTTTTACAAAGTAAATGACTTTCCTGAAAACTTCCACTTGTAACACCAAACGTAAATGGGAAACCAATTATAAGAGGAGATGATTCCAAAATTCTTAATGATCGGAAAAACACTGTGTATATTAGTGCTGTGTTTGTGGGATGAATATCTTGTAATTCTGTCCAAAGCTCCAGTAGGAGCTCATATATCAATGTCAGTATTGAACTTCAGTGCTAAAATCCTTGCACGTGCCATGCAATTAGCCCAAATGGGCAAGGCTGGGGAGAAAGATGCCAGTCCAAACTAATCAGCTTGCACAAGGGAAAAGGTTGCTCAGGCAGAAGTTATTTTCAAAGGGTATCTGTTTGATATTTCCCGGAGTGTCTCACACACAAACTGGCAGATCTGGAACAGAACTGATTTTACACCAAGGCAGTCCTACTCTTGTAACTTCTCACATGAGCCTTGCTCACTGCTGTATCCCTGTTTCTGCTTCTCCTTGCCCTGCACTCACATTCACTAACTTTGCACTGGGTTGCCCTCATGACACACAAAATGTATGTGCATGTGTAGTACTAACACGCGTTTATCTGAGAGAAAACTTCATTAACTAAGAGGCTAGTTACGTTTGCTTTGAAGTTCTAGAAGCGCATATTATGCAGTGCAGCACTATGTTTATCTTGCACAATTCCTATTTGGCATGGATTTCATGCATCTTACTGGGGGTGGTGGTAAAGTAACTGCTGTGATAAAGCAACTAAGATACTGTCAATGTTTTTTCTTCTTTTATTTTTTTAAATTGGAATGATTTTAGCTGGATGCTTTCCCTGAACAATGTCACCTTTGCTTGACCAACAGCAAACAAAAACTTCCTTTCTTTGCCAGTTCACTGAAAACAAAAGAAGTAGAGAGGTGATTACCTGCAGTCTGGAAATACATTTTCTGATGCTCTAATCTGATCAATCTAGCTGAACAGTTGAAAATATGCAGCAAATGAAATGAGTAAGTACGGATTTTGACACAGTAATGTTGAACAAATCTAATTTTTCATATGTATACTGAAAATAAATTGCATAAAAAAAAATACCTGTGCAACCTTTTAAGGCAACGTGCAGCTGTTTTGGCAGTCAGATCTCAACTTCCACAGCAGCACAGGTTAGTTTACTATTATTTTTTAATAAGTTGAACATGAACCTTGATAGTCCAGACACGTTCAAAGCTGCAGGTGTACCCTAATCCCAGCTTGAAATACTAAAAGAAACATCTAAAAGAAACTCTTATTAAGCAAGAGTAATAATGAGTGAAAAATAGTATGCTTTGAAGCTGTGGAGGAGAAGAAATGAAAAGAAAACTGTCAAGTTTGGCTAGACTGGAATTTACCAGGCTTTGTATCAAAAATTTTGGAGAGGAATTTGTAAGCGTGGCAAGTGTAAATACTAACCAGTGACACATAGATATTGTGTGTATGGATAAGATAGGGTTTTAAGATACAGGTCTGAAATACTCCAGAGGAGGAAGAGCAACACCATCTAACCCTTTTAGGCACAGTCGGATCTTCAGTGTCACATACAGGTGAATAGCAAGCTGTCAGCACGTGAGGTGTTGGTATGTGATGAGGTAGGGAATTATCAAAGGAAACAGATGATAGTTAAAAGAAATTAAAAAACAACAAGAAGTGTAGCTGCTATTGTAGAAAAAAAAAATTTGAAGTGGACATCTGTTCAGTTCTAGTTTTTAGTCGTAGTCCACTCCAGGACAGCATTTAGCTGATGTTAAGAAGCTCTTCTGAAAAGAAACAAACTATTATATATCAATGGTTACTACTGAGAAAATGAAAACATAAAATGTTCATTTGAATTCACGCCACTGAATGGTCTATCAGACTAATCTCTTTAAATGTTCATGTCTACAGAATGACCATCACAAACAGTATTACAGCTTTTAGGGAAGTAGCTGTATTTGCTGGTAATATTTTTCTGTTCTACACTCCAAACACACAGCTTCTAAAGTGTAGTCGTTTTTTTCCAAAGCTCCACTTCTAGAACATGTTTGGATGGTTTAAAATATGCATAAAACATCATTTCCCACCTAATTGACTCAGTAAAATTTAATCTCATTAAGTACATTTTAAATATGTTTATGTATCATTTGAAGGTATTCCTATTTGTCATACCTACATGAGAAGGTATATAAACATCCTCTCTCCAATTATATATGTACATATGGATTTCTGTGCCATTTCAAGCCCCATTAATTTTAGGTGGGCTCCCAAACCCCAATGCACAACAATACAGATACACCTGCAGGGAAATTAGAAGACTGGGCGCAGATGTCTGTGTTACAAGTGAGACTCCTATCAAGACAGACTACACTCCCTTTACCCTCAAACCATCCTTCTCTTGCTCCATAGCCCTGGAACTCAGTAAGTGTCAGTATTTTTTAATTATTTGGGTAGGATTAATTAGCTTCTTCTTTATGTACCCACATGATATATGCAGTATGTGGAATGGGAATTTTTTTTTTGGGGGGGGGAAAGGGGGAGGTTCTGCTCTAAAAGAATTAACTGTACTACATGATTGTCTAAAACTCAGCCAAGTAACATACAGTACAGACTGAAAAGTGAATCTCCATGTAACCAGACTAGGCTTGTAAACTGAAAGATCCGTGATCTTAAAAGTCTTTTCCATTTGAGACTTTCTGTGATTTGTTTTAGTCTCATGCCATTCAAGAATGCATTGCTTCAATCTTCAATCACTTGATGTTCCTGCATAAAATAACATAGGATGCACAAGAGATACAGATGGTGCTTCTATTGCTTTGAAAAATGAACTAACTGAAAGAGAATACTGCAATTCTAGCTGTGTGTTCAGATAAATTCAACTCTGCTAATATCATTTAAATGTTTGTAATGACTTACTTAATACCAAACCTGACTTTCAAGGAAGAAAAACCAAACATTTTGTGTATGGACACTACCATTGTATTCTTCAAATCAGAAGAATACTACGGTAAGGGAGGGCAGGCATTAAAAGAGGAAAAGTTAGGGCAATTAATAGTAAGTTAGTTAAATTCAGGAGTGTCTTTAAGGCATCTCTGCAATCACAGCAGTGACATCTGTGCAAGTCTCCTGTTTTTCAGCACACCTGAGGCCTTTCTCCCTCAGTTTAGCAAATTAATTCCAGTGCAGAGACTTGCAGCTCATCTAATTTCTTCATAGCAGTACTTCCCCCCCCCCAGCCTCTCACCTTATTTTCTCTTCGTAGCAATGGAATATTTTGCTTATTATGTTCAAGTTAACTTGTACCTTTGTAGTCCACCGGGCAGGTTGCCAAAACCAAAAACACCACCACACATTAAAAACAAACAACCAGACCAACAACTGAGACAGTACAGCAGTAAGGAACAGCATGGACCTCTCAGACCCAGCACCAGACCTGCTCCATACCATACCTTCTTTTTCTGCAACTCATCCTCCTCAAGTAACTGCTTTATGTTTCCTAGTGAAAGAGAAGGACTACACAGTGAACCCTATCTGTTCTTCTTCCTCACTCTGAATTACTAAAATTCTAAACTGTATCTGAAACAAATTGGTCCTATCCTATCTGCAGCTAGAAAAAGCTGACAAAGGACAAGATGCTGTTACACTAAGTCTTGTTTGAAACATGGTGCCTGCAGTGATGACAGGAGATTTAATATTCTTTCCAATATTTATTAGCATTAACTATAAGTTTGGACAGTCCTGTATCTGCCAACAATATGTCTTGCCAGCTTCAGTTCAGCGACTCTCAGAAATATTATGTTAGTGTAAGTACACAATATACAAAGATGCCTTTTTTTTCCCCCTCTCCATCAACTCTGCAGCTGCCATCTTTTAATACCACCAAACATCTTATTGCTTTGTTCTGGAATAACAACATATACTGCCCATATACTTCAGTATCCTGCATTTCCTACCTGGGATGAGAAGAGCTCCTAAGCTTTTCTTGTTTGAAGCACATTCACCTTTCCAAGGGCTTCTGGGCACCTCTGTAGTCTGTATCTCATTATCCCTCAGTACTGAACACCGTAGGCGGCTACAGAATAGGTGGTACTTTTTGCATGCATTACATTTTTAATCAGACTCTTCAGTTCTACGCTCAGTTACTTGAGAAATCTGCCACATATGTCTTCTGCCATGACTTACAAAAGAAGCACATATTCCAAGTGTAGATAATAACTGTACCATTTAAATGATAATACCAATATGTTTTGTATAGGGAGGAGATTCATGCAGGGCACTTCCACCACGAACAGCTCTTTCATGGGGCTATCTATCCTCACACCAGATGTCAAATACAAAAAGACATACTTTGGCATGAATAACAAAGTTCGTTTGACTGAAGGATTTACCTCCTAGGAACAAGAGCCTCATAAAAGATAAACACTGGGAGCAAACTGAGCCTCGTAAGGGCTTTTGCAAAAATTAAACCCATAACTTACCACTAGAAATGGGATATTTCATCTGTTCAATAAGCACTAAAGTTCTTTTTGTTTTTATGGCATCGTAATCTTTGATTACTCTGATAAATATTTGGACTAGACAAAACATTGTGATGGAACTAATCACAGTTATAAAAGAACTGTGTCTGAAAATGAATTTGAAATGCCGTGATATCAGCACATTTTATACAAGTTCAAATACAGAACCACATTATTTAAACTGGCTCCTGGCACCATTGTTTCATGTCTCCATCTAGTCATCTATACCTGAGAAAAATAATTGCCATGCTTGCTGGCTTTGCACCAGCATGAAAAGATGACTGTAGCAGACATGGAGTACTAGCTCTCTGCATAACTGGATAAACCCAAAACACACAACTGAGTAGTGCAAATTTTAGCCAAAAAAAAAAAAAAAAAGCAATCCTGCACCAAGGGTTAGGTCTCTCTATGGTGAAGCCTAGCTAGAGAATTAATGCTCTCATATGCATCATCAAAAAAAAACATACCAAACATCTTCTGTCCCAAGGAGATCCTTCCCTCCTTGTCCCTTCAACTCACCTGCCGTGTCTCATCCCTGTTTTGCTCAGGAAACAGACCAGTGCACACCACTGAACAAACTGCTGGCAGATTATGTACAGAACCTCACTCCACTCTTAGATTAAAATTACAACTCTAAGGTTGTGAAAAGGCTCAGTGCACTAGGAAACTGTGCAGACATGTCAAGGCAATTCAGTGCTACTTATTCTTTTACAGTAGGAGGGGGAATCCCTTTATCAGTCTGAGCACCATGCACCGTTCAGATCGTAGGGGCCAACATTCTGCCCACAGTTCAGCTGGAGAAGATCTGTAGTCAAAAAGAGCAGCTCAAGAAGCAAAACCTGGAACTGCTTTTTAATCACTTAATATAATTGGGGGCTACATGAATGCTTTCAAAAGCAAAATGCTTTTCTCTACCTTATAGTCTGAGCTGATGCAATAATGTAAATAAAGTTCAAGTACAAATCATGTCCAGGAACGTTAGCCCAGTGATGAAAGTCATGTTTAGTACAGCAACAGCAACATTTATGAAGAGGTAATGAGAATGTATTTGAAGCAATGGGCTGCATCTTTATATCACTGATGCAACGCTGTCATGTACTGTCACATATTTCTAACATATTACTTCTAACAGCTGAAGTCTGCATTTGTTTCTAGTTGACTAAACCCAGAATAACTGAACCAAAGCCAGATGCCGCTGATTAGAACAAAGAATGGGAATTTTCACTTAGCATTTATATAGTCCTTTTCATCTTCAGAGAGCATCACAAACATAGCTCTCTCACAATAACCTTCATGCTAACCTTCTGAGATAAAAGTAATATAGTACAGGAAAAAAACACCTGAAAAGATATGTAATCAAGCATGCACAAAGCCTCAGATCTGTAAACTGTCCTGGCCTCTATCTCTGCCTAATGGTAGATTGTACTTCATCAAGAATATAAGGACTTTCACCATGGCTTGGGAGTTAATTCACCATACAATGCATTTTACTAACATTATGTGATGGTAATAGTCCTTGAATAATAGATTTTCTACTGTAGCTATAGGATAGAGCGATTCCTTTTCAGCAGATAAGGAGCTTGAAATAAAAGCGCGTTAAAAACTTGCTGAAAACTGTTACAAAGCAAGCCAGGGACACATCTAGGTTGGATGTTAGACTTCTGTAGTTTCAATTCCTACTCTTCAGTCACTTGGGGATTTCTTTTTTTAACTCCTAATTCAGATTAGGAATTTCATAAGACTTTTAGAAAGCTTTCTCTAAAGCAGCAGAAGCTTCCTTTATACATCAGTTCTCTCTCCCTCAACACAGACTTGCTATTCTGGTTATCAGTTTAAGTGTCTCTAAGCCCAGAATCTTGAATAAGTTCCTTATGTTCCAATTGCTTGCACACTTTACGGACAAATAGATTGAAGCAGACGGTACTCATTTTCATGGTGACCCAGAACAGTTATTGTTACAAGAACACCTTTTAATCTCCAGTGTCTGCTTTTGAATTGAATTCAAGTGGGGAGAGATGAAAGAAAGCATCTCAGAAATCTGTTACTACAGCTGGTACTTCTTAGTTTATCATATGCTAGCTTTAATTCTCTTTGATTCTTCCTAGAATTATTGCTTCTATTTCTTAATTTGACAACCCGGCATTTGTTGCTATTTTTTGACTGTGAAAAATCCCTCCCCTCCTAGTTCTGTACAGCATCTTCCTCGGGGAAAAAATAAAGTTAACTTCTCTCTTGGTAAGGTTTCTTATAGTGCAAAAACAAGCAGATAAATAACATTCATTGCTTACGCTTAAGGGAAAGACTTACAAAACAAACTGAAGAGTGAAAGAAGAATAAGAGTCATGCTGATATGAAGGGCATCACTTGCGCTGCAGTCCATTCTGGATTTCTTGCAGGAACACACTTGTAATTTCAGTTCTGTGTTGTTAGTCAGAGGTGGTTTTCCAGAATCTGTCACTGAGATTGGGATGTTGTAATTGGCCTTTTTCAGGTTTTGAAGCAGGACAACCTGGGCATGAGTATCTGCAAAGGATAAGGAGGTGAGAAATAGCCAAACAGTGGGCATTTGGATAAGAAGCAGCATTTGTAAACAGTATCAGACATGCCACAGTTACTCATGGAAATTAAGAGGAAAATGAGTACTCTAAGGAAAGATTAGAAAATTGAATTGCATAGGAAGTAAGAACAGGCAGTCACAGAAATTCTTGCAGGGGTTTAGAACTCACTGCAAACATATTCCAAGCCCCATCAAAAGAAGGACTTTCAAGAGTCCCTTTTGTTTAACATTATTTGGTCTGCAGATTACTGGCAGAAATTACTGTAGAAACAAATATACTAATGAAATGCTAAGGCATGTCATGCCCAAAGCAACATAAGAGGGAAGAATTTATCTATTTGCCAAAGGAAAAATCCCTTCTTGGAAGGAAACACAGGTGAAGCTGTTTAATTGCTTCCCCAGTTCGACTGAAAAGGCAGTGAAGGAAAGTAATGCACCTTCAGATCCACAGATCTGCTGCCCAGGTGAGTGTGCAGAGGCAGAAGGGTTAAATGCGTGAAAAATAAAAGTAAAGGACTTACTGTTAAGCTTTGTGATTCTCCACAACTTTTCTGGGCCAGATTGCTTACTCAGTTCAAATTTAAATGGATCTGTGTTGGGATGGAGATCTTTGTCTGATGCTCCTAGTACCACTACTCTGAGATCTTTAGCGTCATCACAGACTTTTGCCAGTGTTGGGTAAAGGGATGGGACATTGTCATTGACGTCCTCCAAGGTGATGTGTAAAGTTCCTGTACCTGTAGCAGGAGGGTTACCTATATGAAGAACAAACAAGAGTTTATTAAATCATCCTTCCGTGAACATTTATCATATTTGTACCTGCATGTATGCCGAGGAAAATAAATTTTATACATCCTTCTTCTGTCACATGAGAATTATTGCTTTTAAAATTGAAGAGTTAATGTTGTAAATTGCTGCTATATTTTCAAAATGCAGTCTGTCTGTTTCTCCACAGCATGGATAATTTTTCTACGAAGAGTATTCTGAAGTCAAAATGAGATTAGGACATGAATAGATATCTGGAACAATCTGTTCATAAATGCATACTGAGAGAATCATAGTGGGAAATATCTCCTGCATAGACAGTGTGGTATTAAAAGAACTAAAGACGAGACAAATAGGAGGAAAAATGACAGAAGTGGTGAGTCAGTCTGTATAGTGGGACTCTATATAAGTAGAACAGGAGCAGATTGTTCCTCAGTAACCCTCACCCAGGCCCCCATTTAGTCACGTTAGCAGAAGTGGAACCTACCAGCACGCAACTGCAGAAAATGTGATTTTTTGTTTACCCTGAGCCACCCTCTGTTAGAGGTAGAGTTTCAAGCTTTCTCAAATTATCTGCCAGCCTGTCTCAGCCATGACCTGTAGGAGCCAGCTTCAGAGGTGAGGCTGCTCTTTACCCACCATGATACACTATGAGCATTGCCAGGCTGTGACTGGCAAACCAGCTGTGGCACTGGCAGTGTTTGCAGAAGGGACAGCTGCCCACTGGGAGCCAAACTGATGCTAGCACCTCATTTCAGAGAGGTCAGAGAGGATCTGACAAGTACTAATAGCTTTCAGTCACTACAGGTGTGTGCCATAGCTGAGCCAGTAACCTACTGCTTCCACTCTAAAGCTCAGTATCTTATTACAGATCCCCTCGCAGATCATTTTGACAGATCTCAGTTTTTTCTAAATGCACATTTCTTGCTGCATTGTTTACCATATTTAATAATTTCCCATTTGAAATGCTGCACTTACTGAAGGGTCATTTTGTGATGCTCATTTTGCTGGCTTAGAACACGCCATCTATGATCTCTGCACTTCCCACAGCTGTAAACCCTCAGCTGGTAGAAAGAATTGAACCTGTTGTACTTAACCTGTAAAGCACCAGTGCAGTGTGTCATGGTAGTTTGACGTTTAGCACTTTCATGTGCAGCCCAATGAACTACGGAATTACTCCTGCACACCTAAAGTGCCTCCTAAGAGAGAAGTAAATACCTTGTGGTCTGGATCTGATAAACTACTAACTGTAACTGAATGCAATTAGTCCTTTCAGTAACAAATGATACTAATGGTGACACTTCATCTGTTTCATGCACACATAAATGCATAACAAAAGGCAGAATTTTGATAGTTCTTTAGCTTTCCCCCTCACTCATCTCTCACTTTGTCATCGGGAGGGTTAGGGTTGAGTTCTTTTTAATGAAAAAGAAATTATTTTTCACTTTTTATTGGACTAATTGAATTTGCAGAAAGGCTCCAATACATTTTTTGTTCTTGATATATTATTAAGTAAAGTCATACAGCAGAATGGATGAAAAGACATTCGAGTATTTGAAATATGATCATAAAAGCCAGCCTTTCATGCGCTTAATTAAACTGCTGTCTTTAATTTTGAATGCATTATTTCCACAGTGGACTGATAATGTCATATGCACTGTCCTTCTTATCTTTCTCTGAAGTCAGTAATATTAAAATCCGCCTTTTGAAATTAAGAAGCCAACAGCATTATGAATGTACTGTTATTTTGTCAAATGCAGATACGCCTGCATTTTCTCTGCCACGTTAATGTTTCCCTATCTTCATATGGCTCATGGGCCAGTCAACTATTCTGCACAAATAAGGAGGAAGGAAATTACTTCTGTCCGTTTCAATGACTTATTCTCTGGCTGTTTTATTTCTAATGATTTAAACAAAATCTTTTGGTGATTTATGAAGACTTCCAAAAGAAAAATAAGCAAATGTCAGGGTCGTAAGCTGACGCTTGTTAACACACGTCATAAAAAATGCAACAAAAAAAAAACGAATCAAGGAAATACAGTCACAATATTCCACTGGGAATATATGACTTTTATAAATGTGACAGTGTTATGCTTTTGAAATAAGAAACACTCAAAAGTCCCATGATCTCTAGACAGCTCTAGTTTTGAAATGAAAGATTTCTTCAGCATATTTCTATCCTGAAATAGAACTAATTCTCATTGTAAAACTTTGCAGCTGAAAGGAGAATTAATGGGTAAACCAAGACACAAAGGGCTCAGTCCAGTAACCCTCGGGAATATCTTTTCAGAAGAGCTTGGTTCCCATTTTGTCACTGAACTGGTCATCCTGATGAAAACGAATACTTGGAACTTTGAAGTACTTAAGAGTCTTTTGGAACAGAGAAAATTTCAAACTCCTGCTATGCATTCCACAAGTGGAATAGCTGTAGATATACTATGGCATACATATGAATGAAATGTCATCACATTACTCATTACTCACATGTAAAAGCTGCTAAAACAGACTGCAGGATAACTAATTTCACAATGGAAGAAAATCAGCACTCACTATTGAATCCTAATTTTAATAATCTAGGTCAAAAATGAGATCTTTAATGAATAATCTTGAGGTGGTGATGTAAGAGCTTCCAAGTTTGTTAACGTCTGTGGGACTAAAAATCTGATTGCCAACACTAAAAACGTACAGATTCATCTTAGATTGTGATGCAATTGGAAATCCATGTTACAGTTATTTGAACTGCATTGGGACTGTTAATTTCTTCATCTCCTAGCATTAGGCCACACAAAAATCTGATAGCAGTCCTCAGGCAATAGCTAGTGATGCTCTAAGATGCAACAAAGAAAAAACTGACTAACATAAAAGTAGTTCTATTTCAAGAGTTAGAGACCAGCATAGGATATGATGGGATCTATTGTCTGTGACCTAGAATCTGTAATGCAAAAGACTGTTACCAGAGGATGTCAATGTTAAACTGGATTTCAGTACTAACAGCATAAATGGCCATACTGCAACTTCATTTAAAAAAAAAAATAGTATCAAAAGAAATGGTACACTTCTGTAATCCTACGTACTTGTATCATAATGAAGAGCTGCACAGAATCACATTAGGATTATCAGTAATGTCTTAAATTATAAGCACTCTGAAGAAAAACCTGGTCAAGAAATTTGAAAACTGAAATTCAGTTTTGCTCCAGAAAGTTCCCATAGGAACAATGATGGCATTTAGACATCTAACTACTCAAGTGAGACTGCAAATCAGGCAGTCAGATTCTTAAAATATACCAATTATGGACAATGATGACCATGGATTAAGATGACATTTCTCTTAAGTATCAAGACTTGCACAAAATGGCATGTCTAACAAGCAATTGTGGTTGAATGGCTGATGATGCATTTAATCTGAGCATAACATTTTTATGGACATACAGAGCCATTTCATGTTCCCCCTTTTTAGTTTCTAAACAGAAATGTGATGCTGTGTACAGATTCCTAATATTGCCAAGCTGTGATTCATGGAATTAAAACCAATATTCATACTGATTGGAAACTGAATTAAGAAATTCTTTATCAGCGTACCTTTCAATACCAACTACTTTCATGTATTTGAAGTGGGAGCAGAAACACAGAGTTGGTTAACACCACACAAAGGTGACTTTCTTACCATGGCAGACATACCTGAAACCAAATACCACTAAAAGTGAAAGTCGAGGACTTC
This sequence comes from Phasianus colchicus, assembly GCF_987193195.1. Taxonomy (NCBI): domain Eukaryota; kingdom Metazoa; phylum Chordata; class Aves; order Galliformes; family Phasianidae; genus Phasianus; species Phasianus colchicus. Next base: position 16,737,451 of record NC_143448.1, on the reverse strand, counting down.
ATTTTGGGGCCATCCGAAGGAAAAGTCAGGAAGCGACTGCAGGTTGCCTGCAGAGAATCCTATTTTATGGCACTGTGTAAACGCCTGCGTTTCTACCAGGTCTTCCTGCACTTAGCATCATAAAAGATCACACACTGCATTAATAAGGTCCACAGTCATGTTTAATTGTCTCACCACATTTCATGGAGACAGATTTGTGGAAACATTCAAATAGGCAGTGAAGATGCTAATAACTACAAAGCATCAAATCACTGATGTGAAAGTTGGCTTTACGTGATGGCAACTCAAAATGGAGACTTTCCTTGGACCGCTTTGACTTCATACAGTTGTTTCACTGTTTGGGGAATTTACTACTTGCTGCCTCAGCATCTGGGCCACATCAGTCTGCTGGTGCAGGACACGCAGTAGATAAACGTGGTCATGCATCTGCACTAAGTTGCCAGCCTGTACTCCCAGAAACAAGTGAGAAATATTGCTCTAAATTGGCTGATTATTTTCAAGATGGAAAGTGCTGTTTACATGCATCAGAAAGAAGAAAAAAAGTCATGAAGACTTGGTCTTCTTCTTGCAGCTTTCCTTATCCAATTTTCAAATACCAAGAAATATAGATTATATTATCCTAACTGCGTTTTACAAACATTCAAAACACATTTAGAGAATGAACATTTTTTGACATTTGAGATTGCAGTGAGTTTAGATTATCCCTGGAAATGAGAAATGGGTATTCCTTAAATGTTCTTGAGAATATATCCAGGTAAAACAACTACTTGAACACCGATACTTAGAAGGATAATCTTTAGTCCACAAGCCCCTGAAAAATTTAAACCAGTATTTCCCATCCTGCCTTGAGCTTTCTGAGTTCTGTGTTTAGGTTTTTTTTTTTTTTTTGGCAAGTCCAACATACACACATATATATAGTTCTTTTTTATTATTTGTAGATTTAAAGAATTTTATAAGCTAAAAAAATGGAGAATAATATTTTTTAGCTCATTGGAATTCGTTTAATTTAGGAAAACCTCTCTCGTTTAACTCTCTCTGTTATGACACCAAACTTGACTTGATCTAAACCAGAACAAGTTGCACAAGGATGAAGGAAGTATTATCAAACACACACAAAAAAACTTGTCCATGTGCAATGTGAAAATGAGCTTTGACTAAATTAGATGAAAGTCAATTTACTTGTAAATAATATGATTTGTTTAGTGGCACAGCTAAGGAACAAAGGAGTGGTAATTAACTAACAAGAAAAACCCCAGACACAAACCTGAAAACATTAAGGTATGCGACTGCATGCATTCACTTAAGTTTAGGCCAGAGTTCACCCAATGGCACGAAAAGTTAAAGATGTGAAATATTCTGTACTTAAAACACTGATGTTTTGTATCTTGGTCACTACCACAAAGGAACATTTATGTGTAAATGCCTTTGCAGTACAATTTACAATTAAAAACGTTTAAGAAAAAAATGAATTTCAATTATTACACTTAAAAGAAAATAATTGCATTTCCAAAGAAAATTCAACCAATTTAAAGAATCCATCAGCTCACAAATTTAAGCCACAGTACTGCTAGAAGCTAGAACAGCTTTTAGGAGGAATGAAGTATGAACTGTCGCTTTTCACATGCTCATTATGAATGGTAAAAAGAGTTCTGCACTCAATTCTTCTTATTAAATTAAGCTCCCAGCACCATCAAATTAATACATGTTATCTATGTCCTTCTATGTCATGATGCAAAACTTACAAGGCCATTTAATTCCTCGAGCAAGCAGTTTGTCCTCTGCCAGACATGTAGGGTATCACTGCCACATAGACTTCTTTCTCAGACTGACAGAATGGAAACTCATTTGCTCTCAATTTTACTAGAATATTTATGGTCTAGCGTTTAGCAGTGGTTTTTAATCCACTTGTGCTATCATTTATGTAACCCACAAAGCTCCATTCCAACTTCTTTTACCTGCTGAGACTTTTCTGTGGGCTAACAGTTGCAGAGGCACAAAATGAGAAGGTGAAATGAACTATTTGATCAGTTACAGTAAGAACAATTTTTCTTCATGTTTGAGCCTAAAAAAAGCCTTTGAGAATGTGAGTTCTCTAATTTCTGGCACAATTACATTTCCTCTGCCCCATCATGAATAAAGCACTTTAAACTTTTGTAAACCACATCTGAATCATAATCATATGAAGGTCAATCTGAACATTCGCGATGGCATCTACAGAATTCCCCTCATTTTACTCCTATGCAACTAACTGTAAAATGTCGGACTGCCTAAGATCTCCCCTTGGATGTGGATTTATTTTTTACCAATTTCTCTACTTTCAGCTTCACATTTGCCTAAAGGAAAAGCTGTTTCCTTCTACTGCATAGAGCAAGATAGGAGGAGAACAAAGAACGAAAGGAGTATTTCAGAAATTCCCAAAGCCAGGCTGTGCAGGACGCAGTCAGGCTGTCTTATCGGCTCTCTTTAAGTGATGACACTTCAAATACAGATTGTGAGAAACAATGCTTCGTGCTCTCTAATGGTACTGCCATGAAAATCTACACTGAAGTTTCGGAGTCTCCTCCCTCCGTTTCTTTTCTACCTCCATACACTGTTCTTTTCATCAGACAGTACGTGCACATGAGGTGATCTGGCAGCAGGTACTCGCACTGCAGGCGTCAATGCCATTCAGACAGCCGTGTTCCATTATGTTTTGTGTTCCAGCTGAACTCCATTAACGGTTCAAGAAAAGTAAATGGAACCAACAGAGTAGGAAAATATCGGGATTTGGGTGTGCTGCTCAGAGAATGCATGCTTTGAAATCTGGCCTTATGAATGCCACATACTGACATTTTCTACGGAAGAGGTCCCAAATTTCCCATGAAGTTGAAATTTCCTGTTTTAAAAATACACATTGACATATCGATTTTTTTTTTTTTCCCAGAACATATAAAATAGTTTCCAAAAGTTGCAGTGCTTCATTCATTCACTCAGATAAAATATGCAGATCCTATTTTTGAGTAATTACATTTCAAAAGAGCACAGCTCTTTCAGCATATCAAATTGCTACTGACATATGCCATCCGTCTTAAATACTGTTTTCAGCATTCTAATTTCTTTTCCTAATCACGAGTCCATGATGACAAATTAAAACAATATTTTGCGTGCAATTCATATTTTGCTGAAATTTCAAATGGCAAGAAAAGGATAAGTATTCCGTTTATTTTCTCTTCTCAATTAATACAGCAATTAAGATAAGGAGTATAAAACTGGCTTAATTGGGTTGCTATGGAAACTAATTGCCTGATTTCTTCAAAAATAGCATGTTTTAGGCGGAATCAATCTGTGGTAATTTAATTATGTACATCATGAAGCAAGAAGACAGGTTAGGTACATGTAAGGAAAAATTCTATTTGCAAATGGTGACACATCTCTTTGTCACTCAATTATTTTCTAGCTGTTGTCTGTTTCTGTTCATTACACATGGTACAGAATGACAATTTTTCCTTCTAATGATTAGGAGTATCAAGAACTGCACAATGAATGCTTGAGAGTATTTCAGCTAGTCCCTGGAAACAAGGAAAAAAGTGAAAATTAGATTCTGACTCACCTCCTCCTCATTTTCCTTTCAATGTGCAACAGGGAAATTGAAACAGTGCAACTCAGCTACCTAATTTATACATAAACAACTGGCCTCAGCACGAAGCAAAATCCTTGCACTGGCCAGAGCAACTCGGGGATGGTGATGTCACAAGGAGAGCAAAACACTTTTGGAAAAGGTGGTTTTCATTCATGGACTATTGCTGTAAGAAATGGTGCATGCTGTGATTAAAGTTGTATCAGTTTAAATTGTGAACTCTGAACTGAGCATCTTTAACATACGGAACAGATGACAATTTTTAATGACATTTACCCTCTTCTATGTTTAACGTAGCATGAGTACTTTTATTCCCAATTTTTGTCTCAGTAGATCCCTGGTGATGAGAATAGCAGGGGAAAAGCTGGTTCATTGGCAGGACAGCAGTTTGTGTCTCAGTGGGAAAGCACTGCTGCCTGGCTTTGTGCAGGCTGTACCCTGCCATGATGTCATGGGAAACTGGAGTTGCTATCAGTATTTAAAGGAGTCAATAAGATTGCATATTGGCATTTCCACGTTTCTCACCAGCAGCTGGCCTACCTGACCTGAAGAATTTATATAATTGGAACAGTAACTGGGGCATACAATTCCTCTGCAGTAATACTGTTCATTAACTTCAGAGAAAACTGTTTGGATCCATATTACTATTCCTTTTTCTCTCTTAAAAAGGGAGGATAAACATTACTTGCTTTTTAATGTTACATATTTTCCAGACATTTTAAAATTTTAAACATTTTTTTCCTTTTTTTTTTTTTCCTTTCTCTAAATTGTGAGTCAGACTCTTAGAATATAGTTGAAAAAGGACAATTCCAAGAGAGTTTTTAGGCATGACAACCTTTATGAGAAAAACATACGGGCATTATGCTTCATGAGAGTCATCTCAAATGCGCCAGAACGTAAAGGGATTTGTACAACATAGTTAAACAGCAAATCACCCAGAAGGTCTGATCCAAGCAGGTATCTCAAACTCAAGTGATTTATTGCCTATATGTGTGTGGTTTATACATACACTCCCAATAACTGTACCTTATGCTTATGATATTGCATTGTTTTTAGTGATTAGAACGATGAATAAAGGAAATAAAATGGTCACCATTGTTGGCACTTCTCTTAATCCTGATAACCCCTGCTAAGGTTGAATGAAACCAAGTTTACATAAACCTGACTTTGTCCTGTTATGAACTCATTCTCAGATTAAACACAGTTCATGACACCTCAGTGCGTTAACTCCACTTCATGATATTTCCTACCATTATTTAATTTCTTCTTTAATAGACCAGAGACTCTGTGTCCACACAAGTCTTTAATAAAGAGTTTTCAAATTCTAATGACACTACCTTGACCTTTACTGAAATCAAAAGTACAGAGCAAATTAGGATATTCATTCCAAAAAGTTCTTTTCACCGTGAAATTTCCCTCAATAAAAGGTCAAACTTTATTATCTGTAAAATTAATACTGTGTCCATCAAATGTGCTCTTACGCATTGTTTAAATTATGTTTGGGAATGTATAGGAACTGTGTAGGGCAGATCTAACATAGTTCATACTTAGCTAAATTTCTCTTCAGTTCATTGCATAACAGTATCAAGTTCAAAAAGAATATAATAAATAACTGTATTATTTTCTGCACTTGAATGACTCCGTTTTCTAATAATTCTCTCGTGTTTACTGTCCTACACATAAAGAAAGCTTTTGTGACTTACTGAAAAAAAGACAGAGATGTGATGAATTTATTTAAAGAATCACCAACTGTGAATCACCTGGTTTTACTTCTGGCTGAAATCTCAAACATTTTCCTAAACAGAAAAACACCCCACCACTTGCCCCCTGCCCTGAAGGGTAATAGCCAGCAGTCAGTGCCTCATGTGTCCAGTAACAGCTTCTCCACTGACATCAGTGGAAGGGGAAGAAAAAAGTACCACCATGAGTTTTGCCTTCAGCTGCCTCTACAGCTGAAATAAGATACCAATGTGTGGTGATTTTAAAAACAGGCGGTGATGGAATATGATGGATAACAGAATCCCTTCTGTAGTTAATGTATTCTATATGCTATGAATACTAGCAGAAAATAATTTGTTCTTTTAATGTTGGACTAAGGTCCTTTTGCAAGGACTGATGTCCAAATTTTTATTTCATTTTAGAATCTTGCCACATCGTAAATACCATTAAAAAAAAAAAAATCAGCACACAGCTCACAGACACACAGCACAGTAAACATCATGTTTGAATGACCATTATTGGCACCTTAGCATGCCAGTAATAAATGCACACATGTGGTTTCTAATTACTTCATTAAATAAGTCAATAATGTTGGAGTAGATTAGCTCCATGCTAACAGGACTACTAAATTAGAAATAAATGTAACAGCTGCTAGAATTAGATGCTGACTCAGTATGTCAGCTGAACACAATTACTTTGCGTCCAACCCATGTTACCAAGTCCTCTCTTGCTCTGCTGTGTAGAGCATCTTTTACACACCTCTTCCTCCCCTTGTTTTTCCAGCATGGAAAAAAGTTCTGGGAACGAAGAGGGTTCACTGAGCAGTAAGGCTCATGCTTTAGAATGGCTGAATAATGAGTGTTACTGTGCTGAGAGTAAGATAAACATCTACCCCAAAAGTAAGAAAAATCCATCTTCCTACAGACTGATTCTCACAGTAAGAAGTAATCAACATTTTATAGTTGAATGTTCCACCTCTTCTTGTCGAGGGCGTTTGACTTCACCTTTGAAACATGTGAAACTTGGTTCTTTTGATAATCCCTCAGTAATGTTATCCTGGAATGTTGCTTTCATCCTAACACAATTTTTCCTGGTGTGAAGATGCATTTAAAACTTCTTTATTTGATAGCAAGTTAAAAACAGAAATAAGCTTAGTGCTACATTTTGCTATGGAAATTTCCCTAGAAAAATTATGCTTATGAATGATAAGGAAATCATTGTGTCAGCAGAATTTTTATCTTTTATATTTAAGGAGATTTTTTTTTTTTTTTCCTTTTTCTTCTCCCCCTGTCAGCCCTGCAAATGTTCCCTGAGTCATGTGGTTACAAAAATATAGAATTACTCTCCTAACAAGAACATTTTGCAATTCATCACCAGGACTAAACCAGCTGCAGCTGTGAGAAAACGTTACCATATTAGCTGTTCTATTACAGACAAATCTGTTGTTTATTTGGTGCCGTTAGCTCTGGAGATTTGCAGAAATGTTCAGGATTTTCTCTTTTCTTCATGCTACAGAAGTCGCTTACTGAATTTTCACTAGATAGTTTAATTCTGATTATATTTGACAGAAGGAACTTTAATCCTCATAATATTTAAAAAATATTGCACTTTAACAAGGGTTTTTACTTACGTTTTTATTGCCATTGTCACTGCATTGAATAGAATAGAATTCAGCATATCTGGGACAAGTTGTTATTGGAATTAAGGTGCCTTAGGCTTACTAACTGCTCAAATATTATGAAGAAATTAACTCTGATAAGGACGATTTATTACTTTCCAAGAATATTCATGCTATTTGCATCTCTTATTGAGATCTCAACATAGGAGTAAATATCTGAGATGTAACCTTAAATCAAAGCTGTTCTGAATTTCATGTTTTTTCTTTGTTATTGCAGTGGTCTCTTATACCTTCAGATGGCCAGCTAACAAAGTGTTTAATCATATGCACGTGTGCCTTTCTCAAGAGGAGCTTTCAAACAGCAAAACAATTAGTTATATATTTAGTGAATGTAATCCATAACAGTTACTCACCACTGTCTATTGCCAAGAAGAGAGCAGTGTATTTGTTATCCTGAACATAAGGAGATTCCCGATCCAGGATAGCAGTGGTGGCAACGGTACCATTGGTGGGATTGATCTCTAGCCAGCTTGCTGGATCCTTGTAAACCGAATACCTAAGTAAAAAAGAAAATAACCATTATCAATTTGTATATTTAAAAATGAAACAACTACATTGCTACAAAAGAACATGTCTTTTCAATCATAGGCTTCTATGGGGTGGTTCGCTTAAGACAATAAAAAAACCCAACAACTTAAACTTGGTGCCTTTGAGATGGAGCATTATTGTTAGGTTCATTTGACAAAGAAACACAGATTTGAGCCAATACTTTGGATACGGAAGCCCCAGAGCTTGACAGAGAAATCAATATCTGAAACATTATATAGGATCTGCTTCCTACATACAGTCTTTGGAGTGTTATACAGCTAAAGAATCCGAATGCTTTCAGCTGGCCTCTGCAGCGGCAGTGGTATTTACGGACTAAATAAATCCTCTCACATTCTTCTTCTAGACTCAAAATTCTGCTTGGACTAGGATTTATTTACTTTTATTGCTTTTCCAAGTATTTTTCTTTTTTTTTTTCCCCTCACAATTAATTATTTAGGATAGGTCTGGAGATGCAATAAACTCTGAGGTATGATATCAAAAAGAGAGTTTTGATTCATTAGGCCTGACTTGGGAGCTGGTTGTATGCAGACGCTCAGTTTGCACGCATTTGTTCTGCAGTTTTTGATCCATTGCTTTTTGCTTCCAATAATTTGATATAAGTGTTGTAGCAAATGGACAGATCGATATGATGGGAAAGGCGTTACAACAAAGGCGTGATGATAAAAGGACCAGCACGAAAGATGCTGTAAGAGAATCTAAGAAGTTTGCTCACCCGCATCAGAAGATTCCAGGTTCACAGTGGAAAGCTTCACTAAGGAGGGATCTCAAGAAAGAGATCCTTCCTCGTGGGCAGTCAGCCTTTAAATGAGGTCTAAGAGAGGTGCAGCCAGAGGTGAATTGCCTTCACCTGTGCTCCCAGGGCTGACTGGGTTCTTTGCCCAGGTGCTCAATCAGTGCTTCAGGGAGCTGGGACTCAACAGTTCCCATACAAATGTTCAGAATCTTGGAACAATTCCACCATGCCCATGTTGAAGAAATTTGAATTTGAAAATGCTGTCTGCCAAAATTCTGTAGTACATAATTTGCTACTGTGCTTTCTTTGTATTAATCAGAACAAATGTTTAGGTCCTGATTCTGGAAATATTTAGAGAGTTTGTGGACTTTCTACACTAAGAACTACCTGCTTTAACTGAAGTAATAAACATAAGAATGTTCATTATTAAGGCCTGATTTTATACTCACTTAAATATATTAAGCAAGGTAATAATACAGAGCTAAATTAACCGGCAGTAATTCCCTCTCCAATGAAATTTTAAATATTTTAGACAAAAACTCAGATAAATAATCAACACTATAACAACCTGTTTATCTTTTTTTTTTTGGTAGTGAATGCTATAGGTCCTGAACAGCCATAAAAACTTCTGTAGACATTTTAAATGACAAATAATTGACATGAAACCTGTTGTTGTTTAAAGAGCTTGTGTGAAGCCGGTGCCTTGTGAGGGTGCTCATGTGAAAGGTGTTCTGTGTGATAATAGTGTGAAAAACACTCGTTATTTATCAGTGCAACTACTTCCTAAGCAAGGAAACAAACATAACAGATTGTTAGGAAAAAATAAGGTATGTAAAAAGAAAGAAAATGGTATTTGTTAGAAGAGGAAAGCAAAATTGCAGGCCAACCAGAGATGTGGTCTCATTCAATTCCTACTTCAGAGGCTTGCTTTGGTCTCTTTCTCCTCTGGGAAGAGGAAATATAAGTGACAGTCAGTTGCTAGATCCCTCTAACAAACTAAGGCACGTCTATTATCATCCCTGACAATGAAGGGGCAATGTTAGCTGTCCTGTCCAGCTGCTTCTGAAGCCCCAGTTTTTGTCTCAGGCCTATAAAACTTCTGCTTTGTCACTGTCCAAAAGTTGTTTTAATGAAATGAAGAATGGTTCCCCTCCCATCCTTCATCCAGCAACAACTCAAAATTTGAAATAATCCCATAGGAAGACGTCATTAAGCAAAGACAGTAATTTGGGGGCATGGACACCATAATCTTCAGCAAGAATAAAATTGATTGCTTAAAAAGGTTCAAGTTCTGGGCATACTAGATTCCTCATTCATGAGCTAGGCAGCACAGGTACACTTACTTATGCCTGAGAAACAGGACAGAAGCATCTTTTCCCAGGCCACATATCAGGTATCCATTATAAATGGGTTAGATGAAAGCAGAGAAATACTTGAATTTCATTCTAGAACACGCACAGCTCCAGAATCCTTACGGATTTGCCATGTGGCTCACAGGACCATTTAAATAAACTGATCTATAGGTTGACTCCAAAGATCAGTAGGATATTCTCATTTCTAAAGAACGAGGTGCTAATAGACACTGCCTATGTGAATGCTGTTCTTCACTAAGACTCTCAAAACATATGGCTTGCTGATGGTCCAACAGAAGTCACTGAGAGTTTCTAAACCATTGGCTTCCTTCCCCAGGAGCAGAAACTATCCCTCAGGTAATACATGGAGAGGAAGCAAAGGCGACTGCTAACACGAAGTGAGACATTCCATCAACACAGCATGTCCCTCCACCTAACCATTTGAACACTAATCAATAGCTGAACTTTATCTCCTGTAAAAACAAGTTGCTAGAATGGTAGCAACGCAGATCCTTTCATTTCACTTTTTTTTTTTTATTGTTGTTTTTATGACTTTGCAACAAAGATAGGCACAAACATATGAAACCAGGGCAACCTAAACAATTCACACTCCATTGTAAAACTGCAAATTCTCAATTAACCCTGAAACAATTTAAGAAGATTCAACACTTTTAAAGTAATGAGAATTTAAAATGGATTGTATTATCTTCCCTGATTGCTCTACAAAGCACTGATGGCTGTGCAAATAAAAAACTGAATTGTATAACCTGTGATTTGGCACAGGATATTGTAAAAGTAGTACTTTGTCTTTCCCACTTTTTTTACTTATTGTGAATATACACTGCAGTACAGCTAAGATTATTGTTCTGGTTCATTTGTTTTTTCTTTTTCTCTTTTTTTTCTTTTTAGGACTCTGCTAGCAAAAGATTTAGAATAAACTCATTAAGAAAAGCTCTATAAAAATAGAAATATAGAATACAGAACTTCTGATGTTTGACTCCAATGGGATCTGCTGATATGTGGCAGTCTTGAAAATCAGACCATGCTTAGGTGGTTAAACATGTTTGAAAATCACAATCATGTTGATATGTCTGTATGGATGTATACAAACCTGTGTTCTCTGGAATGCCAATTACTGCTTATTTTAAAATTATTCTATGTTGCACTAGTGAAATTTAGTACTGCCTTGTGGAGTTTGTTTTCTTGTGTTTAATTTAAACCATGTCAACAGGTTATAGTCTCTGAGGGTTATGTGAACACGTGAGCATGGGCAAGTGGGTTTAGCCTGTATGGTTGCTATCTGCCTGCACAAGGTTCATTGCCCTGGCATTATCTGCAAGGCATGTATTGCAAAAGAAGCAGAAGAAACAATTCCCTGGAAAACATCAGTTGGAAAGTATATACCTTAGCTATAGAATTATGAACAGATGCAGAGAGGCTATAGATGCAGAAGGGAATACAAATCAATCTATGCCCTTTGACTATTTGATGCAGAACTACAATAAAATAGCAAATATATGGAAATAATTTTAAATGCATAAATGTCATCTTTTCCTTCTTGTAATGTAGGTAAATAATTCAGAGGATGCCTCCTAGAGTGGCTAGCAGCTTGGTGGCTGTGGCTGGCAGCTTGATTAGCACAGAAGACTATTACACAGAATAGAGGTAATAATACAGGCATGGAAATCTTATCAGAACCACAACCTTGCATTACCCACAACAACAGTTTCACAGCCAACAATCAAATAGCCCAGGGGGTCAAAGGAGAGCAGCCAGGCATCTAGATGCTGCTCTTTGCAAGGACTGCCAGAGCTTGGTAGTTGCCAGAATTTTCCCATGTGGAGTCAAAGGGTCTTGGCTCTTATGCTATAACAGAAAGAGAAGCAAGGCAAAATGAGGCATTTTGAACGTATTGAGTATCACCACAGCAGGAAAGAGCGGTGCCAAATCTGTACTGAATGACCCATCTGTGCCAGCTTGCTTTGTGGCACTGACAGGAGTTAAGGTGAGCAAGCTGGACAGGCTGGGAAGGGTGGCAGCTCTTCAGCTTTATACAGCTGGGCACTGCTCAGCTCACCTTGCACAGAGATTGTTTGACCAACAGGATGCAGCAGGAGTGGTTCAGTGCTATTGATCCAATGAAGTATCTGACTTTGCAGCTAGAATCTAAACTGCAGGCCACAGGCAGCAAGATGAACAATAGCTAACTAGTGAGCAAGGCATAAGACATCATGTAGAAAGAGTTTTGAAAGGAGTGTGAGTTCATCTCGCCCTCTTCAGGGACTAGCTGGACACTGGTCAGTGGATGGTGAGCAATTGCTTCCACATCACTTGTTATATACACTAGTATATATGAATATATGACTATTACCTTTTTTTTCTATCTTAGTGTAAATATTTTTATCTCAACCTACAAGTCCTACTTTGTTTTTTTCCTAGTTCTCTTCTTCTGTCACAGTGGGAAGGGAGCGAGTGAGCAGACGACTGTGTGGCATTCAGCCACCTGCCAGGTTAAACCACAACACCAAGTTTTTAAATGGTAAGGTTGTATTTCTGCCTTGAGAAGCTTTTAAAAGGATAAAATTACTAAATGATTGCTAAAGGGCTGAGAACATAAGGCAACAATGGACATCAAAAGTACTGAGATAGGCAGAATAGAAAAGAATAATTTAAATAGCTTTCTTAACATGGAGAAAAATCATTACTGTCATTTTCAAATTGTACAGTTGCTTAACTCCTTTTTTTTTAACCACGTTTAAAATAGAGATAAAGCCAGATGATTCAAAATTCTCTCTTCTATGTGCATGTGTCAGTGTGAGCATGTGATGCTTACTGGTCCTGGGTGAAACTGAAAGTGTCAAAATATTGATAGCAACCATTTTCATAGCATTTCAATCTGTTCAATCTGACTGGAAGTAGTCAGTATCAGAAATGTAACAAAGCTTATTCATACATTCATATTCACAGCTTTTATGGATTCTGGCCCTACTGACATAAGGAAAATATATCAGGGTTGAATATACCCAACATTTCCCCTAAGAGGTGTAAACACACATTTCTGTTTTAAATGGAAGGCATTCACATTATTCACATTTCTCAATCCGTAGCATTTCACCTACAATTAGATGGCATGTTGAAGTTACCGTATCTGTTTTGCTCCTGCTGGGACTACAGTCTATCATGGCAGCCTCTGAACTTTTTCCATGAGCAATTCATGACCTCCTCAAGTAAAATGATCAGTGGGGCAGGTAACTTCATGTTTTCTGTGCTTAAGAGCTCAGCATGAGACCTTCATTTCGTCTCTGAATAAAAAATCCTCCAAACACAGACATTATTTAATCTTTAAATCAAGCCAACACGGATCTCATATCAACTCCACCTGAAAAACCAAGACTACCTTCCCACCATGTAACATCTTTTCCAGTGTGCCACCAGCACCTTTTGCCTGCACTAATTATGGCAGCAGAAGACACAGCATGCCCTAACAGTAGCAAGGAGGCATTACTGGGCATAACTGCAATCATCACATTAACAAAAATTCTGGCAATTAAATCAATCACCAGCAGGACTTATTTACCTTATCACGCTTGAAGAAGACTACTAGTAAGCATTTATGAAGGAACTCAATTATTCAGCAGGCTTTTCATGCCTCCTTTCAATATCACTTCCACACATGCCTTCCTATTTGGATATCAAAAGGTCCTGAACCCTCTGAAGTATTAAGAAATGGATGAGAACATATTTCTTTCTTTATAACTCTTGAGAAGTTCTACATTTTCTGCTGAGATCCATATGACACATCTTTCTGTGTGAGCTAAACCCAGAGGTGAGCAGTATGCTGTTCAATTTGTAAATGCCTGGGTCTGAGCCTGCATGTGAGCATCACACAGGTTAGCAGCTCTCAGAACGGTCAGCAATGCTCTGCAGTCAACAAAGAGCCAATGCCAACCATACAGCCTCAGTGCAGCTGGCACTCGTCTGTCCCAACAATTCCGTGCCTTGGTTCCCAGCTCCTTTTAAATGAGTGCATGCTGCTGGCATGGCAGTATTTTCAGAACTATATCGTTACTGCTGTGGGGACAAGATCACAAGAATTTCAGTGTAACTCTGCTGTTGCTTTGGGTGTTCTGTTATGCAGCGTATCTGAGTAATAATTCAAAGCTAAGTTTTTTTTTTCTAATTTATTAGCAATTCAAATAAAACTGCCTGAAATAACAAAAGCGTGTCAGCAGGTAAATGGCTACATGCTAAGAAAGATAGGGGCAAAAATTAATCAGTACTGTTTTCTGTACATAGACAAGCTGCACTGCTGTTAGCAAATGATACACAGTGCTACCCTGGCACTTTCTAATCCCCATATTCTTTGTTGCTTTCATCACAACCATTCTGTATCTGAGTTGTGGCTCTTGTGCTTCCCAAGGGGATGCAATGGGCATATCAATCTGCTTATAGACATAATGATATATAATATCAATATGTGATACATTATATTATATACCAATATGCATATATGACATATTAATAGCTCCATGTGCCATTTGCAAGAGGTCTGTGGTTTGTCCACAGGACAGCTGGCTGCTAGACATTTCAGGTATACATATGAGGGACCAGAATAATGGCCAGGTGGTGTATGGGAACTGGTGATGGTAAATCCATGTGACAGCCGATGGAGATCCCTATTGGAACATAGCCATTCATTTGTTACCCAATGAATAAGACACCCATAAGTTGATACAGCAACACCTGCAGCCTTACAGAGTCAGCAAGATGAATTAGTTCAACTGTAGCATTTTCCTTTTCATCCATGTAATACGAGTGAACAGGAAAAAAAATCCTGCATTAAGCACAGCACTCTCCATGACAGATCATGACTAGCACTAGCTTAAAGCTAGCACAAATGTCTGTCCACTGTACTGGGGACATGACCTTAAATGACTAAAAAGCAGCCGTGGGATTTAATACAGTGGGGAAAACAGAAGCATAAGTATTCCATCAAAGAATGTTACTGAGGCAAAATCTAAGCATTTAATCATCACAAAACCTACAGACATACATGTTATGAGAGAAACAAGTGATGGTATCCCATTAAAGATCTCTTTCAGATCTTTCAGAGCCATACACGTTGACTGCTGGACCTCAAAGCTTTCAGAAAATCTCTTGTGTGTGTCAAACTTTGTCATTTCACAAAGCCATCACCCACAGTTTTTAAAGCCCATTTTGACTCCTAACCCTTCCTGCCTTTGGGCAAAACCTTAACATACGTATATCCCTTGTAAGCATCCTCTATTAAGACAGAGCTAAGAAATGCCCAACGATCTCCGGAAGACAATGCCAATGAAAACAAACAAACAAAAAATCTGACCTGTTATGTCTGTACTTTCCATTCCCCGTATTTGACTTGTACACTGCAAATGTTGAACTAAGCATAATTAACCACCTTTTCCCATTAAATATATGGTCATACAAAACGTGTGGCTTCAAATTTAGTTTAAAATGCTGCTACTACAAGTATGGCTTTATGCTAAATGAGCAGAAGGGCTGTGAAATATCTCCTGCAGTGCTCTCCTGCAGAAATTCAGGCGTACTCAAATTACTTCAGGTAGACTATTTTAAATTAAAAATGTTAAAATACAAGAAGCAAATTTAACTGAAATATTCTATTATTAATAAGAATAAATACATCATTAACAACAACAACAACAAAAAAAAAAACAATTAAAAAAACCTGTAGTAAATCAAATTTTCTGGCAACACTGTTAAGCAAGGTATTAGGTCAAATGCATTTTTAAACTTACTGCTGATAGAGGATTTATGCAATAGCCATTTTTCAGCTCCATGGAACAGATTTATGCGCTTGCAGACTGTCTGTATTTTTACAGGCTGGAAATGTCAACTTAAGAGTACAATTTTAAAAAATAAAGTCCCCATCAATGTTGTGCCACAAGTCACTCTGTGCATTTCTGGTCCCCAAATTCATGTTTCTCTGTGATAAACTGGACGTATCCCAGGGTGAATTCATTAGCTCTGCACTGGTGCATAGCTCAGCTCTCGGGCTGGGCGGTGCAGTAGTAATTCACTGCTGCAGCCCTTTCCCAAATGATGCCACAGTGACTCTTGAATTTCTAGGAGGTTCTGTCCAAACTTACACATCCACATACTTTATTCTAACTCTATCTGAATAGGCACATACTTCTCTGGCTCAAATGCCAACCTGGCACATGAAATAAAGCAATAATCCCCTCCCCAAGTACAAGCGTATCTGCTAGGATGTAGAGTAGACAGGATACAGACACTACAAAATGCAGCACTGCTGCTCAGGACTGATATACATTGCTTCTAAGGCTTAAGGTTTATACACATTCATGGTTTTGGCCAGAAACTTGTTAATATCAGCTTTCTGTTGATTCAGTCTCAAGAAAAAAAAACATTTCATCTTGTCCTAAAGAACACTGTGGTACCACGGGGCTGAGCACAGCACTGGAGAAGCTCAGCAATTTGTCCTACAGCTCCATGCATTACAGAAACAGAATATTCTCCAGAACAAGCTCCTGTCTGAGCCTTCTGTCAGCCTCCCTTTCAGTTTATGAATAATATACAGAAATTCATGGCAAAAACCAGTCTGCCCAGTGCTCAGGAGGATGACTTCTCTCTGTTCCAGATGGGTATCTGCCCGAACCACGTCAATAAGTGATAGAAAATTCTGCTGGAAGTGTTAAAATAATTTCTCAGAAATATTTAAGCTGTTTGGCGTTTTCTTCCCCCCAGATCTTTAGGATTAAAAACGTACCTTTTTCTGTTATAAAGTATCTAAAAAGGCAGACAAAAAGTGCAAAGTGGAAACTTCAGGCATCACTTGGTCTACAGTAACATGCCTGTACTCTTCTATTTTCAGCTTTAAAAAGTAAAATTCCACTTTAAAATTTTATATATATGCATATTCCCATTAGAAATAACAAAACACAACACACAGAGGTGTATTTTCTTCTTACAACAAAATCTTGGTGGAAATGATTTTCCTTAAAAACAAAACCAAACTAAACCCAAGGAAGCAAAACAAAACCACAAGAAATTGCTTACTTCAATCCTGAGGTTAATTGGGCTGCAACATAAATATTGCTTTCTATGGGTGGGAGGGGATTATTTGCTGAGATATCTCTGTTTGTGCAATTTTCTCCTGGCTTCACTCAGAGCCACGTGCAGACCCCACAGAGAGAATTAAGGAGCATACCTCACACACAAATGTTTTTTTGTCTCGTCGAAATAAAAATGAAGTATTGCCAATACTGACAAATTGCAGCATGCGGGATTTAGCATAGAAGGTCAAAATGAGACAGCTTCAGCTGCTCATCCCTACTGCTGAAGACAGATCAATATATACCCAATATTGCCTCCTGCTACTCACTGAGTCGGAGGGGGCACAGTGGAAATCAGGTCCATTCTGCACCTCGCTTACAAGGCAACGAGCTGCTTTGCTCTGACAGCGTTCACACACTCTTCAGGCTGGGCTCTCATCTCATCAGTGTTAGCACTGAGAAAGAGTTTGTGGGGCTGCGCCACACTACAGAGAGTAATGTCTTCTACCTTCATCTGCAGGGCTCTTTTAAAATTATGCACCCCATTTCATCATCAGAGCAAAAATATTCATCGTCCCAACTTTATTTTGCACGCCACGCGGCGGTACAGCAGCTTGGCTTTCATCACAATTATCCATCTACAACGATATGATCAAAACAAAATGAAAAATTAGATGAAATTCAGTTTCTAGTCCCCTGCCACTGAGAAATATCAGATCAGAAAATGGTTGACTAATTAGTTATTTGTGTGCAGAAGGAATAGGCACAGAACCCTCGGTAAACGTCAAGAAAGTAACTGGAGTGCTATTGCAAATAGAAGAATAATAATAATAACCACCAGAATCTACAGCAATTAATCAAATGAGAATACTAAACTTGTAATAATGAGATAGTTAAATAAACCATTATGAAAAGGAAAAACATTTTTGTTGTTTTCATTGTACAGTCCTCCAAATGTTTCTCTGTACCAAGAAGTAATTTTCAGCTTTTCTTTCCTGCAGGGCAAAAAAAAATAAAATCCTAGAAGCTGAGGTGTAACAACAACAAAAAGACCAAACACATTTATGTATTTTTTAATCAGAAGTGATTAGGGCTCTGGTTAAATGAACCCAGAGGCTATAACTATCTGAATTATTCCTAAAGCTAGGGAATAACACACCGTATCTGGGACTAACACACCTAGTATAATCAGGTTGTTACTGTTAGAATAATTGTCGACACGTGCAAATCAGTCAGTTTGTTCATTGTAGCAATTGTGCCTCAGAAGCTAATCAAAGTGAGATGAGCCGGAGTTTCTGTTATCAAGTATCTAGAGGAGGTTTTGGCAGTAAAACTCCATCAAGTTTCTCTACGTGCCAATTCTTTGCAACTGCGCTTCCAGCATAAGCAGCTTCTCCCACTGCAAATCCTTTTGCTGCTTTCTCTTTCAAGCTGGGGTCTGGTTAGCTCCCAAACATAGAAAAAAAATTGTAACAGCCCAGCAGATTCACTACAGAAATACCACTGTTAACACAGCCACGAAGCAGCACATTTCTGCAGTTTCAGCAGGAGATGTTTTTCTAAGGGACAAACAGAAGAGGTGAGAATTGGCTCACCACTGTGAAGCATTAGTCTCTCTGGATCAATGCAACTGCTGTTGCACTGCGGATCCTACAGCCAGGAACCAGGCTGCTTCCAGCACTGGATTACTTTGACCAGCTGCCACAAAACCTCACTTCTGCCCCAGCAAAATCTTCCCAGAGTTGTGAAGCACTCCCTATGGAGGCAGGGGAGCAATGAGTCTGGGTTTATAATCATGGAATGCAAAAAACTGTTTGCAAGATCCACTCCTGCCCCATTAACATCTATTAACTTTGGGACTGTCTCGTAAGGAAGGAAAGGAATTAACGTTTCTGCAAATTAATTTCCAAAAGGAAAGCATAACGAATTAATGAATATGCTGAATAATCATTTTAGCACAGTTTATGTCCTGTGCCAATCTTAGGCCTTCACAGTATCGATGCCATTCACAGCAGATGTTGGTGTATCAGGGTTCTCTGAGCACTGTGTCATATTTCTTTCATGTTCACTTGCCTCTTTTGTTGCCTTCTTGTTCCCTTTTTCTCATCAGAACATGGCAAAGAATTACTCTCTAGTATAAACTGAGAAGAGACTGGGACTAGGCTATACCAGAGGTGGGGAATAACTCCTTGCCAATTTGAAAATAGTTGAAAATTCAGTTTGTCACAGGTCATTTTCCCTTTTGCCAGAGAAGCAAGCCATACTTAGGATGGCTTCCTTTGATACTAAGCATGAACTTCATTCTGTTAATTACAGCTGCTCATTGGGAAGTGAAGAATCAGAGAATGTTCAAAAATGACACAAGCGCAATGAACAGTGCCTAAATCTGAACACTTTCAGGACACAGGCACATGGGATCACTGAGACTATGGCTTCTGGCAGCCTCAAGGCACTCAGAATTGTTATCTGTGTGACCTTCCTCTCATCCTTTACGACGCGGTCATTTTTACTTCTTCAGTGCTACAATGCCAGAACTATGAATTTCATATGAATTAACAGTGAAACACTCCCACTGATTTTGTGAGGGATCCTACGTAGGAATTTGTAAGAGAAAAATATGTGAGACGTTTTTATCAATTTTTATCATGCTGGCTAATAAGGAAGATAACCACCTCTAGCAGAAGACTAAATTATGATCATCAAAGTGCTAAGATGATGCTTGGAACTTTTCCTAGGAAAGAATTTGCCCAGTATTTATGAATTATAGATTTTTTTTTTTTTTTTTTTAAGAAACCTGGGAAAAATAAAGGGAAAAAAAAGTTTTTTTAAAAAAAATGAAGTCAGGAAAGTGAGGGAGTAGGTTTTAGCCAAAGTAATTCAATTCCAAATAAAGAAAAATGACTGAATCTTATGAGTTGTTTCTGAGTTGAAAAAGACTGCAAACACTGCTGAGTGAACAGTTGCTTAGAAGTCACAGAGACCTTGAAAACGCAGTAGCTCTATGGAATGTATTCCACTACAAATATCTGGACCATAGCCAGAAAAAGCAAAAAAAAAAAAAAAAAAATTAACAAGAGAGACCTTTTCTAAGAAAATAAGTGCAGACTAACAAACCGCAACCTTGGAATCAGCAGAAAACATTAGTTAAAGTTGTGAAAGAGATGCCTCAAAGGGAAATGCCTGCCTAGTCTGTCCAGGCAAGGTCAGCAGAGATAGAGTGAAAGCTTCTAGCAAGGAAGAAGGAGAAATGAAGTCTGTCTGCAGTTGATCTCTCAACCAGAGGTGCGAAGTGCTGCTATGAAGAGCACATAACTGCAGAAAAGAACAGACCCAGCAATTAGCATTTACAGAAGAGCGATCACATCAATCATGTGGCAATTTGGTATGCCTAAGTAACTCCATGAAGGAAGAATTTCATTATAAAGGCCAAATTCTTCTAACAGAGTCAGTTGAAGCAGAGTCCTAATTTCATGAGATTTCTTCTTCAAGGAAAATATAATTAGGGATCCTTTGGCTGCATCAAGTGTTGAATCTAAAATACCTACAAAAGAGCATTAACTGCCATGGACGAGCACAAGCATTTTCACTAGATTTTCTTAGCTTAACAACAAAGGATGAAGAAAAAAGACACTAGTGTAAGAAAGAACAAAACTTAACATACAATAAATTGACCGTGCAATAAGTAACAACTCGGAAAGAAAATCTGTGAAGAAGCTGATACTGCGAGAAAAGTAATCGAAATCATTTCCTGCGCTGACAGAGCTGGGCATTCCTGTAGTTGGCTGAGCTTGCACAGGACTCATTTCTAAGATTCAGCTGTTTCTAAGGCAAGCTCCGTAATGCAGGAGATGATAGGAGAGCAGTAATGTTCTGCTGACTTAGAAAAGCTTCCACGTGGCTCTGAGTTTCTTGGCAGGCTGTGGCTGGGGCCTGGAAGGAACACAGCCCCACTCCTGCTTCTTGGCCCCCCGTCCCCATCCGCTGCCCTGCTCTGCACCCCAGCTCTGCTCAAGCTGTGCACATGTAACAGCTATTGTAAGACACGTGGCTGGCATGGGTTCCCTCTGCAGAAACTCATTTTGGTGAGACGCGGTTCGGTTGCTAATCCTGTGAGTGTGTTTTGAAGTATTTGACAGGCAGTTTGGAGTGTCAGAGATCCACACCAGGATCCAGAGTTCCCTCAAGTCAAAGGAAAACAGGGATCCTGGGAGCTGGGCTGAACCCGATCCAGGCAAGAGAGCTGGCTTGAATCTTGTTTTCTCTCACAACAGAGCACAGCCTGAGTCATTATTTATAGGCTTTGCTGTATGTGGAGCTGACTCCCAGAAGTGTATTTCATGTTTCCAGTTCACAATAATAACTGAATTAATAACTGACATCTCTTAGTGCTCGTTCAACAGGGAGAGCTGTGCAAACCACTGGTACCCTCAGCTTCTCCCTTCGTCCTCCTGAGCCCCATGTGCCATTGCAGCTGCAGCCCCCACACAGCCCATTACACATGCTATAGTTTACACATCTCCCATTTGCCTTGTGTTTCTGTAGCTGTGGGCTGGGAGTCTGGGGGAACAGCTTTATCTGGGAGGTCAGACAGTTTCATTAACCCATCTCCTGCCCTTGCCACATCGCTGCCAGCTCTAAAGACCAAAACATCAACACATCTCTCTCCTGCTGCCTCCAGATCCCTGCAGCAGGGAGCTCAGCAGAAGCTACAGCAGCGTGCTGGAGATTCGAGTTCCTGCTGGTACACAGTGCTGGGAATAGGAGGTGGGGAATGCAAGGCTTCTGCTTTCTCAGACTCTTATGTGACTGACCTGAAGTTGTGTGGAACTCCTAGCCCAGCCAAAATATTCTCTGTTCTTCATATAGATATGAGAATAACTTTACACAGGCATTACTTTTGGAAAATGATATAGAGGTACATATGACACAACTGGAGCTATACTGAAGTCCTAATGAAAACATCATCCTTACCATTGCTCAGCATGAGATTATGTTTTGTATACTACAATACATGAACATGATAATGTTAATTTTATGACAACGTCTACATGATAAATATACACAAAGCCATCTAACGTTTGATTAATGATCTGACTTTATCTGAAAGAGCTGGAAGTTCTTAAAGGGGTTTTTAAATCATTGGAGAGCCAACAAATTAATGTCTTTGTTTCCACAGAAACAGAACTTCACTAATTCCATAAAATATGTAACACTGGTATTATTGTAGCAATTAAGATGTTTTTCCTTTTGGTCCTTTAGTTTAGCTTTCTTTAAAAATAGCTGTATCTGTATAGGAAAATGGACTGTCTTGATGCATTTGTATAGTTATGTAGCCCCGTGTAATTAATATCCATTGACTTAAAATACTTTCTAGCCTTGTGGCATAAAATAACAAAGAAGGAAGTGGTAGGTGAGAAATTCAGTAGCACATGTGATAGTGTGAAAATATGTTAGTCAAGAAAAAATTCACATGACTGCCCAGTCCAATAGCATTAAGAGAAAGGCATATAAACTCCTGGCTAATAGTAACAAAACGTAATTTTTCTTTTCCAGTTGATTTGGAAACTGCACTTCATGGGTGCAGTTCTTACATTAGAAAATTAATTCTCTTTCATTCTTTGTTATATTAGATTCCCACTGTAATAATGAACTCCTATGTAATAATAAACTTAATAAACTCCTAGCCAAGGTTTATTTGACTGAGTAAACTGAACTGCCCAAAAAACCCCCATGTAATTACTTTCTGTCACAGACATTGAAGCACATTGGGATATCATGCCGTATCTTTTCCTTTACTTCAGGCCACTCGCTTTGGTTTGCCTAACTCACTGTCTTTAATGGCCATGACAAATGAAAAGGGAAGCGTGATTTACCTTTTCTGATCTCTGTGAATCAGGTTCTCAAGCACACAAGCTGTCCAAATGCACTTTAAAATCCATGGAGCACCCTCCTACCTGTCTGTCCCTCATCACTTTTCAAGATTGTGTATAACCATGTCTTAGTTGTTTTATTTATAATGTCATCAAGTCTAGGTTGTTACATTTGTTATAGGTTGCTGTGCTGATTTGTTTTCTCTTTCTGCCTGTGCCTCCAAGGGATGCTAGAGAAATGAAATACTTCTTTTCACTTGTTGAACAAAAACATTAAAAGTCAGATTCCACACTCAGTTGTATTCACTCAGGGGATATGCACTATCACACCCCTTGTCTTACTGATGTCTCTACAAAATACATTTAATATGTAAATATTAACAGAGAAGAATACTTATAGAAATTAAGTTCTGCTAATCAGTCTGCAAAGCATATCAACAAGATATAGCATAATTGAGAAAATGGCTCTTTTATATATTTCAGCATATAAAGTACAATCTGAGAAAAAAAGCTGTTTTTCAACTATATAATAAATGAAAGGATATTATATACAAAAAAAAAAAAAAATCATTATCTGCAATGAGTTGGTACTGAACACTTCTCTGTAATGGAGGTTACAAAGCATCTTTTTTGTTACTGTTAAGTACAGTGTGTGCATCTGGATGCCTGCTCTGATATAGCTTACCACAAGTCTATACAGCCCAATTATTCTATTATGTTCATTATTGTAATCACCCAGTCCCTTCCAGATGTACATTAAGCAACACTGCATGTCATTTAAGGTATCTGCTGGCCAGTGATGGAAATTCTGAAGAAGGCAGAGGAAAGAACTCCACATAAGTATTTGTTTATGACACGGGAAAAAATTTCAGTAAAGGTGATGAGGCTGAGTACTAAAAAGACAAGAAATGGAAGAATTACAGTTGTTTAACCTCAGTTTGACACAGTTTGACTCACTTAGTCAAAGAGATTTATCTCCTAAGCATTATTAAGTCGTAGTTACTCTATACTATTTAGCCTTGCATTGGATGCCCAACAGTTAAACTTCTCATAGACATTTCCCATGTAACCAGGGATCTGAATAGTCTGCCAGACTCTTTGATAGCATAACCACACTGTCATTAGGGGATACATTTTAGTGTTTCAGTTGACAGAAAAAAATAGAGGCATCAAGACCTTAACAAAAAATGTTTGCTGTTTTGTTTACTGAAATGACAGAAGCTGAAAAGAAAGCGCTCACCTACATGTTAAATTAATAACTCATTCAATGGGTTATGGTTATGCAATGATTAAAGTTGTTACAGGCTTTTCTTCCTTTTTCCTTGTAAGTAAAAATCTCAACTGTGTAACAGTTTTCATGAGTTGAACTCACTTAACAAAACTGATATGAAGCTATGGAAAATTAAGACAGTATTGTTTTCCTTTTTGATTTACATAGGTTTTAAACACTAGTTAACTGAGCTTCCAGGGCCAGAAAAGACTTTTAAGTACTCAGTTTTGATGCTGCAAACCTTGTGCCTACAACATTTTCTTGTCTTAGCCCTGAAGCATTACCATACATACTCTGGCTGCATTATTTTTTTTAATGTAGAAAATGCCACCAGCTACCCAGGGCCAAACCTCCGGAGAGGGCAAGCCTCAGGCAGGTAAAACTATTGGAAATTTCCCTTTTGAAAGTAAAAGAAGGAAACGTTATTCTGACAGACCCTCTAAAATAGGTAAATGTGTAAAAGTTCTTTGGGGTTTTGGAATACTCCATGAAACCTGGGCAGATTAGTATCTCCACGGCAATGCTATGCTAAATACTGCCCAACAGAGTAACCCCAAGTGATCACACAAATGAAATTACCTACCTATATGTACAGTAAGCATGCAGGTCTCTATGGGCATATTTACCTAGGGCATAACGGTCATAAAATTAGGAAGAAGCCAGTCCCTAGCAATTCATGTTTGACCAAGAATGGATCTCCAGGCTTACTGCTGCTTAACAACGTGTATAATTTCACTCGGAAACTATTTTACAGAAATTGGCATCCTTATTACTAAGTTAATAGAAAAATTCCAATTGAACTCTACAAGTGCATTTTCCTATTACAGTAGCATTGCAGAGCTTCATTTAGTAAAAATGAGTGCTTAGGCCTTCTGACAGTTTCCTTACAGGACTTAAATTCCACTCTAAGAATAACCATTTGAGTCTGAAATAAAATGGAGTTCTTCACTCCTCAACACACACAGACTAGGGATGTTTTGCTACTGCTGTAAACATGTACCAGAAGCTCTGAGATGAAATTCTACATCCAGATTCAGTAGGAATTTTGCCACTGAATTCAGCGTGTCCACGGCTCACTCTATAATCTGGAGATTGCAAATTAATGAAATGGAGCCATAACATTGGCACTTCATATCTTCACAGCAAGGCAAAAAAGCTTTGGAAGAACTCTAGTTTCTCTTTTCCAAACAGAAACTGAATGCCAGACAACATCTAATCTGTTAAGAACTGCACCTACTTTAAAGACAGAAGTGCTGAACTCCAAAGAGGAAGAGGAATGGTGTAATTGGTTAATTGCTCCTGCTTGGTGACAGGATTCTAACCTAGACATGTTATTGGTCTCCCTGGCAAGCTTTTATTTGAATGCTCAGTTTTCCATCTTTTGATCTCTTATAAAAATATCTGGTTGCTGGAGTTATATATAGTCTTTCCATATCATCAGTACAAATAAATCTCTGTCAAGGCATCACTGAAAACTGTTGAAATTGCATCCAGACATGCACACATACGATCTAACTTGGCTGACTTTAACTCAAGAATGCAATGGCCATAAAATAGTAACTGAATTCCTGCCACCCCCTCCCTGTCAACTCGCCTCCTCACACAGCATCCCCTATTTGATAGCCAACTTATTATAATCAAGATAGTCTTTACTTCTTCCAGAGGCAAAATCCTGCCTTCTTTGAAACCAGAAGAGAACAGCAATGACAAAGTGAGTTATTGTCAAGATCTGGCTTCCACTGCAAGCATAACTTGTGACTGATATATCCTATTGTTGTATTTCCTCAAGAAGATCTGCAATATTGTTTAGTCAGTGACATGAAAAATGTGGCCTATAATTTCACAGTTCACAGTCATTCATTCTGAGTGCTGACATAGTTGAAATCATAATGTGGCATAATATTGTTATCCGAGATAAAGACAGAGGGTGTAATTAAACTCCTCTTAAATGTTACATTCATCCTTATTAATCAAGAATTTTAGATTCTTAAGGTAATATCGAGGGAAGTTAAAATTGGTTTTTATGGCTTATTTGATTACATGGATACAGAGGTTCTCAATTCTATCACATACAGCTTTAATATCAACATATTAAGTATGATTTATGCCAACACAGTAAAGCAGAACAGAAAATTTTAGGAATACAATCCTCTGACAGCCTTGTGTTAGAGGCTGGCTGCTGGTAGATAGGTTCCCTTCAAAACTCTGAATTACTGTTTTGATTCACAGCAACCCACAATCGTTGGATTGAGAATTCTTAGGACCCTTGCTTTAGGCAGATTTAAGATTGAAAATTTTCTCATTGCTGGACTTTCTAGTGGATGAGGGAAAAAACAACTGTAAAAGCTGTCTGTTCACATATGTTAATCTTACCCCCAGATCTCAGCAGCAGTTAGGAAGAACTGCTTAGGAAGAGTTTTATGATGTTAGTATGGATAAGCAAAAGAGAGCATGGGAAGATTGCCCCACCTCCCTGCAAGGCAAAAGCCAGGATATCAAAACATCAACTGGTTACATGGCATTGCCCTTAAACACTAAAAATGAACACATGCAAAATCAGAAAACAAGAGAATAGGGTTAACATCTACCCTAACGCAGAGACAGGGAATATCAATAAAGAAGGGGAAAATAAAACAAACAAAACAACAACAACTGGGGAGCTGTTTACCAAGATAAATGCATGAAGCAGTTTAGGAGCTTCCCAAGGTGTTAAACGGGAGATGTTGACAGGTTGGCTGTAAATTAAACCAGGGAATCCCCATGAGTAATAAAAGGACTGAATAACAGACTTTGGGAAGCAGACTATCAACATTTGTTCACTAGTCTGAGGAAGAGAAGGACCTGCAATTGTGTAGCTCTGATACTGAAGATAACAGGTGAAAGTGGCTTTCCTGAGCAGTCAGTGTAAGATTCTGCCCACAGCTTCTTTCGGATCAGGTTTCCAGATTTTGCAGATGTTTTTATCCTCTCAGCACCAGGATTTTACTCCCTTTTACTCTCTTCAGTCTGATCTCAGGAATTCCCACCAGAGATTCTCATTTTCATCAACTGCTTCCGCCACATTAATTCAGACTGAACTGTCTGAACAGTGCTGGCCAACTGCAAAGCATGTGAACGGGAGAAAAAGGGCCTGGTTTGAGCCACTATCACTCTTCCAGAGTTATACCAGTCTGGTCATCTATGTGAAAGGAGAGCAAAAGAGGTGCAGAAGCAATTTTGCTCCCACCCTGTCTTGCTGTAGGCTTAAAGAGTTTGTTGAATGGGGCATGCTTACTTTGTTTAGGAAACAAAAGCTGGAAATCTCTTTGGTCAACAAAAAAATGAAAAAAAAAAAAACAAAAACCAATTTATTTCCCTTCAGATATCGGTAATACAATCATTGGACCTATTTATCACGATGATTAACAAGACTGCTGGAGTAACACGTTCAGTAAATTTCAGTTAAAACTGTTCTGCAGTGAGCTGTCAAGCTAATTATTGATCAGTAAGCATCTAAAACTATGGTGGAAATTGTGTGTCATGATGGAATTGGCACCTCTCCTTTTCCAGCTTTGCTTGCCTGCCCCAGTACATGCAACTCTCTAGAGTCAGCGTTTCTGTGTTTCAAATTTTGGTACCACAAGACAGAAGAGGAAAAAGTTTTGCTTCGAGTAGCTTCCCTCTCTACCTGGCTTTCCTTCTAACTTAAATGAGAAAGGAAAAGAAAAACAATTTCCACTGCCCAATATACAGCAACTTCAGATCTAGAGATGTGCTACAAATTCCCAGTGGCTGGGTTCAGGCAGGTCATAAATAAAACTGCAGAGCCAACTCAAGATGCTCTTGGGTATAACTTACAGTGAAAAACTCTGGTGCTGCATGCAGAAAGCATGGCTCAGCCATTCATTTATAACAATAGAACTATTCTTCTGTCTGCACCAAGGAAAAAACAAATCTCCTGTTGTTAGGAATCAAAGTCAAGTCCTTCAGTCTCTGGGAGATATATTTAACAATGACTAAGCATGCTACTTCATAAGGTTCACTGCTTACAACTTTCTATCTCTCATTATATAGTACTTCTGTATGTGAAGGTAGTGTATTCCAAAAAGCAAGTCTGTTGACCTCTATCCGCAACAAAAGCACTTTAAAAGGCGTGACGTGGAACAAAGTATGCAAAATTGATCCCTCAGATATTGACTGAATAGATTATTCAGTGCTTCCAGAAGCCTCTCACATTATGTGGAGTCAGCAGGAATCAGGTGCAGATAAAAACAATTACAGACACACATAAATACATATCTTGCATAAACCACTTCATTTATGGCTGTCTTTCTTATTCCCATGAAACTCACTGCAGTTTGGGTTCTGAGTTCTCCAGCTTCAAATGCTATATTTAAATTCTACTTAATGAATTAGATATGCTTTAGAGCTATAATAAACTTCTCCTGTGAAGATATCTCTGAAGCATTCAGTCACATTGCTTACTCAGAATAAATACTGCAATAATATATTTACATAAATAATTTAAAATCCAAGAGCACAGTAGGTAATAAAAATACATTGCCATGATAAGCCATGAAACCAGAGAAGAATGTTGATTTAATTAAAAATTATAAATAAGCCACAGTAAACAACTTATTTACACATAGTTAAAAGCCTAACTACTGAATATCGTGGACTTCTTGAATCCAAAAAAGGAAGAAATACTTAAATCAACCTCTCCTCACAGACAAAATATTGAGGACCATAACTGTGTTTAATTAAGATCTACTGTTAATACTGGATTTCAGAGAATAAGGCTCTTCTTTTAATTTCCCAAGGTGGAAAATGTTATTAAATTTGGCCTTTAACTTCTCATTGACACGTACACTTGAAACTTCTGATTAAAATTTCAGAGGTTGGGAAGAGGCAGCCAAAATTAAACTATTAAATCTGGCACAAAAATAACAATGATCCCTGATTAAGAAATCAAATTTCAGAAACTTCATTACTGTTCTATTAATAAATTGTTGGGTTATAATTAAAATGGGGCCTGCTGGATTTCCTTCTTTTTTTTTTTTTTCCTTAATTCTAGAAAAGTTGGAAACAAGAGGGAATTAAACACTTCAAAAAATAGGTTAATGAATCTAAGAAACGTGATCCAAGTTGAGCAAATTCCTTTTCTTTCTGGCAGTGATCACAGAGGAACAAATGTTATTTCCCACCCAAATGTAAATCCCCTGCTTCTATCTGATTCTTCCTTTCTTCAATATCCACAATCTAAAACTCACTGTGGTCGTTGCAGCCTTTTCAGAGGAACTCACAGCTCTGGCTATAGTCACAAAAGTCAGCGTTAACCCAGTTTTAAACAGGTAGAATTTAGAGCGATATTAAACTTGATGCCTACATGATATGGCTGGTCAATATGAGCGCGTGGTTCTTGTTTCCAGAATGATGCTTCTAACTTGAGTATCTTTGAAACACTAACATCAGTACATTAAAGAGTTGACACTATGAAAATTCACTGCTAATTGTGTACAAAACAGGTAGCACATTGTGTGCTTTTGAGCCTTGGAGTCATATTTTCTTCACTAGAATATATTTTTGCCAGCTTGTCTGAGTTTCTAAATGAAATTCTTTCTCAGACTGCAAAAACACATTAAGCTAAAAAGTGAGAAAGAAAATTGCTTCGGAAGTACAGCTGTCCTTAGGAATTTCTCAAAGATATAAACAATTCGAATTGATTCAAACATGGGAAGCTCAAGACATAAATTCAACCTACAAGTGGACATTGGCACCAAAGGTTTCAATACGCTATCGATGGTTCTTGAAACGCATTTATGATATTGTATTACTAGAGTAACCAAATCTGCTGATGACAAATAGACATCATCCCCTTTTACAAATCTTACATAGAAAACTAACAAGAACTGATGTTGCAATTAGACCTCAGTGTATATAGGCTGAAAATAATGAAAAGTAAAATTATCAGTCCTCTATTGTTCTTTTGTTTGTATCCATCTGCACATTTTGAACAGATACATACTTTGTTGGCAGTGATGGACATTGCCCACACAGCACACACAATCAAAATCTGATATTCAACTGCCTCTTGTAGACAACCAACATTGCTTGCTCATGGTCATTGATATTTAGTGTAATATCTTGTTTAAAACTCTGCATTTTGTCTGCTAGGCCTTTATTTTACCACTGTAATCACAGTACGGACACTGATGATATAACAGCAGATTCTGAGAACTGTTTGGTTTGGTATGCAACCTCTGTAAATCTGGACCAAGGCCCACTCTAAACACAACATCTACTCATAGGAACTTGAAGATAAAACCTTTCTTTAGATCCAAACTAGTAAGCACATTTGGCCTTTATACATACAATTTCACACTGCTCTAACTGCAGATGCCGTTCCTGTATACTGCAGTCTTACTCTGTCACTGCTGGTAGCTTTGTGATTCAATAATACCAGCATAATTAAAGAATGCTGTTTTAAACTTTTTTGTTATTTTAGCAAAAGAAGGGCATACAGGTAAGTCAAACTAACTTTGCTGAGTAATTCCATTGTTTCCCAGATTTCCATTATATTTGCATTATTTTCTAACTTATATAATCATAGATTGGAAAAGACCTCTAAGAGAGACACTTCCTTTAAAATAGTGTCCATATATGATCACGCTTCAATCCTAACCCAAAATAGCTTGTTTCTGTTCTTTTCTGCACGTGAAGAATAAGAAACAAAATCTTGCTTTTGGTCAAAAACATCCCAGGTTCTAGCTACGCAGGTATAAAAACCTTCTGTGAAACTTCTTTGTAGTTCATGAACTGATAATAGTCAAGATTTGAGAGTGCCTTCGTGAAGCACGCTGGATTGCAAAAAGCACTGATGTTACACAGCTGGTCATCACAATACATAAAGCTAAGTTTTCAGTGACTTGATGGCATTTCCTACAATTTCAGAGCCAATGCACTTAGAAGAAATCCAACAAGGTCAAGGGGGGAAATTTAGATAATAATGTCCCGTTGATTTTAATAACCAAATCTACCTATCTTCTTTACTTTTCTCTTAAATTATTCCAAAATCAATTGTTAACAATAACCGATATGATTCCACTGATCTTTCATGGCAATTTGTAAACATATGGAGAACTTCAATAATTGTTTCTTAAACTTAGCCCAAATCCCAAAAGGGCATCAGTATCTTCCCCCTGCTCTGAATAATACTGCTGAGAGTCATATTGCTGTATCTGACTGTTGTTCCCTGTCTAATGCAGTACTTCTTAGTGTATTCAAACTGTATTTCTTCAATGCAAGAAAAAAAAAAAAAACCTCTTCAATTTATTATCTACATCCCAAACAACTTTAATTTTCTATTTGCAGACAAATTTTTGGTCATTAGAAAAAGACAAGTTTGGATGGATGACAATTAAAGAGTAGTGCACTCACCTGATAGTCTGATGCTGCAAAGTATCTGGATCAGTGGCATTTACTGTTAACACAATGCTGCCAATAGGGATGTTCTCTTGTTTTGTCACTGTCATCGGGTTTGGGTGGAAAACAGGGCCTTCATTCACATCCTCAACAGTGATCTGAACTGTTGCTGTGGAACTGGGGCCGTAGGCTATGTCTGGAATCAGTGGGTCTTCATTTTCTACTTTTATCAGCAACGTGTGAAAGGCTGAAATCTCATAGTCTAAAGGCTGTAAAACAAAGAGAGTACTTAGCACTCACCACTCATACCCCACACCTGGAAGCTTTCAGGAGACAAAATTAGCCAGAAAAGGACACAAGCATTTATTGCATCTGATATTTGGTCAGGAGTTTAGCATTAGACATCCCAATAATTATGAAGTGTGTCTTCACTGTATCAACACTGAAAAGCAAAAAACTGACCATGTCTAGAGGATAACACACATAGGTTGCTCCTAAAGTTTTCCTAATTCCTTGATTTCTTCACACTTATAGAGTTCATAGGAGTTTGGCTGTTATTTGTAAACAGCTCCACTTGAGTTTTACTACTGAGGAGCTGACCAGTCACAATTGATGAAAGATTTAGATGTTTCTCTATTTAAAATTGTATACACTTTTTCCATACCTCAAACATATAATTCCCACATATACATGCTTATTTATGATGTAGCATGCATTAATTGAACAGTACATCTTACTTAATGGCTATGTATGATAAATACCATCAGACCATTTTCTCAACTCCTACCTTGAAGCCAAAAGCACCGCCATGGAAAAATATTCAATTACTTTCAAGTATTGAAAATGTCTCTTCTGAAGTCAAACAAAGAAAACTCTGGTACAGGCAGCAACCAGGATTTCTTTTTTTTCGATTATTTTTTCAAGCATTTAGAATAAGATTGTCTTCATACAAAGCTAATGTTTTTGGGTTTTCTTTCATAATATTTCATAAATGTGGGACCAGAGGGAACCCTCCAGTTCAGCCTGAAGCCATGTCCTTTACTTCCCTGGCATCTGCAGCACACATGCTTTACCAGAACAAAATGTGGCACTTGAATTCTCATTGTACCCTCAGTCCCCAAAAAACTGCATTGTAAACTCTTACTATTAATGAATTGTGATGGTTACCACAAAAGTAGCTGTTATTTAATCACAAGGACGGTATAGTTAGGACAGTATAGCAGCAGGCAGGTTATTATCACTAAAGAAGCAAGATAACTGTAACAAAAGAGCAGTTATACATATTGGCTGAAGGAAATAAGGGCTGATGGCTAACTGTACTTTTAAGAAACTTATCCTTGCCGCGCCTTCTCCCATGCAGTAAATCCAGGGGATGAAACTTAACAGTAATAATGCAGTACAGTAGCAAATTATCCTTACTTTGACAACAGAGAGCATTCCCTCATTAGTCTGGGGATTGGTATGGATTTCAAAACTCTGTCCTGGATTTCCATTAATAATAGTGTAGACAGCTCTCCATGCTCCAGTTGCTGGGTCATCTCGGTCACCAACAGTTAAGTTAACTATTACACCTGTGACTCCTTCCTTTACTGTGGCCTGAAACTACAAAGATTAAAAAAAAAAAAAAAAGAAAGAAAAAAAAACACACAGAGGAAATTGTTAATATTTTCAATTATTGACCACACTCACACACTGTATACAAGCCAGCATTAACTATTTATCACAACATGAGAAAAATGTTGACTGAAACTGAGCATTATAGGCACTATATAATACATGATCACCCATGAAATATAAGGTAGCACGTTATTGCTCTGCATTCAGTGGATAACAGATAAACAGCAGTGTGACAGGAATCAGGGAGATTCTGGCTATAGAAAGACTGTTCTACTCATATTGCTGGAAAAGAGAATCCTGAAAACAGATGCAGTGTTGCATAGGTGCAGGTGCTACCAGAAGGGGAACTCCACTCAAAACTAAGCAGAAGAGGCAGCTGACTAAATAGCTCATTCTTGCCCTCCAATATAATCCTGTCTTGAGTTTCAGATGATTATTTTTATATCATCGTTTTTATTTTTTTCACTATACCATTATCAATACATGAAACATTTGTCACCAAAAGTGTTCCAGTACCACCCTGGAGCTGGGGAGTGTTGCTCTAAAATTTATAGTTGGATCTCCTGCTATTCCTTTGTCTGAATAACTCTAAGGTGATGTTTCTCCTTTCAGTAGAAGAGTTTTTTATGACCTTGTGTAGTTTGTTGTACTACCAACAACCAAGCCCTATGCAATTCTCTCTAATTTGCTTTCCAGTCAAACAGTGTGTAACATCATTGTTATTTAAGCAGCAAAAACATTAAGTGAACCATCTGAAAAGCTTGCAAGGGTCAGAGTTAATAACACTCCTCACCTTTCAAGTACTTTCAGCTGACATGCTAAAAGGGCTGTATGCAACAGAGATAAGATAATACCTGCTATATAGGTGGATAAACTGGACTGATAACATACATAATCCTCAGAAGTGCTGAACATCAGCAATACCATTATAGATCATAAGGAAATCTTAGCATTTCTGGGGATTAAGCCTTCAAAAGTCAAAAATTACAAACTTTAATGACAGGAATAGGTTTTGCCATCCCTGCTCACTGTCAGTGACAATGTTTGATATGTCACTCAAGAGCAAAAATCACCAAAATGACTTCATTACATCTGTCTTACAGACCATATCAAGTCAGAACACTACAGATTTTCTGAGAATGCAGAACCTAAAAGATGGCATTTTATTAACATGTAGGCTTCAAAATCTGGAAAATAGTAGGTAAAATGTATTTCCTCATAGTAAAATAGAGGACACGACGACTCATTTTACTGTGTTCAGTTATCTATTTTTGGTTTCTTCCAACAAATTTGACTTATACTGCCAATCCTTTTTTCAACATAATGATGTAATTTGAGTGCATGTATTCAATTCAAGCTTTCCAGCCTCAAATTTGATGTTATAATAGGATGACATTAATGACTGGCCATTTCTATCTTCTTTGGTGCATTTAACAAAGAATTGAAAGACTCTTTTGATTTTGATAGTTAATATGTAACAGGTTGTGATTGAGCTTTGTTTTGGAGAGATCATTAAGTTCATTTGCAGTTTAATTAACTTTAAATGATAATATAACAAAACAATATTTTCACTTGCTTTGAAGTGAATCAAAAGAAGTCTCTATTAAGAACCTTAGAAATAACAGAGGAATGATTACCAAGATTGGTAAAGATTGGTAAGCTCAGCAAAAATGCAGTCACTGGAAAGCACATTTGGATATATCTAACTCTAATTGAAAATAAGTGATTGGTCTGATCTTTCTGTATTATTTCCTTTTGTCTCAGCTTGAGCACGTATTAAACGACACCAGTCAGAATTTTTCCAAATGACTGTCCAATACCAAGCAATTCCTATTTCGCTATGTAAAATGGTGACTAGATTTCAAGGGTGCTAATCCTCAAGAATCTTAGATCTGACAGGGCAGCCTCTCCTAAGCCTTACTGACCCTCTAGTCCTGTCCTTAGAACACTAGTCTGATACAATGCAGTGTTCAGTACTCTCTGGATCACAATGGGAATAGTTAGACGTGTTTGGGTGAAATAATTTTAAATCTGCCTGTTTTATTTAGATGCATAATTGAGAAGGCAGAGAGATATATTTTATGTGTTTACCCCACCAGTGCAAGACTATGATGGAAAAGGTTTCCTCAGTGTGCCACCTAGCTCAAAAAACACTTAATGTCATTCTAGGAGTGTCTAACTCAAAGATATCTCAGCTGATATTGGCTCTCTTCTGCACTCATTTTCTTTTTTTTTCCAGGAAGAGCTCTCAGTAGCTTCAGTTGCGGTGCATTAGCAATTCAGAAAGGACACACAGAGTTGCTGGGGGCATAAAACTGCAGAGATTCTGACACCTGCATATCAAGGAACTGACAATATCTATAGGCAGAGGCTGTGCCCAGATGGGTAATTCCAAGTATAGTGGTATGATCAGCCCTAGCGTTCTCTGCATTTTAGAAATGACCACACAAGCACAAGGGGTATTTGAAGCTGTCTGGAATTTAGACTAAAATCTGTTCAAGATGGATGAAAAAGGAGAATGATCAAATCACAGAAGTTATCACATGGGTCTATAGAAGGCAAAAACTGTAATAAATCACAGATAGTGATTCCAAAAGCTAAATATCTACAGTGAAACAGAAAGGGACAGAAAAATGAAGGGTATATTATCTTCAAGGTGAACTCCTTTGCCTGTTCTGACACCTTTTTATTAGAAAAAAATCTGCTTCCTGATATTCAGAAAAATCTGCTATATTTATATGAGCTCTCTTTCAAAAACAAAAGCCAAGAAGGAAAACTTAACGAAAAGACAAAAATAGGAATTAGATTTGCAGATAGGGAAAAGATAACTACAGGTTCATCATATTTCAAAATAAAAGCTTTATATTCTTAGTGCTAAACTGGGAGAGGATGATCCAGTGCTCTAAAATAAAACCCCATAGGGGCTAATACAAATAATTGGATCAAGAATTAATTGATTTTACTCTTTTTAAATATCCGCACATCCCCTAAGCACCACTATAAATTAGGAATAAAATAGATGAGTTCAGAACTTTATTTAAACTGCTATAATCTGGACCCACATTAATAATTTAGAAGGCCTTGAGATAGAGAAGCACTTGGCTGGAAGGAGCTACGTTCACTTACTACAACTATTTGAATATGTAAGGTTTACTTGCTTTGTAGAATGATATGCCATATTGTCATTTATTGTATTTATCAAAAATACAGTTGGGTAATTCTGGTCATTGTATTATATTTGGAGGTTTATAAACAATTGCTTTTCTGCAGTCAAAACAAAAAATAAAGACAGACAACAGACCAACAGCAATTTAGAAACAAGGAGCAATTAAGGGTAGGCTGAAATGGCCTGTGGTTTACCCTGAGTCATTAGATTTGGGTAAATAAACAAGACTTAACAGGTTGCTGAGATGCATAAAAAAAATCAAGGGATGGATGTGGATGAAGGGTGTGAGAGGGCTTGTGAGGAAGAGATTCTTTTGAGAATTAGCTATGTTTGCTGTCACAGAGAAGCTCAGGGAAGTGGACACCAACTACTGGACATTCTTATGAGGAAGCACAAAGACAGTTTCATGGAGGGTCCTAAGAGTGAAAACAAGCAGCACACATTTCTTACAACAGGAGAGTCAGTAAAGAGATGACAAGGTTTACAACACCTGTGTTAGGATATAACTCATTTAACTGTACCCAGGAGAGTCCCCAGCAAACCTCAGTTCAGCAGTTAGCCATGGCTTAATATCAGTATTTGTTTCCTGGTAGAGCCAGGATATGACCTAACGCTGAGTCAATTCCTTCTCCACGCTGAGCTCTATGTAGAAGTGGTGGGGCACTTAGAGACAGCTCTTACTGAACAGCAAGATGTCTCAGTATGGTCTTGAGAAAAACAAAACTTAGCAAATTTCCATCATGGAGGAGACACATGGAAAGATCATTTTGTAAAGTGTTATTGCCTGAGAAACTAGATATTAACCCTATTTCAGACTCAAAGAAAAGTGGAAATGCCTGTATGAAAATTGGATTCTTATCCAATAGCCTTATTTAAGGTTTTTATGTAATAAGTACAGTTCTCTTTACTACTTTCTCAGATCACAGAACAACAAATGCACTTAATTGCATCAGTATCACTTGAATGTCTGCTGTCAAGCAATGAGATGAGCATGTGGGTATAACCTTAATGCCTTTATGAGATCACTGAAAAACTTCTGCCTCAAAATGGGGTACTGATACAACCTAAATTAAAGAGCTGCCACAAGCAGAAACACAATGTGAGATAAACGTGTCTGGGATTGGTGATCACTACCCCATGGCTCATTAGGATTCTACATGCTGTGATTCCCAGTCAAGAACAACCAAATTAAAACTGCACGTCAGATTGCATTAGTCAGGGCAACGTTCTAGTTGAAGGTATTCTGAGTTATTATCATGTGCTTGTTTCCCCATCTATATATTACAAAAGATGAGAAATAATGGGATATATTAATTCACACAGCTCCATTAGAAACTCCCCAAAGAAGTTATATTATTGTATTTGTCCTTCTCCACTAAAGTCCACATCTTTTGCAAACATTTTTCTATCTACTTCCTTGAAAATACAAAGAAAAATTTATACAATCTTTTGCAGTCTGTCTCTACTCAGACATGTGCCTTTTATTTTGCACACTATCACTCAGCAGGCATGCACCTGAGTGGCAGATACATATTTGTTAAGGAAACAACATACGGGGGCTGCTCAAAATTAATGCCTCCTATTTTTATTATACTGGCCCAGAGGCGGATGTTGGTGGTATGGCAGTAGAGGCTGAACCTTCCCACCAGTATTCCATTCCATTTTGCTGCTGCATGACAGATGGCAACAGAGGGGCAGTATGATGGAATGGCATCTGACATGAAAGTGTAGATCAAGCAAAGCTAACTGAATTCTCCCACGTGGAAAAAAATGCACCCACTGACATCCCGTGACATTTGAGCACACAACAAAGTGATACTGGTGATTCTTCAGTCACCTTTTCATTTCAACACAATGCCCAAATGTGCTGCTCTAGCACAGGGATCTGAGGCAGGTCATAAAGAAGACCCAACCAACTCACCTTATGCTGAACTCTCTGTATGAACAAGTATATTTTTAGTTTTGTCATCAGGGCAAATTGTAACGAGGTATTACATCCTCCCCAGTCTACACATTTTGAAGGTATTTTCTTTCTCTTAGACTCTGCATTGCCTCTACCATATGGACTCAAATAGTTGCTCTACCTCACTGCAGAGATAACAGTATTAATGTAATGGATTAAATTGATGTAATCTGTACGCACAGCAATGTATGAAACACTCTGGAAGCCATTTAGGAGAAAGACACCATGTAAATATAAAGCACTGCCATAGTATGACAAGAACTGGTGTTGTAAACTAGATGCAAAACACAAATTAAAGGTATGAGTCACCTGAAGAGTCTTTAGTAATTGTCACCATCTTACTGTGGTAACGCTGGCATTTGGGCACTATATTATTTTTTAAAGTGTTTCTTTCAGCCTATTCTATTTTTTTTTTTTCTTTTGAGGTACATAATATTCTTCGAACTCCTTCATGAAATTACAGAAAGAATTCAATTGTAGCTTAGAAAAAAAAAATCCTTCTGAATATATAAAATTGATCATAATCATTTTGGATACATTTTCACTTTTTACTTTTCAATGAATTTCACAGGTTATGCAATGTAAAAACCATGTGATTGTTCAAGGCACACACCAGTTATGTTACAAAATAAAAGTACTGCTCAGTAATGATAGACCAAATGGGCATTTTTGTCCATGACAAGCTGCAGCCTGTAAAAACAGCAACAAATCCAGAAGATTAATTAGCTAAATGGAAAGCCAAGGATTAAATTCTTCTCTCTGTAATGTGGCTACAGTTTCTGCAGGCTATATAAATTCGTGCCTTGTTACTGAAAAGCACAAAGATGCTTAGCATTGCTGATATTATACGCATCAATGATGAAAGAAAGGCAAAGGGGTTCCAACACGACTTTAACTTGTTTTGTT
The DNA here is from genome assembly GCF_987193195.1 of Phasianus colchicus. Lineage (NCBI taxonomy): Eukaryota > Metazoa > Chordata > Aves > Galliformes > Phasianidae > Phasianus > Phasianus colchicus. The sequence continues at coordinate 16,698,538 of NC_143448.1, read as the reverse complement.
ACTTGTCAGTCTGCTTGGAAATGTACTGCTAAGGAGTCCAAGTAATGCAGCAAACAAACAAAAAACCAGACATTATTAATCAGGCTGTTTCTTCATGCTCTGGGTCCTTCAAGTTTTCTACTGTAATGAAGCCACATATCTCTAGAACTTGCCTGGATCTCTTCAAGAATTCCTTAGGTCATGAATCAGCATTCATGACTGAAAAGGGCAGGGACAGAATGCAGAAATGGAGTAGAAAGGATGGATGAATAACATGCTGGGTGCAGCAAGAGTTGTCAGTTAATTTGCTGAAGAGGTAATGAAAAGAGTCCTTTTATCCCTCTGAGCATAAATCTTAGAAAACTTTCAAAGATATACAGAATGAGATCCTCATAATATTCACAAATGAATTTAAAGACTTTTTCTTTCTGCTTCTTTCCCCGCAGCAGTGCTCAAACGCTTTTCAAAGTTGATGCTGTTTTCCTATCCCCTCATTAATTTGCTCACAGAAGACAAAAAGAAAATTCAGGAATTGTTCATAAGTAACAGTGAAGTCGACTTGGAAATAACCGCTTATTTGGAATAGTTTTGAAGACCTTTGCTTACAGAAGACTTTGATTACTTCTCAGCCCTGTACACGAAGATGGAGTGAAGGCAAAAAGAAAATTCTAACCTGTATTAATCATGTGTTGAATGCCTGCCTCAAAGCCTTTACCTGCAGGATATTCATCACATGTAGTGCAGTTGTCTGTACCAGACTCAGTAACACACAGTTGATTTTTTTTTTTTTCAGCAGGTATAAAGCATTTGTTTTTTTCACTTTTTCCACCTATAAATGCATTCAATTATTCATAGAATAATTAAAATATCCACAGATGCAATAAACAGTTCTGGAATGATGGTCACCGTTATAGTGAAACATATGCTTTCTCTATTCTGGTGGACAGAAGAGACAGTGAAAGGCCAGTATGTTTACTACACTTGGCATCCTTTTGAGAAAAACTCAAGGAAATAGCAATGTTCTTTTCTTATCAAAAAGCTTCCTCTACCCCCTGCCAAGTAGAACAAGCCTTATGTTTCAAACAACAGCATTGGAGAAAATGATGATCTGATTGAACATGAAAGAGCAGACTACACCTATTCACCTGTTACAGCATCAGCAATGCCTAGGGACCAGGGAGATATCTGCTTCTCACATTTGAGAGCACTTGTGATGTATTCAGCCAACCCAGATAAGTATTATTTCCTCTTCATTGCTCTTCCCATCAACAGCAGTATAAAGTCTATCTTCTTCCTAAAATCCTAGACATCTTTTTTAGAATAGAACAAACAGCTGCATTTTTCTTTCACTTTCTTCCACCCTATTTCAGAAGCAGAAGAGTTCTACAAACATTCTACAACAATCCACGCAGTTCTCATTTAGGCTAATGGCAGTCATAAAGGAAGGGAAGGAGGCCTACTGAATGCTCCTCTTTCATTTCTAGCAGAATTTTTCCTACCCCAAACAAATTTTCTGATGCTGAAGACTGACATATATGGATGAGGTCAGCTATGGTATCTTACTAATGGAAAAAGCATGGAAGCTGCTTGCTCCTGTTAGAAGGAAGTTACGCAGCATCAATTTTGATAAGTTGAAATTGATGACAATTTTCTGAAAAAGCACAAATTCTAGATTTAAAGAACTTAAGTGGTACACATACTATTACATAATTTGGCAATCAGCACCAATGGCTATTTGTTCTTTGTTTAAAATTATGGTAAAGATTGCCTCTCAATTGTTATAAGAAAGGAAATAATAAGTTGGTCTATGAAGTTCACATGGAGACAACATGGTTTGGAACCCAGTTATTTCAACAACACGTTTAACACTGAGGTTAAATGATACTTGATTACTGAATAGCAAGTCCCAATTTAAAAGTATTTCCAAATTAGATTGCACTGTTCAAGTCACAGCTTAACATAGGGCTTTTTAAATCCTTTGTACACCTTTCAGAATGCTGTGGAAAAAAAAAATCTGCTTTGGTACCTTTATACTGCAAATCTTAACCCTGTTCTGAACAGGTTAAGAAGCCACCATGTCTTTGCAGAGAGAGGAAATTACAATGTAAATGAGATTCTCTCAATGGCAGACTCTTTGGGCTGCTAGATAAAAAGAGGCATATGCATCTAATCAGATATCTTTGTTTTGTGTCCTGGGAGGACACTGTAGCTTTTTCCTAGAGAAGATATTCATTGCGTCAGCTTACAGCTGATCACAGCCCAAGCTGCCAACAGCAGATGCTTTGACAGCGGTTAAGCTTCTTCACATGGTCTTTGGTGAGCAGTGGCTAACTGCACCATTTGAGGCATTGAAAGCAACTGGAATCTCTAGAAGATTTTAGCAGTGAATTTCATCAATTCCCCAAACTTCTGGCATTTTAGGTTGTGCCAACCGACGGGGATGAGATGCCCTAGATTTACAAGCCCCTCCAGCTGTGAGCCAACTGAAGTTAGCCCAGTCTGAAAATTCTTTTTTGGAAGCAGATAAGAACTCTGCAAGGTTTCCCACTGTGCCAGAGGAGGCAGGAGGTACAGATGGAAGTTTACAGGCAGTTTTATCTGTAGTGATACAAAATTCGTCTGAATTTTAAAAATGAAATCTCTAGCCAGCATTTTCAGTGGAAAAGTAGGTGGGGAAGGGAGAATTTAGTCCTACATTCCATTTTTCAATCCATCTGAACACAAGTGTTCTATGCCTGCCAACAAAGTGATGAATGAAGCCTACTGCGTGTAGTTTTGCCTACTAGTTCTATGTGATATTCTTACAAATTATCTACCCTACAATCCCGTTCACACAGTATTCACTGAATATCAGTATTACTGCTAGATCAAAAAGGTATGTTGCAAGGAGAATAATTTAGAGATCTGAGACATAGGTGAACTATCATAATGAATGGTCCCTCTCCTATTCTATTTTTTCCTCCCATAGCAGAAAAATCTTAATTGTATCTTGAACATCCAGTAAACCACAGTGCTCTTGTTAACCTGACATGGTACTGGGGTCTCCAGCCCCATTAGAACAGAAACATTCCTTTCCCAAGGTCAAGAAAAGAGAATAACAGTAATAAATGTAACCTATTGGACTAATGACTGTGGAGTGATCTGAGCCTCCCCATACAGCACTGTGATGTGAGCTTTCAAAAGGCAGCCTGAGAGGAGTTCACTTGCAGCTGGGGTGGCCTGCTTTGAAAACGCATGAGATTTAAGTGTACATTGAGACCAACAGTGCTGAAGAGCGATTGAAGCATAGAGCAGTTTGGCATTGTGCAGATGAGGAGAAGGTCAGGAAGAAAGCAAAGATATGCTAAATGAATTCACTGCTTTAAGGTTACCCATGGTCTGCATCTCCCACTGCCCAGCTCTTTTTGCCAATATTCATTTCATCTTTTCTTGAAAGAAAAGTATTTGTAAAGGAAAGTGAAACGTTACTTTTGTAAGCTCCCATTGTGTACTTATTTCCTGTCTACAATGTCACAGAGGGAACATTCCGAGTTCTTTCATTTCCTCACCTGCTATTTATGTATTTCTAACCATGGATTCTCTGTACACATAACCTTCTCTAAGACAAACACCTTTTCAGCTTCAGCTGGATATGTTTTGCTGTAAATAAATAACCACTTGTCTTTTTTTTTTTTCTTCTTTTTTTTTTTTTTTTTAAATTAACAAGAAAAAGGAAGAATTTTTATATAACCTGATACTGAATTCTCTCTAATCTGCTTGGGCAATGCAAATGACTACAAGCTTGATGACAGTGCTCCTTGCTTTATACGTCTGGGCACCAAGAATTAAAAGGGAGGTCAAGACAGGCCAAGGCACTGTATATGCTTTAAATAGAAAGCTGTGAATCCCATATGCAATGAATCAAGCCTATTAGAACTATCTTGTATGAGCTGCAGAGGTTACCTGAACATAACAGCAGGCGCAGCCTGTTCTAGAAGGATGGTACATCATGATTATTGTGCCTGTGAAGACCATCACTGCAAAATGTTAGCTGGAGGTAAGGAGAAAAATGCCTAGCACAGATGCTCCACAGTTAGCATGACCATAAGAGAGCGCCATGCATTCACACAGCAAGGAATCGCTAAAGCTGGCTCCTGCTGGCATATCCAGAAATTACACGATTTCTTCATCCCAGACACCACTAACACTGAGGGATTATCAAAAATCCCTGAGAAACAGCGTAAGATCTCCAATTCCAGGCAGACAGCTTTTCTCATGGAAATGAAGACGATTCTCAGGAAATAGAGGAGACACCAGTAAGAGAAATAAATATTTAGTCTTAACTTTAGTTTACATCAAAAAGGCTTTTCCACAAGGCTGAACGCTCATTAAATAAGGACATAGAATCATAGAATGGACTGGGTGGAAAAGGACTACTGGGTTGAAAAGGACCATCCAGTTCCAACCCCCTGCTATGTGCAGGATCGCCAGCCAGCAGCCCAGGCTGCCCAGAGCCACATCCACCTGGCCTTGAATGCCTCCAGGGATGGGGCATCCACAACCTCCTTGGACAACCTGTTCCAGTGCCTCACCACCCTCTGTGTGATATGGGTGAACATGTATGAAGAAAATTAGTTTATTAGTATCTGTGCTAACAATGTGCTAACATTAGTATCTGTGCTCGTGACTGTTCCCCTTCTTCTGTACCAAATATCTACATAATATGCTAATACATCTGTATCAAAATTTCCACTCTTCCCAAAGTGAGCAAGCAAGTATGCCAGCAATTAACTGGATCCTAACACAAATTTATAGATACAGATTTTTCAAATGAGCTTGCCAATTCCGGAGAAAATGATTTTAAGGGACAATAAATATCACTTAATTTCTATCCACAGCTGTATGATATACTGTAAGCAGCCACTCTTTCTCCCCTTGGAAGTGCAGAAATGCTGTGTTAGCAGGTAGCTTGAAATATATACTATTTCTTGCTTCTGAGTAAGCTCATAATTAGAGCTGAAACATGAGGAATGATTTCAATGGAGCTGTAAACTCCAATAGGAGGAAAAATCTATTTGAGGTTAGAACAAAATCTTTTTTAATCTGGCTAATGCTACTTTTGTGCTGATGCTGATCATTATATTTATTACTAAACTGTGCAGCATTCCAAAGCGTTGACACCTGACTTCACTTAGTAGAAAAGCAATCACTTTCAGATATTCATCTTGGTGATTAATATGTAGATACCTAATTTTTAGTGAATTAAACCATGTTGTATCAATTTGATGGTCTTTAGGATTTATAATCAAGCACTGATGACATCTGATTAATACCAGCACAGGCTTCCTGAACCTTGCAATATTCTCGTTACTTTGGAGCTCAGATCACGGCAGGCTGATTACCCCTCTGATTATCCTGAGTAACTGGGGTCAGAGGTTAGCTAGCACCACAGAACACATTTAATTCAATCAATTTAGTTAGTGAAGCAGTTAGAAAATAAAAATCATTCCAATTGCTGTATCACTGCATTAGAAATTTTGCCCAGGATTCCTGTTCTCCAACGGATGAGCTTTTTTGCTTAATTTCTAATTTAATATCCTTCTAGATTTGCAACTTCAATTACTTGTGATATTTTCACTCATAAAGTCAGGGATGTTGAGCTTTGAAAGGGGAAGAAAAACCAGGGGAGGAAGAGCTGCCTGTATTAACTGGTATAATAAACATTCTCACACACATTTTCACAGCTCAGTTGCATTTTTCCTAGGTACAAATGCTAGAGGTGGCACAGAACTCCTCTTGGTTCTCTCCATTTGTCCCTACCTCCACTGCCAGATTTTATTCTTTTTTTGCCTGTAGTAGATTTTTAATACTGTTTAGCCAAATCCCATTTTGTTTGTCTTTCAGGCAAAGGGGCTTTGATTACATGTGGTATGCCACAGTCCTATGTTTAGGCAATGCAGCCCCGTCATGTGTGCTTTGATAGCATCTGGGGGAGCTCATTAATGATACCAGAGCTGTACTTCTGTTGCCTGAAGCTGCAAGTAGTGCGTCTGGGATAACTACCAAAGAGATCCCCCTCCTACTCCCTGAAAGTCTCAAGGTACTTCTTGCATGAATACAAATGCCCAGCAGCTTGATTTGACTCCTACTGGTTAGTTTTACATCCCATATAACAACTGTGAGCCTGCTGATCACTGATATTTATTCTGAGTCCTGAGGCTGCTGCCATAGTCACCGGCTCTGCCTTTTTACCCAGAGATGGGTTGGTTACCACAATCTCAGTGGGCTAATGAAGATGGAGAGCTTCCAGCACATTTTCAGATGTATCAGAGCACACCATTTTCTCAATCACCCTTTCAATGAAGACAAAGGGCCGTAGTTACACAAAGTCTGCCATGATACTCAAACTTCTTTTTGCTGTGAATAGGGTTTGAAGGATTCCAGTGGAGTCATAAGAGATAAATGCTAACTGCAGCCTAGATAACAAAGCAATACAGTAAGCATGTGGCTTGCTAATATGGTATTGCCCTTACTAGCAATAGGCCATAAGTCTTAAGTTTGCAAGGCTTCAGGATAGAAGTTTGTTAAGCCTGCTCTGTCCTTGAACTCTTGAAGCTGTTTTATTTGGTTTTCCTGTAAGGGTAACTGGAATTAGTTTTCCCTCTTGTTTACCTTTGCATGGTACCACCAGTTTCACGACCATCATATAATGATGTAGTTTAGAGAAACGCAGGCTTTGTACAATAAAAGAGTCCTTGAGAAATGGTAACACAGGATGCAGTGAAGTGAAAGCATAGGATAACAAGGCACGAAGCATGGAGACCCACAGGCTATAAACTACTCACCAATTTCAGCTAAAAAAGTGCAGGCCTGAAGCTGGACAAAATCGGTTGTAGGGGAAACAAAGAAAATGTATCTAACAAACATAAAGGCATCATATACTGTGCTTCTGAAAGTAATATGGAGCTTCAGATCAAAAAAGAAAGAGCAACATGTTAGTTAAAAACATGTTAGCTATATGAGGAAGAATGAAGAAAGAAGAAATCATCAACACGAGCATTACATTTGTCCTGATTCAAGAAGTAGGCAACTTGTCCTCACACCAATACCACAAACATTGAACAGAAACCACCAGCTTTAACATCTAGAGGAACCAGGAGAGGATGAGCAGGAATAGTGGTAGAAACTAAGAAACATGTGTGCAACCATTTTATAACTGTATTATTATAATTATGGACCTTTTTGTGCATTTTCCTGTAGTTATCAGATCTGGATTGATAATGACTCCTGGAATAGCACTGGCTTGGATTGGTTTTCAATGAATTGTTGGCTTTATATATAAGGTGGGATTTCCCTTTGCTCATCAACAATATCTTGAGTGTAACAATACAACACCAGAGTTGGCCGTATTTCTTTACAAATTTAAGCAACTTTCCTGAGTAGAATCCTGTAACAAAGGAAACAAAGTCTTAAATATCCACTTTCCCTGCAAGCAGCAGAAAGTTGCAGTTTAGTCTTCTGTTTGCCCATAGAGAGGATCCGTTTCTGTACGTTCCTTTGGGGTTCTTTGGATTGAAAAATGCTATATGCTTATAAAACAGTCTCCTAATGAAACCTGCTCCAAACTAACTCTGCAACTGATGAATCTCCTCCTAAGCCTCTCTGCACATTTGCCCGTGGCAGAAAGTCTGACTCAGCTGTCAGACTCCCTCAGCCTAAAAGAAACTCAGAATAGGATCTGCAGGACAATTGCAGGTCAGAAGTCAGCTCTATTAGCAGAAAGATGTGGAAAAGGATCACAGAGTGCCTAGCTATGACATAAAGCTCCCTAGCCTGTGATTATACATTCTCTTTTGTGTAAGAAATGATGTAGTACCAAGGGACATTGTTTAGTGGGCAACATTGGTGGTAGGTGGATGATTGGACAATAGAATCCTAGAGGTCTTTTCCAACCTTAACGATTCTACGAAACATTCTCAGCTGGTTGCAGAAGAGAAAACAAAACAAATAAAAAGAAAACATCCAGATGATATAATCAAATCCTCTGTATTAAACACAAATCCATATGTATAGAAGAAAACAAACAGCAGCAAAATTGCATCACATCAAAATGCTCAAAATATATCCACTCTTCCTCTCCTGTGGTGAGGATGAAAGAAGAAGAAACCACATATAGCAGATGCTAGTTTTGTCACTTATTCTGCTACTGGAAAAGAATCATGGACAATAAAGGCAATTTAATGTTGCAACAACAGCAAAACTGTGCGGAGATGTGTAAGAAGGATAGTCTGCAAGACAGAAGCAGGAAATCTCCCATCTGCTGAGCACTGGGACTCAGCTGTAGTACTGCACCCACTTCCTGCCCACAGTGCAGGAGATGCAGCAACCAGAGAGCAGGCAAACATCTATCACTGCCAGCCTTGAAGAAACCTGCATAGCAAGAATACATGTAGGGCTGCTGTAGAAAAGGGAATTATCTGTCTATCACCTTTGTAGCAGACAAGGCCAAGCAGCAATAGGCTTCAGTGGAAGCAAGGAAAATTTCCTTAAAAAATGAGACAAATCTCAAGGGTAGCTGAATTGGGATATATTGGGACATACTGCTGGGAGGACATGCAGAATAAATCTTCGAAGTTCTTGAAGAAAAAATACGATAAGCAAATATTGGATGCTGTACAAATAGGAGGATAGGATGTCATTATATTATGAGATCACTTCCCTTGCAGATACATGATAAGCCCAAATCCAAGGCCCAAAATGGAAGGGTGAACGAAGCAATTTTTCATAGCTTTCTAACACTTTTAATGCAGTGTTTCTCATTGACTTCCATGAATCTCACTGGATTACAAAAAAGATAAATTTTCTTTGCTCAAAACCTGGTTGATAGGAAGGAACTCCTTAATTGTTTTCTCAGACTCCAACTCCCCATCATGCAGGACTTTTCTGCACTGGATTTGCTGGTGACTGCAGGAGATATAGGGTCTAACTGCAAAGTCACAATTGCCTTCAGTAGTGCAGACAAAATATGAGAATTATGCTTCTGACATTTGCTTTCCTAGCTAGTAATATTCTCTTTTGGCAGGAGAATGTAAAGAAAAGGGAAAGGAAAATAATTATTATGTCAGCTTAGGGAAGGATTGAAAGGAACAGGAATGGCAGAACTAGATATCCAAATTTAGTTGTTTTGAGAATGTCTGCAACGTGGTCATCATAAAGAAATACCTGTTCCAGCTATAACTCTTCTTTTCTCACTACTAAAAACGCCGTCTTTCCTGACAAGCTGTTCCTACCATTGCATAAAAGTCTTCTGAACAAAAATCTCCCTTACAGATCTCAACAATTACTTCGTAATATTCCTGAATTGCCTGGCAAAGAAGTACTTAAAGGCCTACATTTAAATTCCAGAGCAGCTATGGAATGAAGAAAGCAGATTGATTCACATTCTGTTCCACTATTACTCTTGCCAAAGTGACTTTTATCAGGAAAAAAATAAATAAATTTAAAAACCCAACACGATCTGAGCCTGAGAATTCTGTTGTCAACTAAAAATCCATCGGAAAAATTTTACAGCTTGCTTACAATATAAACCCTTAGAAGCAGCTTGAAGAGGAAATGCTGCCAGAAACCCCAGGGCATATTATCCACTCATTCCTCACATGGAATTAGTGCAAAATATCACCCTCACATTGCCCACAAACATTGCCAACAAATGAGAACAGTGATAGGCTGAGAGAACACCGTCTGGGATATTTATACTCATTTTTTTCCCATGGCAACATGTCTGTTTCATGTACTTTTAAGCCTCCATAATTTTACTCCATCTAATCTCTGCATTGTCTTGTTTTGTTTATCATTTTCATGGAGCACCTGCCATGCTTGGTGGCTGCAGCAAGACAAATAAACACATCTTTATCAGTGGCTGGGGCCAGCTGATATGTCCTCCTTAGCTGCAAATTTCACTACAATTATGTCCAACCTCCTCACCTCTCCTTCTTACTTGTCATTATTTGCTGTTTCCCAACAAGTTGCTAAGAAATTTCATAGCCTCCACTGGCATCGTAAATGCCAACCAAAAAGATTAAATGCAGTCGTGTGCCACCTCATTCTGTCAGAGAGAACAGATAGTGTCCCCAGAGTCCACCTGCCAATCTTCAACGTAGACAGCAATGCCATTTTCCAATCGGCTCCTGGGTGTTCCAGTGCCCAGGTTTTGCTGAATAGCCTTGAAGAGATGGGATTTAAATTGTATTGAGAATATTAGTCTAAAGTGAATGAAGTGGAGAGTATACTTCTCGTTTATATCCCCAGAGTGATAAATGTGAGAGTGTAATTTTTTTTTTTTCTAAGGCAAAGAAAATGGGAAACCAACACGGATTTCAGGCACATGAGAAATAGCTTATGAATTTAGATGATAGTTCAGCAGAAATAAATTGTACATCTGTTCATTCATTTTAATAAAGCAGGGAAATGACACACGGCTGGAGCCCTTTGAGAACACTGGTATTTTTAAATTATGATCCTATAATAGTAGCATTAACATTTGTAATGTTGCCCATGCTTTATGAATTTAAAAAAAATAAATTTATAGAATAAGTGAGCTTCAACCTATATGCTGGACTCTGGGCACTTAAAAGTGAGATGCTCCCTGAACATGTACAAATTAGCCCAGCAAAGACATCCTAATAGCTTTACTGTGTAACACAGATAATCCTCTGTGTAAGCGTTGACAATCCATGCTTATTATTTCTGAATAAATAATTCAGATGTGCAATACTCATTTCTGCTGACTCGTGCCTGTTCATATAGACAGCTATAGCCTAGTACTTGCAGCTAAAGAGAGACTTTGATAGAAACAAACTGGACTATTTTCTTGCCTGCATGTTCATATGGAAACACGTATTGCCTTCTGCCAAATTCAGGAAAATTACTTTTCTCTTGGATACTTTTCTTTTTTTAATTTAAAAAAGAAAGAAAGAAAGAAAGAAAGAACTGGAAAAAATTATGAGTTGAATACAATTACTTCATAGTTTCTATGCTACCATTATTTCCAAGGAAGACATACAAATTTATGACATAAACAAGTGAGACTGCAGGGGATGTAACTTTTAAAAAGCTAGTGTTTTGATTTTCCAAATCGATCACCATGCAAAATAATAAATTAATAGTTCAATAATAGCTGTCACGTTTCCTTTAAAAGCACAATTAGTGACATTATTAAAATTTCCTTTTAATCGATTGCATGAAAGCAATTGCTACTAGAGGAAAGAGAATCCAAAATCGATCAGTTGCTCACATATCGCCTCACTGATCAGCTGAGATGATCCTCATTCTTGAAAAGAGAGAACAGGAATTATCTGACGTCCCCGAAAAGTGGTAAACTTCAGCTGAAATCGCATGTCAGAATGTGAGCAGCTCTCCCCCAACTGTTACCCACTAACATGGCAAATGAGTGAAGGGAACGTGCTTAAATATTTGATCTTCCTAAAGCAAACTCTTTGCAGAGGCTATGGCGGAGCTCAGTGTTGTTAAGAGAGGTTCCTTACTGCTAACATCTATATCTGTATCTACCAGCCTGTGAATGTTTTTGTGTGCTCTGTATTGCTCGCTCCATTTCCAGCAGGCAGTCCAAAAACAACCTCAACAGGCAGCCTAGGTAAACAAGACTTACTGTAATTTGGTTCTCTGGTGAATATCGAAGAACTAAAGAAAAAAGAAAAAAAAAAAAAGCCTCTGGGACACAGAAGACCCCTAGGCAAACACTTACTATTGACAGAAACTATACAGATTTATTGATTGAAACTGCATTTTAATCATATGGCTGGAGGAAAGAAAACAGTTCCTAGAGACTACCAGTCAGCCACAGCATGGGACATGATAAAACTGTTTCTGCCATTAATATCAGGCAGCAGCTATGTTAGAGTAAAAGGACATTAAAGAGTTCAACATCTGCAGGCAAAGTTGGATTTATTTACTCATGCCTTCAATTATTATTTAAGATTGAAAACTTGAAAAGGTCAGAGCTGCTAACTTAGAAAACATGCCCTTCATCCGTCTTCAAACATACACTTTTTTCTACGTGTAGTTCAACACTGAATCTATTAATCAACTACAGCGTTCTCCATTTTCAAATGTGAGTTGGGTTATCTCCAAGCAGACATGTAAAACCTAACCACATTTCATTTTTAATTTAATCTGTATTAGAAAATGCAATTTTCGGATGTGGAAACATCTGTTTTTTTGTTTAGGTAGGCAAACATCTGTGGATCTGTATTTCTGTGTATACACATTTGCATACATAAAAAATCCAGATTTAAATTATAGTCTAATCCTGCATTCACATCTCTATGGAACACTGTTTGGATGGGAGCCTCGGATACAGGCAGCTAAGAATATCAATACAACAGATAAATCTTTTTCCTCGGTATTATTTCAGCACCAGACAACTGTTTGTTTTAGATATGAGCTTATTTAGCAGGATTCATTTTTCTTGTATATGTTTCCAAAGTTTCTCAAATAACTGCCTAGTTTTTTCAAACTTCTTTTGAGCCAAAAGATTGCTTCCAACCCTTTAAACTTGTTGAGGACAGCAGCACTCTCCTTACCATCAGTCTTCTAAATGAAGAAAAATCATTGATCTAAGAACATCTGACAGTACAACATAACGTATGGGCACTGTCGGCCTCAGTGACTGAAAGCGGTCAAAACAAATGAGCTGAGGAGGAGGAAATAAACCATATAAGAAAAAAAGTGAGATGATGATATGTGGAAGCAGTGATGGGACTCGATTTATAGAAGGTAGAAAAAAAAAAAAGTGTACGTAGACTGCTGCAAGTCATAAGCAAACAGTTTAAGTCACGAAAACACAAAGGTGATTCACAAGAGGAAGAAGAGAGTGAGGGGACAAAGAAGAGTTCACAGCATCAGGGAATGGCAGAAAGGAAGATCTTCCAGAAACTGAAGGAGAAAAATCCTGGAGACAGAAAGAGGACCATGAGACAACAGAGAAACACAGCTTTTCAAGAAATATTACACAAAGAGCTTTCCATATAAGCTTTTCCATATAAGAGGGCAGTGAGAAAAGTAACAGAAATAAGAAGAGGGAAAAAGGAGATGATTTTCACATCAAAGAGCAGTCAATGGATACACCACAGAAATCAGTCCCAGTAGAGCTGAAGCAGAAACTGGAAATGTATTTAAGGGATAGCAGATGTTCAGGTCTGAGAGCCAGTGACAAAGAGAAAGGAAAAACTACAACTAAATAAAACAAAAAGAAATTATTAAAATTCAGGTAAGGTTAATTACAGATAGCTAACTAAATAGCAAGCTTGAAAGGGAGGAAGACCAAAAGCTGTTTTTTAATAGAGTATTATGAAGTATTTTGAAGGATGACACAAAAAGATGATACATTTCAGCACTAGGCAAATGAAATATCAGAAACACTAGATCACTGTGTTCCTCAGTATGCAGAGAACTGGACAAAAAAAAAAAATCTCTAAAATGTCTGCATCAACCTAAGTAGAAGAAAATAATACAAACTGAGACAAATTCATAAGGACTGGCCACAGAGCAATAGCATCGGATGGAAGCAGTCAGGTAACTGGCTTGGATTCAGGGATTTTTCAGAAGGAGGTCAAATTCCAGAGCAGTAAAAAGAGGATGAAGTTAGTACTCCATGTAGTGCTGAGATTATACTTTTTCTTGTGACATATGGAGTGGGAACACAGGGGAAAACATTTGTAAAAACAAATAAATATTAAGTGATTGTTAGACAGCCGGCTAGAGAAAGGGCTACCCTTTAAGCAAATAAGCATCTGGGACTCTAAGGCAAACAAGCCCTGGAAATAAGCCAAAGCAGAAAGTACAAGGATATGAATAAATTACACTCCTGTATCATTTTCCTCAACAGAGACTATAGCTGCAATGAGCTCCGTATGAATCCCCTAATCTGTTTTTTTCTTAAACGTATCAACACCATTTTCATTCCAGTGACTTCAAGAGACGATCAGCCCTACAGAACTTTATTGCTTTCCAAATGAGTCTCTTTCTTAGGCACTTACTAACAATTTCACTTGAATAAATGTACAGCTCCTTTTAGCATGTTGATTTTTATCGGTTCACTATTGTAATGTTCCAGAGCAGAAGGAAAAAAGATATTTTGTCTAAATAATCCTGACATTTTGATTCGTATGCACAGATGGTTAGCAAAATTTGTAGTAGCCAAATCAGTTTTAGTGCTGCTGACAAAAAAAAAAAAAAAAAAATCTTAAAATCTCACTTGTCAGTGAAGAAATTGATAAACCGATCACAAAATTCTCTCTAGTGGAATGACCTATGCAGGCACATCACTGTTATTTTTGTATGAATTCAGTTTTATAAATCCCTTCTGTTCATATAAGCTACAAATACGACAGCAGCTCGCACATACTGTGTAATTGCTATTAAATAGGGTTTTGTCTGGTGTAAATGGAATATGTTTAGATCTATAGTGTGTTATCTTGTTTAATCCTACTTTTAAAATAGAACTCCTACAGATGCTGGAGGCATATTAACAATGTGGGCTCCTTAACTCATGGGATTAGAGCGATGTTTTGCCACACATCTAACAAACCCTCTTTGCACTGCTCCTCACATCAGCTGTGCTGTGTCAGATAAAGGAAATGTAGAACTTCTCCTTTCACATTTTGCATATGAGGAACTGCAACTCCTTACATATGTAAAAGAAAAGTCCCTTCAAGTCCTAGAACATTTTTGCTGGCTATACAGCACAGATAACACCAGGTCATCTGTTCCCCACTAGCTACCCACCCATGTACATACTGTATATGTTGAATAATAGCGAGGTGACGTTGACTTAGGAGTCACCCCGCAATGATTACCATATGTGAAAACCACAGAATTTGGGATTTCAGTACACTGGACGTTACACGGGCAATTGAGGTCTTCCCACACAGAAATCAAAAGTTATTTTGAGAAAGATTTCATTGATAAACCTTTTCATATCCTAATCTGAAAGAAAACTGTGTGAAGTTGCTTTGAACTCTGTACATCACCTGCCTGCACTCAGCACTGAAGGTAGAACTCCCTGGAGAGGTGATGGAGAAAAAATATACCATAAGACACACTTGAAGAGAAGTGAAATTAAATTTCCATAGAATGTTCCAGCAGCACATTCATAAAACAAACATACCCAAACAAAAAAAAAAGAGTATGCTTTCTCAGGCTAAATACTCCAATTTTAAAATTTATGTTTAAACTGAAATCTCCAGAAAGCAATCCTAATTTGATTTGAAGGCAACTGCAAAATTCCAGCTGGATAGAAAATGTTTAATTGGAAAATCACATAGGACTTCCTAGCAATGACTGCTAATAATTATGTTTATTCAGCTTTCTTGAATAAGTGGTCCAAGCACAGGCCTGGAAACAATAAATTATCTTTGTTTAGTTTGTGTGCCTTTCAAGAGCCTCTATCAGAAGCTTCCCTCATCTTTAATTTCTACTCCCAGTTACATACCCAAATGCACTTGTGCTATATGTAGTCAAAACCCTTACTGCTATTGTTTGCTTTGTAATTCAGAACTTAATATCTATGGTAAAGTTCTCACTTTGTGGACCATACTGAGAAAGCATATTAACCTTCACTTCTTGTAGAAGAGCAATAAATTGTGGTTTTATGGCTTTTTTTGTTGCTCACAGTGTTTGGATATTTGCTGTTAGCAGAAGCAGATGGAGGAGGCCTGCAGAGGATAGTCAGCTCTGGAATGGTTTTGCAGTGAGGATTTACCAGCTGTAGTGAGAATTGCTGTTATTACCACTCAGCTGCTGCTGACCTTCTGAGAATAACCAAAGGGTTACAAAAGCCAAGGACTCACACAGAGGTTCACATCAAGGATGCTCAGATCAGCTGATCATAACAAATCAAAGAAACTAAGTAAAGGGCAGGAAAGGAACAAAAGAAAAAGAAAAATAAAAGGACTGGCAAAAACACAAGCTTACTTGTGAGCTCAAGGGAGATCAACAATGCTGGGGAAAAGTCAGATCTGGAGAAGCAATGAAGAGGCTTTCTATTCCTCCCTAATTTCACACTGTTTGAATGATCATTTCTATTCATAGAACCTTTCCTGTACTTATAAAGTGTTTCTCAGCTGCTTTCAGATTATACAGCAGGCACTCTGTTGTTTTATGTACCACTGAAATGTGTTTATCTGGAGTTTAAGTAGACAACTTCATGTATTTCATGACCTTGGTGAAGAGAAACAAAGCAATGAACTCACCCCTCACAAGCAAAGATAAATCGCAGAAGTCTGCAAGCTACCACAATGCAGTGCATCCAGCTCTAATTATGTGATAAGTGGATGGACCCAGTGTTAAACATATTTTGCAGAAGTTCTTGAACAAAATGCTTACACTGGTTATGCAGATAGCTCACTGAAAGCCACATGAATACCAATTGTTATGCACACAGTATGAATCTCGATGAGTAGAGGAAATACTGGTCTTCTAAGTAGTTGTGGGGGTTTTATGTTTGCTTTGCTCAACAGTCCTCTATTTCTGTCAATGTACAGAATAAGAGCATCTGTTCTCTCTCTCAAATAATTTCATTCTTACTTATAACACTGCAGCAGTTTCTTAGTTTCTAAAGTTGTTGGTAATTTGATCCTGAGGTGCTGAGCATTTCTTGTCACATGAGAAACTTCCAGCCAGCTCATTTTGACAAGAAGCAACACACAATAGTGAGGAAGAAGAAGAAAAATAACAAAAAGGTAATTTAATTACTCAGATAGGAGTGTTTACATAAGTCTTCCACACACCCTTAGATTGGTATCATCACAACACAACTCGGAAATATTAACATTTCTCTTGATCATATGCTTTTTTCCAAGTTCTATGAAAGTGACCAGATTTAGAAGGAATCATAAACATTTGGGATCCTAATTACACTGAGGGTCAAAGCAAGCTCTGCTCCTAACATCAGCTTTCAGAATTCTAGTAGGAGTGAGGTGCCTTTACATCCATTTTCTTTTTAAATCTAGCGAGCTCTTCTCATTTATTTTTGGCATCTAAAACTATTCTAAAAATGAAATCTAAATGCCTATGATATTTTATATGATTTTGCTATGAGTTGTGCTGCTCAGAACTGTTGAGAAAACTGTGAATGCCATGGACGTTACCACATGAATGAGAATAATGACCAATTATTAACCATGAGGAAGTGGTGCAATTTATAGAAATTTAATGCAAATTTCAAATGCTGTGCTATTTTAGCGGTGAGAACAGAACACTCATAGTTTTCAGTTACAAATATATTGTTTATCACCAATCAAATGCTTGTCTTCTTTCATATGGATTTGATAAATAGCTTTCCATTTGACTGATACTTTCTAAACTAGTAAATTCTTTGGAAATGAACTCTAGTAGAAACACATTCACACCTAGATCTTTGCTTTGCCTCAGGCATGACAGAATGCAAGTCAGTTATGAGACTACGTCTCTTCTGTTTTCACCAAATATCCTGTGTTAATATTTCTGGGGAAAAACAAATAAATGTCACAGAATTAACACAAGGGTTATTTCTTTAAGAAATGGAGAACGTAACTTAAACTGCGAGTCTTCACCATGCATGCTCCTGATTACATAAGAACAAAAAAAAGGTAAGGTCACACTTTGTCCTCCACATCAATGACAACAGAAGATGTAATTATTTCAAGTTCTAGGAAAGGAAAATAACATCAGAGTACACGGGTTTTTTCCAGGAAGAAGACTATGGAGAGGTAAAGCTGAAAAAAAAGGTCAGACCAATCATCTGCCTAGTGTAGGGGTGGTTCTGAAAGGAAAGATACACTTCAGTAGACTTGCCATTAACAGGTCCAAACGTAGGGTCTTGCTTGTCTCCAAGACACAGATAAAGGAATGAGATTAGTTAGGAGTCTCAAAGGACAACATTTTGCCTGAAAGGCAAAGTAAAATCAGTGTTGAGTTGCAGATCACTGAAGAAGGGAAAGTGAGATTTGTTGTAGTTTGCAATCTGAATGGGCAGATCTAGTCTGTGCTGGGAAGGAATGTCTAGAATGGAAAATAATATCATGTCTAAGTAATTTTTGTAAAAGAAATATGGAAAAGAAAACCAGGAGGGACCTTAGTAGCGCTTTTAGCTCAGTAACTGGTCTTCAACGTGATCTAGCCAGTATCAGAATAAGACAGGGACTCTCCAAGCTACAAGTGTGTTTCTCAACAGCCTGAATTGAAAAATAAATCTCTCCAGATGGTGCTCTGGAAGTCTCATATCCTCTTCGAACCATGAGCAGACGGAGATGCATATTGTACTCTAAGGGCTGTTTTACCCCAGTGGGTAGCACAACTGAATCAGAAGACAGAGCTGGAAGTCATCATAAATCATGGTGACAAGCAACCTATTCACTTTCAGGTCTCTATAGGAACTGATTAATCATTTATTAAAGCACATATTAGTCATGTATTAGTCTTTTATAAACCATGTGTCAGTAGGTATTCAAAATGTGAGCAGATCTTATTTTTCACTTAACGCTCACAGCACCAGTATATCTCAAATTTCACTGTGGTGATGTTTTGTCAAATCAAACAAAATTTTATCTTGTTCACAGGAGGCAAGTTGCTTTATTTAACTGGAAAATTCATCTAGGTGGAAAGATCATTTCACACGATGTTAGAAAAAAAGCAGCTATCCCTAAAATAGGAAAAATATTTCTCCAAACTTTATTCTCCTGATATTAAGGAACTCTTTCTATTTTACAGTGCTTTCTCCTAGAAAAGGATGAAGTTGACAGCGAGGATGGAAGTAGCAGAAAGAGGAATTGTCTCAAGAGCAAGACTGTCTCGTGGCCAAAATTAAATCTCAATTGCTAATTAACAAGTGAGAAAGCTCTGACAGGTCTGACTAATTCTCTGTGTATGACTATGGATGTGCGGCTGTCCCACATCTGTAGTGAAGGACAACGTGAGAACTAGGTGGACTAAAGAAGAATCATCCTATTAACCCACATCACTGCATTCTTCTCCCTAGTGTCTAAAAGCACTGGCTAAGGAAAAACAAGTAAGCATATATATGAAACAGAACAAAGCAGATATTTTGAGATGTGTAGAGAAATGGGGTAGTAACAAAACAATTAACTGGGCTGAATCTCACAAAGCAATATTCAATATATTAACCTGTCAAAGTACCTGATACACAATCTCAAGGGCTTACACAACTCTTCTGAAGTTAATGGAAGTGCTTTGCTGGGTCACAGCCAAGTTGTTCAAGTTCTGTGGTTATACCTTGATGTACCGCCAATGAAAGAACAAAGGCCATAATTGCACTGGAATGGCATGGCTGTGGTATGCTGGTGAAAAATAATAGCAGATGGAGAAACACATTCCCTAGATGAAGACATTCTCATCCAGCAAAACCTGAGTAAACATTACAGAAGCTACTGAGAAGCTGCATACAGCAGCAAAAGAACATTTAGATCTTTCTGAAAACATCAAATAAACTTATTAGCATGTATTTTGAATAGGTGTATAAAGAACTGGCTTCTAAGGAATAAATGTTAAGTATTAATACACAGAAAAGTATTGCTTAGGTTTAGATTCATAGACTTGTTTCACAAGAGTTTCAATATAGTCAAAAGTTCTGGAGGAAAGAAGAGGAAGATCAGTCAAGTGTCAAAAGATAAAATTCATCTCCAATGGAGAGAGACTTGTTCAAGCATGGCTGAGATCGCTTTGAAATGAGGACTCAAAGAAACATCTCCTAACACGTGTAAGAAGGCTTCCTGGGAATAGAAATATATAGAGAAATTTTCAACTTTAAGGGAAGTTTGAAAAATTATTAACTTTCTCTTGGCATTAATGTTATTAAAATCATCGATATCTTTTTACAGATATGTATAATATAAAACTTCATTTTGTCCACAGCCTAAGCACCTGGTATTGTACAAACACAATGTCCAGACTTCTGTTTAAAGGATGGTGAAAAAATATTTAGTATAAAATCCAGATCTTACAAATGTATTGCCTTTCCCTTTGTCATACCAGGAAGTAATTTGGCCCTTGTGGTTACAGATTTAGAGAATGCATTGAAAAGATGGCTTAACTGAGCTATCAACAGTATATGGCAAACAAAAGCCGTAGATATTTTGGGCAGAAATTATACTGCCAGGAGAAAATACAGGCCAGTAAACATTCCTTTGTTTTATAACGTGGAAAAAGACAGTGAGAGAAAATATCTTCAAAGAGAAGGAAGACAGCTACGAACATACAGCAATACTATACAAACCTAATACTAAAGCAGCCATCTCTAAACATACAAAATTCAAACCTTTACATTTACTATATTTATGCTTTCTAAAGTTGTCACGTAGAATGTGCCTTTTTCTTTCAAGTCTTCTTCAAATCCATAGTACTGTAGGATGCATCTTGTATTTACATAAAAGGGCTAAGTATTTAAATCAGTAAGCCAAAGCAAGTGGTGTTACCTTTACTAAATGACACTCTCCCTTTCCTCACACTACATAATTAGAGTATGTGTTTGTAAAGGGACCTGATACCACACATCTAAAGACTGATATTTTTCTCCTTTATACATGGGATAAGAATACAATAAGGAAGATTTCTGAGGTCACTGACATCTCAAAATAGTAGTTACACATTCAAAACCATGTCACAATGTATATGTAAATATAAAAAGATATATCTATAGAAAAATTGGTGTGTCACATAAAGCGACAATGCTGTCTCTTCCCATCTTCTTCTCTATTTCTATACTGACAGAGCCAGATTTCTAAGAGTAGAAGTATCTTTTATTATCATTACCTGAAACAAATGTATAAACACTTCCAAATTTCCATAGAAGCACACTAGGCACCCAAGTTTTTTACACAGTAGCCAGAGGAAACTCTTTGAGCAAACAGGATATGATCAATACACATTTCTTCTTTTAAAAGGGAAGTTAGGAAATTCAAGTAAATAGTACTCTGAAGGCATGAATTGTTTTCACTATTGATGAGCGCAATTAGTTCCTAGTTGTAAATACACTGTATTGTCCTAACAATTCCTTTGTTTCTTAATTATGTTCAAGAAGGTTAAAACAATACAATATTTAAATACATTTCAACCACAGGTTGACAGGAAACACTTTTCACAAAACTGAAAGGCTGATCTAAAGGGCAGTTCTAAGGCCAGTTAGTTAGCACATGCATGCTTGAAAAGTTTGGATCAGGCATTGTACTTTTCAGGAGAATGTAATGATACTGCTAAAGTGAGCAATTATGGCTACTGCAATTGATTAGTGAAAATTAATATTCCTATTGGCAAAATTGTCATTGTTTCTTATTTATTCCTTTTCCCTTGTTTTTGTAATCTTCCTCCTTTCTTTTTTAATGTTATTCAATATGCATTCATGAAAGAAGTAATTATTCAAGTAAAATTGCAGTAATTTATTTCAAAATAATCTGTTGTCAAACTGCTAAAATTAGGCAAGGAATATATAAAAAATACACATAAAGGAAAAAAAAAATAATTTCTTTACAACAATAGAGTTCCCTTTTCTTCTCAAATTACCTGGAAATCAGCATTCCTAGGGCTTACTGCTCAGCTTTTGGGAATATTCCTTAAAAACTGCAGAGCTTCAGGAAACATTTATAATAAAATCCAAACTAGCTGTTATTAGGTAGAACTTATGGTCTTTAATTTTCTCCAGATGCCAGATGTAAGAACCGCACGCTAATAAGGTGCAAGAAGGCCAATACAGTAGGTGAGAGAAAGGAGTGTTGTGGGAAGGGCAGGAAACTAGGTGCATGCTTTGCCTGAAACAAGAAACTTCCCCTCCCCAGATTTTCAGTGATGTTCCGTGGGATTCAGCTTGCAAGGAAAAAGACTTTCATTGAAAAATTTCATCTGTAAGTTGAATTTAAAGCTTTTAGGACCATAGTTTTCAATACAGAACTGACAACACTAGATTTTTTGCAGCTGAAGTACAGAAGGCAGGACAAAACATACTGCTCTCATCCACACTCCCTATTAGCAAAAGACCTAAGCTAGAAGCAGGCAGAATTCTCTGTTTTCCCCCCATAAGAACGAAAGAAGGTTGCCATTAGTGAGCTTATTTTACAAGTTTTCACTGCACTAGCCAAGCTCAGAATGATAAACCTTGATGTAATTTTTTACCTTGCGGTTACACTGTTTTGGAAATGATGAATATACACTTAAGATAAAAGAACAGCACTGGGAAAGTCTATCACGTTGAGATAAAAAGATGTCTAAGTACTTTCCTCTTCCAATAAGGAACATCTTTCTATTCAAAAGCAGACTAAATTAAAATTACATGCAACATTTTGTGGAACGCAGATGGCAAGTTCTTACCTCCTTCTTGGTAAATTCTGGTGGGTGGTCATTTTTGTCGTCAATAAGAATAGTGGCAGTTGCAGTTCCAGTAAGTCCCACATCGTGGCCACCCATATCCTTGGCTTCAATAACCAGCTCGTACTTCGGCGTTTCCATTGTCTGGAAAGAAAAAAAAATGAAAAAAACATTACTTTTATTTCACATGAAGATTTTAATTTGGTCTGTCAGAGCATGGTATAGAAATGGATCTGGTGACACATTTAATGCTTTACAAAAACATAAACAAAGCTTTCTCTGAGCTTCAGCCATGACAATGGAATCCTTGTTTGGAATACAGTATGAAGGAATACGGGTTAATACTGGTAAACAGTATATAACCTGTTATTTAAGAAGGTTAGAAAAGAGAGAAAAAATTAAAATATAATTGCTCTTTAAGAGAAAGCTTTCATTTCAATGCACTGGTATTTAAAATCTTGTCTCATCAGTGTTATGATGGGTACATAATGAAATACTAATGCCACAATCTACATACACATTCATTTTATTTTATTAAATCTAATTCATTCTGCGTATTAGCATTTAGAATGGTAATCTAAGTTGCTTCATGGTAAAAAACAAACAAACAAACAAACAACAAGTAGTTTCTAAAACAGGCAACAACTATCCGATATTATACAAAGTAATGTGATTTTTATCTGTGTATCCAATTTCTATGCCATTGTTACTTATCAGACTGTCTACCTCTAGTAGAAAAAGACAGCACTAACAACACAGGTCTACAGGAAAAGCCATCTTTATTTTACCTACTCTGAAAAACCGCCGTGACTTGGGGAAAAACAAGAAATTGCAGCCATAGCTCTGGAGTGGGAATGTTAGAGCATTTGTAATTCACTTTTCTCACATCAGACATTAAGTACATCTGTTTGTTCATTGGATGGATGAATATTAATACATCCTATCAAACCTTAATACCAGCATCAGAATCTTCTCCCATGAAACACAGAGTTTTGATATACATTTCAGTGGAGACAAGACTGGGCACCTAATTAAAACAATTATTTTCTCCGTTTGTATGGCTTTCTCACATGGAACCACCTGCCTGAAGACCATATGTTCTATACAACTGATGGAGAACACAGATGGAAAGGTACTGCAACCACTTTAAAGCTATATGTTAGAATATCATGTGTAATGGATTTTTAAAACTTTCTAGAAAAACAAGTCTGGAACTCAGGAGAAAAGCTACGTAACAGCACCAGCAAGGGTGGTTCATTGAAGTGCTTTTTTATCCTCAGAGCAGCTCTATCAGCCATCTGTGCATCCAAGGACCAAGGCTGCACATCTTCAACATCACTTATCCCATGTCCTTCAGGCAACACTACTCCAGAGAATTAACATGCAGAGAGGAAACTCGTGTGAAATCCCATATAGCAACACTGATCTCTGTCTGCCATCCATATGCTGCCTGATGAAGCAGAACCAAAGAGGCTGGAACAGGGCTTATCCAGTAGCAGAGAACATCTCACCATCTACAATTTAAAACAGGCTCCATTTTCATCTCTAGCTTAGTGAAGCAACCTCCTAGGCTACGTAGTCTGCTTTATAGCTAATGGATTCAACAGCATTCCCTAAATAGTACACTGTGTGTTTTCCTTGGTATATACAACACCCTTCTTGGAGCACGTGTGAAAAAGAAGGCTCCAATTCCTGAAGCATTTTAGGCCAAGACGAAAGCAACCCAATCAATTGCTCATCAGATCAACCTGTCATGAAGCAATATATTTGCATGTAAAATCAATGAGTCAAGCCAGAAGTCCTAAAAACATATAGACTACTAATCAGTTGTCACTGTCACTTTGAGAATCCTAAGAAAAGTATTTCCTTAAGCTTTACATTATTTCTTGAAATTCAGAAGGCAAACTCAGAACAAGATTTTGATTTATATCATAGCATAAATATACACGAAGAAATATTAGTGATGTCTCCAACATAAATTCAGGTTATAAAGTGGGATAAGATTTACAGTTTTCATATATTTCTTTTCTAAAATGTTTTCAGTGTATTAGAAACTGTATGAAACTTCTCTCCCTTTCTCTAACTGTAACTTTTTCATTATTTCATTAGGAAGTTATTATTACAGTATGGAAAACTTGCAAAGCCATTTATCATTCCATGTTTATAAAGTCCTTGCTCAAAAGAAGCCCTCTTTTACTCATAAATTGGCCTTTTTTCTTTGAAAACTGTCCCATTTTCTGTTGAAAGCAAGCCTATTTATGGTAGAAATTGTGTCTATTGCAGCAGAAATTTCTGTGACAGGAGTCCAATGCTTAAGCAATGGAATGTGGAAAACATTGAATTTTGAGCAGTATCACATATCATTATGAATACTTCACACTTTTCCTGCTATGCAGCACTTTCTACATCTAGTTCTGTCACCAAATATTTGCTCTGTTAGGGAAAGCAACTCCCAACACATCCAAACCCAGGAGTCTTGTTCCCAGCAGATGCTCTCTTTACATGAGGAGATTGCAGTAGAGGATTTTTTTTTAGCGTTTCTCACATTCCAGCTCAATCACTTCAGCTCAGTCCCCAGCAGCTATTTGGATTTATGTAATGGACTGGTGGGTCCTGAGGGGATGGCAGCAAGGATCTGAAGGGTCTGTGTCCAGCATGAGCTGGCCTGGCCACTGCCTGCTCGCAAGGCCCAGGTTTTCTGCCTCATTGTGATATTCCCCTACAGTCACTTCTGTCCCGTGAGGAATGACAGCTTTGGGGAGGCGCATGAGAGAAGAACAGCAGCCTTCCTCATCATCGTTCCTTCCTTCCTTGATCCTGCTGCACTGTGAGTCTAGGGACAAGTGCAGCACCCCCCACTATTTGAGGACTACCCAGCCACTCAGACTATCCCATCGCCTGCCACCAGACCCAGGCCTTCTGTTCCTCAAAGCAGTGACCTGGGCCCTAAAAAGCACTTCTGAAAAAAACAAAACAAAACAAAACAAAAAAACCACCAACAATTCACTTGGATACCTTGGCATTAGCGACATAAACGTGCAACAACTCTCAAGGAAGCAGATCTACAGTTTAAAACAGATAATAGATGATTTTAATATATGAACATTAAGATGCTGTTTCTGCGGCGTATTATTTACAGCTGTGACTTTGCGGAGGGTTGCGCTGTTGAGAGCGTTTGTGTAATTACAGCAGGGGACCCATTCCTATCCCCATAAATTTTCACTGAAATCATTTAGCCACGGCAGGGGTGACACTGGCAAATTGTTTGGATTGCCAAGGAGGTGAGCCACGTCAGGAGAACTCTTCTTTGAAGGCCCACCCACTGCCAACATCACCAGTGCTGACATTTCTACCACGTCTCACTCCCTGCCACCTCAACATCCCTGGTTCAGCCCTGGTAAGTAACATGATAAAGGGCCTTTCTGGCATTTTCTGAATCCTGACAAAGCCAGCAGGATCTGATCACAACACTGGAAAATAAACACTTCAGTGTGTCTATAGGCAGTTAGAATAAACGAGATGATGACTTGTAGTAAGCGTAGAATGGATCCAGTTAACAAGGGTTTTCTGTCAATTTTAAGCTTTTAATGTGTATTTCCAACAGATACAGTAGGAAAACTATTAGTGACTTAAGAAATGCAAGCTTCTGGTAATGCTTCACATCACCAGCAGTAATAGTCCAAATCTTGTATGTGCTATCACTTGTAGGCTGTAAAGTATTCACGTGCCATTTAAATTCAGCAGGAATTGACAGCTTTCTCAGTATAGTAGGACTCAAAATGCAATACTGGAACCACTGGAACTGTATTGCATGATTAAAGAAAAGTCCAGGACCACAAGTGTTTTCAAACATGTACAAATCCTGAATTTCCAGTTTTGTACATGGACTCCCAGAGCCCTGGTACTGCTAGAACAGCAAAGTCACTCTCTGTAGCTTGGAAAGAGGGGCAGAGACGATCAAGAAAGGCTTCTACAGGTAAGGAAGTGCAATATCTGAGGAAGTGGATGTCTTCACTGAGGCCTGGCTTCTTTCCACCTGTCTTTCAATATTCAAATGAAGTATCAACTTTTTTGAGCATCACTGCAAGAGTCCAGGGAGATAAGTCGTGCCTGTATTTGTCTTCACTGATGACCTCAGGAACACAGTGCTCCCTAGTGCAGGTATTGAAGCGCAGAGTTAAGTTTTGTTTAACATCTTAATGATCTGATGAAGATCACAAAATGTAGCACCCAAGTGAGAAACAGAAATCAAGCTCTAGTACTTTGATAAGGGTACACATCCAAGGAGTGCATAATTTATCTGGATTCAATGGCTATGGTAACCTTTTTGTTTAGGTGTGGGAGGAATCAGAGAAAATGTTTGTCTACACCATCAAAAACAGATACATCGATCTTATCTTTCTCCTGAATTTAGGCTCCTAAGTAAAACAAAAATGTTTGTTAATGAATTAAAACAATTGCAACATTGCATCAACTTCATTGGGGTTATGAACTCAGAAGGAAAAATCAAGGTGCTTATTTAGATGCTGAATATAGAATTAAATTCTTAACTTCTGAAATTCAAAAGTTTTGGTCAGACATTTTATTTGAATATTAAGAAAAGTGCAGTATTTTCACAAGAATGAAGAGCACGGGAAAACTCTTCTAACAAAGACCTCTTTTTGCCCTTGGCACTTGAAGTACTTATGACTAAAACTCATCTATGAAATTGGCATATGGATTACATGTGTACGAAAGACACTTCTTTCTGCCTGAAAATTGAAAGCCTGGTCCCTGTTAGAGTACTTCCAAGCACAGCATGTATTGGGCATCCTATTTACTAAAATTATACTTTCTGTTTTTCCAATACAACTACTAATGTATTTTCTGGAAGGACACAGTACTGTGCATTTGGAAATCTATCTGTGAAGCTGAACCTAAACTAAGAAGAATGTGGATCAAGGCTTAATCTTCTATGTCATATGAAGATGGACTGGGTTCAGAATTTTAGGCTACACTGGTCTTTTGTTTCATCTGTAATTCAAAGAGGTTTCAACAGTCATTCAACCTATTTTCCTGTAGATGTTCACGTTGTTTTTACTACTCATATTTAAACTGTATATACAGTAGTTGAAAAAGAATCATCTCAGCAAAAAATGTCATTTTTCCCTTTTGTATTTCTTTATATCATCAGCCTGCCACCAAACTCAGTATATTTTGCAGTTTTTCTTCTAGCAAATTTTAAGATCCAGGAAAATATTTCAGGCTGGGAATGAATCCCTGCATCACCAAGGCACCTATCTATGAACTGCAGATGGATACCAAAGTTCAGGAAACAACTGGACTCCAGGAAACATCTCTGCAGTGCTTCCTCCTGCCTGGGTGTCCCTCATATAATGCCTTTTGCTTCATGCATGTTCAGAAAAGGGCACACATTGTCAAAACGCCTAAGCCTTCATTTGGCACTGCAGTGTTTCCCCTAAAAAGAGAATTGGAAAAGAAGAATTCCCAAATTTACATCAAGTACCCTGTTGCTAAAATCAAAACAAACAGTACCTGGGAAACAAACATGATGCAGGATGTTCAAAACACTCATAAGGGCTTCAAGTGTATTTTCAGGTTATCTTAATATTCTTAATACTTGTTGCCAACAAGAATTGTGTACTATTTTGTGGCTATTAATATTTTCTATAGCAATGCAACAATGCCACAACACTCCTACTGTAATTATGTTTACAAACAACATACTCAGGCATATTAACATATTAGCAATGTGCTACTGTATCTTAGTTTTCACTAATGCCTTTATAATATAGCCAGAAAGAAAAATGCTGTGAATTTAAATAATTTCAGTTCATGCTAAATAAATGCTTGTGTTCATTTAAGATGATAATTGCATGTAGTGTGCACTGAATACATCCTATTAAGACATAATCAATCTCCTTGTTAAGTAACAATATCAACATTCAATCTAACATTGTTCCAGACTATGCTGTCAGGATTTTGACAAATGTAGAATTAAAGAAATGGAATAATGTGACTATTAACAGTTCTAACAGATATAATGCTTTTATAATTATAATATCAGCTTTTATATTAAATGCCAATTGCTACTGTGTAAAAAGCACAGCATAGTCTGAGACTTTGCATTCAGAACTTGAATTACAGCTTGATGAATAAAAAAATGAAGTTTGTAATGCAAATCCTCTTTAGCTCACCAATTTGCAATTTTTTATATCATAAAGGAAGTTCTACAGTTCAATCATTGTAATAAAGTACTCATGTTATGAAGAAAATCAATATCTGTTTACTACCCATAGGAGAGAGAGTTCACAGGTATATCTTGAAGCAAAAGGAAGACTAAATTTTCTCCTTCGGCAGCTGCTGTTAAAAAAAGAAATTGTTTCCAAGTGTGTGATAGAGATGGCTTCCTAGATCCCTGGCTAGAGAATAAAATGCTTGCATTTAAACACCCCAGCAGATGAGGGAAGGAAGGTAAGACCCTGTTCTCTTGTACAAACAAGGACTTTAACCTAGTTGTCCCAAATGCTGAAAACTAAACCTCAAGTTGGCTTTCAGAAGCACTCAAAACAACAACTCCCTTTGTGATTACATATATTTCTTTCAACAAAGTGGATTTTTTCTCTCCCCCCTCCGAACAGTTGTGTTTCAGTAATGCACTCAATTTTGACAAACCAGCATCTTCACATAAAAATTGTTCTCCTGTAATACCCAATCAGCTCTATTTGCAGTGCTATATATTTCATTTTAACAGTCACAATTTGCAATTCAAATAATCTGCAGACTAAAAGATATTTGCTAAAAAAAAAAAAGTTCAAATAATTTTAATCTATTAACATATTAGAGATGTACAATCTGTTTGCAGACAATTTGTGAAGAGAAAGAAGGGCAAAGTTGTTCTAATAAATCATTAGTTGCAAATTATTCAATCATTCTAAGTCCTTGCCATAGGTAAAAATGAGTCTATTTAAATCCAAAGCATAAATGAAGAGGTCAGTTTCTCCATCACGGTAACCCACCATGGTTATCAGTTCAGACAGCTTTTCAGATATTTCTATATTAAAAATACTTCTGCTAGGAGGATTCCCTAATGCATACGAAGGGTGCAAAGGTCATCCAATAAAGGTCAGTACACATAGACTATTTAAAACATTCTGCTGTAACTTTAAGAGGAAAAATCATGACTGATCCTCAAATTGTTAAGCCTGAGAAGACCCTCAACCTGTTACGTACATCAGCCCAGCTCCACTGGCTTTTGCATTGGCTGTCCACAAATTTATTAAGCTATTGTTCACGAACAACCATGCACACATGCTTTCATGCCACAATATAAGATGCTGCATTTATGGTAAAACAGGTAGCTTGCCACAGATCTGTACTTGGTCCTGTACTGTTTTGAATGCAAGAGTCTGCATTCAGATCATCATGGCATCAAGAGCACAGGGGCTCCCAAAACATACATTTTGAATGAAATAAACCAGCAACATCTCTCAATTCCTCCAAACACAGTGATGAAGGTAATATCTTCTTCCCTGTTGCAAGTATAATTGCATTAGAATTGGGGAAATCTTGTTATCAGTGAAAAGCAACAGAGTGCCTGTGATTGTGTTTGTGCAGCAGGCTAGGAACTAATGGAGTTCTAAGCATTTAACCCATGGAGGGTAAACCAATTCATGACAGAAATATTTCATGAACAGCAATGACATGTGGCTGGTCAGCACTCCTCTATGTTCCCTGGAAACAAACTGTTTTCCTAAATGGTGTGGACAGTGGCCAATGTCGGTTATCACTGATCTTGTTGATAAACACACACCGTGCTCCTGCAGCCCTGAAACAGAGGAATTCTTCACTGAGGCAAGAAACAAAAGGATCTGTGAAGCATGCTTATCAGTGCTTGAATTTGGTTTTCCTTGAATGTGAATCAAGTTTAAGAAGCCCTGAAGTACTTCCTGCAGGCTTAGGAGGAGGATACCCAGCAGATCCAGGAGATAAATATTACCTTTCACAGAAAATGTCCCACAAAAGGCATCTCCAAAGGAAAAGGGAAAAAAAAGCTGGAGTTTTCTTTGAGTATGACCTTTATATTCATAACGTGTCAAGAGGCAGAGGGAGCAATTGAAGCAGTTCAGCCAAAACCCAGCACATTTCTTTCCTCACAAAGTCAACTCAGAACCAAGTAACACAGCACAAGTTCTGAACGCTATATGCCTTTGTACTGCTGAACTGTACTTATTAGCACACATTTCTGCCGGAAACTAAATGAAACGTAATGCTGATTATCTTATGATTCATCACCATCAAACAGTCTATCATCTTGCCAAAGATGAAATTAGATTAACAAAGTTTATCCCACTGAGATCTGCCTGGATGCCAATGCAACACTTGTGTTAATTTACCTCACCGTTCCAAGACATCACAGATCCACACAGTGCCCTTCTTCACTTTTTCATCAAACATCAAGTCCTACATAGATAATTTGGGCAAATCAAGTCCATTTAACAGCACCCAGCTGACAATAACAATCCCAGGAAAGCTGTCTGGCTGTGTGTGCAGGGTTTGTGTATGCTGGTGTGCCTGTGAGGATTAGGAAACAGCTTTCAGGGTGAATTATTCTATAGTTTACAGTTACTACACTTCAATTTGCACATGGTGAGGTCTTGGAATCTGGCATCTAGATATCTTTCAGCCAAAATCCAACTGGAGAATGTGCCCTGGGATTCACCTAACATACTGCAGCCACGATGTGACTCAGTTCTGAGTACAAGACTAGACTTTGATGTGAAAGACTGCAGCATACATGAGTATGGAGCTCAGTCCCTCAGCATCGACTGTTTTGCTCTACAGATCTGTTTTTTCTGGCCTACTCTGTTTGCTAACACAGGAAGAACCTTCCAGTCCACAATAAACAAGACTGTTAGCCTTTACCAACCAGTGACAGCAACCTCATAAGCCAGAGGCCAAACAAGGAGACAGAAGGAGTAACTAGAACCTATAGATGCCATGAAGTTCCAAAGGCTGTGACACAACTGGGTTACGGCAGCCACCAGACAAATCTGAACCATCCGACAAAGTACCTGACAGTACCTGCTGCAGGGTTTTTCAAGTAGGTGCTTCATCCTTACCCCCAAACAGATCTACAAGTGCTTAACATGTTTCCTCATCTCAATTTACACAGAAGAATGTGAACTAGAATATGTGTTAAGGTCTGTGGCTGATCACTGGGAAGCAGCTTTCTTGATGATCTTTGCACAGCAGTTTTCTTTCAGTTTCAATTTATAATCATCCAAACCAATATTCTCCATCTAGGTAATAAAAGATAATAAGTTTTATGATACCTCCCTAATGCCAAGTCTTTACATAATCTATGTTATCAAATGAATCAAAATGAAGCTTACTGGGTTAACATCAGAAACCACATTCTTACAAATTAGGAACACTTAGGCTATATTTCCCTCCATAAACATTCCAATTTCCACAACAGCAAGCAATGCTATAAAGGTCAGGATGGAAATTGTGTTCCTGCTGTGTAATCTGCTTTGCAGATTTGTACTGGTGGTCAAAATGCCCAGAAAACTCAATTACTGACTTGCTATGACAACCATACATCAGCAGGTCTAGATGGACAGAGGTTATTTCTAAAATTACTACTCTAATGCAAAAAGCATATTCTATGATTCCAGTTGTACAACCTTTGCCTGGTGTTTATATTGTTAAATATTAATGGAAGCACTGCCTATTATTTCAGGCATATTATCAGGAGCATAATATTCTAGTCAAATAGGTACATTCTAAGTTGGAGGGTAAAAAAAGCCCCTCCGTGTCTACATGACATTTAAATGCAATATTCCAATCAGAATAGTCACCAAATGTTAATTTTAATCACCATTATCATTTTCCCCTTAACTTTAATTTTTTATGCAAATCTTATTTTACTTTAGTGCATTTTGTATTATTGCCAGTAATAATTCCAGGTACCTTTTGAAATAAAGGATCCTGTTGAGAATGTAATGAATCAGTAAATGATACCAGTTTCGCCCATGGACAAAACAATTCTGGTGACAGCATTTATAATCTCATTGGGTTATACCCACAGAATATAAACTGATCTAATTTTAAATCATCCAAGGGAAAATAGTGTAAAATGGATTTCAATTACACTATTGCTGCTTTACAAAATGGCTTATCACACTATGGGGTGAAAAATCAGCCCCTCCAGAGGATTTACTTCCTGATGAAAGGAGTAACAACAGAATTTTCCATTTAAAATTTCTCCAATTCCATTTTTCTCTTACTTAGTCCTCAGCATCTTTTTTATCAGCTTTCTTGATAAAAATAATTACATTTCTTATTTAGAATTTCAACACTTTCCACTTTGATTAGCAAGTTTTGTTTTTGTTAACCTTTCATGGTGCTACTTATACCTTCCAAGAGCATACAAAATCCAAACAGCCATCCCCCACCTCCCTCCCATCAGACGTTGTTTCCTTGTAATCACACCAAGATTCCTACGTAATTAGCACTTTCAGACTACATCTCTGGTGCTCTTCCACTGCTCTGTGCAGATTTTGCACTGCAGCACTGTGGTTTTTGATAAATAATGATTCTAGTTGCTAACGTTTGTGTCTCTTATAAGTTTATGTCCATGCACCAGAACTGTAAGCAGCTTCTTTCTGTAAATCCATCAACAGCTTTTCCCATTCACTGTAGAAGAAATAATGGATTTCTAATTCATACATTTTATTAGCATGCGATGATAAAAATCTACTTATGGCGTGAATTTAATGTGGTGACCCAGGGGAAAACCAGTAGAAAATAATGTGTGGGAAGATGGTGCATGCAGAAGAATTATCTTCTCAAGGATTTTGGAAGACTGAATAAATGCGCAGCTTTGCAGTTAAGTAGAAAATCTCACAAAAAGGCATATTAATCAGAACTCGAGCAGATACTTGACATAAACTATAGGAAACGTTGCTCAAATAATGAGAAATAATATAGGACATCAACTTGACTTCCTTTCTGCACGTTCCAACAGCTGTATGTTCCTTTATGTATGCTCTTTAGCAGGCTAATTTTATGGCACAAAATTGCTCAAGACTGTGTCAGTGTAATAAATTTTTCTTCACAGGAAATACATTATATTTTTATTTGCTGTAATGCCACAGTACTTATTTTTTTTTTTTGCCTGAACTAGGGGCATTCTCTACAAGTAAATATTTGTCTAATTTTGCTGCTTTGTTCCACACAGCATCACAATAAAACTGGCATGTTCCTGAGGATCTGTGATCCTGGCCTTCCCATTCAAGGAGATATTCTGCCAGCAGGTCTGAGATGTGGCAGGGTAGGGAGGCTTCTGATGATCCCCACTGAGAGATCAGCAAAGTTAATGCAAAAGTTCCCTTCAGTTCAACAGGCCCAGGTGACACATTCCCTTGGGAAGCAATCTGCACAACTGTCTCCTCAGGTAGAAACACTCAGTGATCCAAATCATTAAGCAATTGACCATTTAAGGCAGGATATCGCACAAGCAAAGGTCAAAAGAAATCTTATGCTCTCCATTTTTATGAGACATCCAGTTAACTTTTAATAATGACTGACTATAACTTTCTAGATCACATATAAAGTAATTTGGCAAAATGTATGGATTTGTTATAAGATTATAGTGAATTAAGATTATAAAGCAGGTGTTCTAAATAGTATATGAAAATATCCTACATTTGTGCTATACAATGCTAGAAATAATCAGGAGGCTGGCTTCATATTCAGCATTCTTTCATGAGAAGTCCCCAAAATGCAGTGTAAATTAAAAATAGGTGAACTGCTCAATTAAGAAAGAAATAAAGATAAGAGTTAAAGACTAAGAGAAATCTACTGCATTGTTGTTTTTTTAATCAAGGAAGAACAAACAGCAATTAGGTGAACCATTTCTACAAGAATGGAGAGACAGAGGTCAACATCAGAAGTAGGTTATGAGGGTATGGAAGTAACCAGAGGTCAGGGAACAAAGATGGAGTGAGTTTGTAAAGGGTTTTGTAAACCAGAAGTGCCATTTCCAGGTACTTCTTGTACACTAAGAGCAATAAAATCAACAAGAGAGAGAATGGGATGGGAAGCACTGCTAGCAAGAAAAAAAAAGAATACTTGTCTCCCCTGAAGAACAGGGAGGAGGAGACAAGTGTATCATCATTAAAAGAACACCTCAAGGCTAGAAACTGCTAAACTGCATCTGTGGATACAAGAAACACTACCATACTTGGATGGGAAGTACTGTGCCACAGGGACAGTTTTCAAAATCACAGCCCTGTGCTGCTCCCCTTATTACTTGCTAGGAAGGTGAAGGATTACTGGTCTGCTACTCTTCCAGCAGCATGTTACACTCTGTGTGTCTACAAGCAAGCTCTTAACCTGTTCCTTTTAGTCATCTCAGCTCTGCCAAATCCCCATCTATTTGCTCTGAAGAGGTACATGTGCAGTGCCTGCTTACTTCCACGTGCCTGGAGGCCTGATCCAAGTAGCATGGCTGCTGAAAGGATCCATACAACCTTGTGTTCCCCAGCAGGGTATTTTAGCATATCTCATATGGTAGAAGACAAATACAGAGCTATAGTGCAGATGAATTCTGGCCATACTCCAAATGTTTTGATAAGCAGGTTCGCCCTCAAGCAAAGCAAGAGCTTTTAATAGCATGAAACAAACTGGGTCAAAAACCTTTCAGTAGGCTGCATCTTAGACACGTGTAGATAAATGTAATTTCGTATTACTGTCAGACATCTCATAAAGATTTGTGATAATGCCAAATAAATGACTGAGGCACCTTTTCAGTTCTCTCCAGATTAGCATTTTCTGCGTCTAGAATGAATACCAGGGGAATGCATGAAATCCTCAATCCATATTTATGGATGCCCTTCAACAGCTTTTGGAACCAATGATAGATTTGATGAGACCAATCAGATCGAGATCTAATTCCTGACATTTCTGCAGGTCAGAGATTACATGAAACAGTCAGACTGGAATGCTCTGCAGCTTTTACCAAAACTAAGAAACTCTTACATAATTAACTTATAAGATTAAATCTTTTACCCACACCAACAAACAAGTCAGAGTTATGGGATCAGGTTCATGTCCTGGAACTACTTCAAAATATTTTTCTAAAAAGAAATTCAAGTTGGCATGGCAACTGTAAATCTAATAGGATTTAAATATAATTTTTATTGAATACTAAAAATAGAGTGTATAATTGTAATGACAATTCAAGCTTAGCAAGAGTAAAACAGTAATAAAAGTCTCACAAGGAACATCCCTCTATTTCTCTCCCCCCCCCACCTCTCTCAATAGAAGGGTTTCAAACTATGATTTAATACAAATTCATTATTTGAACTGAGATTAACAAATATTAGTCTCATTATAAATTTTAATGCTATTTGCATAAACTTTATTGAGAGAAGAAGAAAAGGAAAAAAGAATTTTCAAATTCATAAGAAACAAATGCAAGATAGTGTTTAATTTTCTATTGCCTTAAAAGCCTATCTAGGTCACTGAGTTGAGCAATTTTCTAGAGGTAAAAAGGGCTGAGTTAACTCCTCAAGAAACAGAGCTGATTGGAAAGCAGGCTAGAAGGAATGTGGTGAGATAATTAGCTCAATAAACAGATGGAGACAACATTCTAAGATGACTGCCTTTTCTAATGTTCAGTGTCTTGTAAGATCCTGTCTGTTGAAGCAGGAATAGAACTATTTGTGAAAATCTAAAGTAAAATTTGTATTAGTTAACATGTAACTTAATAAAGCAGACTGCATTCAGATGAAAATAAAACAGAAAAAACAGTCAATCTCTCTATTTTCCTCCCAGAGAATTTAAAGGCAGCAATGGGTTATCAATGCAGAATTCAGTTACCTTTCAGTATCCTCACTCTTTATAGCTTTGCCTTCTCTGCATCTATCCCAGTTTCAAAAATATTTCAAAGGCACTGAATGAGAAACTTGCACATTCAGCTGTGCTTCCTGTAGGAGGGGATCACAATGAGAGATCAAATCAAGAAAGGTTCTTTCTCCGTGGGAGAGAAACTGTCTGCAGTTCTCTGGGCTTGACGAGAAAATGCTGAATGAAATTCACCATTCTTGGCTAATAATAATTTTTGCCACATAAAAACTCTCTGTAAGGTCTGAATGTGACCTGGCCTACAGCATGTTTCAGGATAGATGTATTACACTTTCTTGGGACTGAGAAATACAGATGAAAAATAAAGTATTTCTTCAATAAACAGTTGAGTCTTGAGTTTGCAGAGTCTCAGTGCATTGGGATGAGGACCAAGAAAGCAGTGTTAGAGGAACCCGTTCACACTTGCCTGAAGTTGAGCATGGTGCAGAGGCACACTGAATCATACAGAGCATAAATGAAACTTTGGCCAGTGTGTGTTATTGGCTTACGAATTACTTTTGTGAACCAGAGCCTATGGGAAGGCGTTGGAGGATAAGAAATCTGGGCTCCTCCACACACACACACACACACTCTCGATCTTGGAAGAATGAAATGTTATGTCCAGTTTTGTTGACATTTTTGAGACATAGTTCCATAGAATCTAAGGATTTTAACCCAAAGCTGGAAATCCCTCTATCAATATTCAAACAAGCCATTGGACTATATCTTTCAGACAGAATACAACTCCTTCAAAAGTACTGAAGTGTCAAATTCTGTCCTTAGTTCATCTGCAGTGCTCTATTTACCAGAAATCAATGTAGCTCATCCTTACAGCATCAAAAGGATTCAGCTATTAAGCAACATACTATTTAAATCCATTTGGAGCAATTTGCTCCTGTTATAGGGCACTGGCACCTACTTAGCATGCATATAATAACTAGAAATAATGATACA
Organism: Phasianus colchicus; assembly: GCF_987193195.1. Classification (NCBI taxonomy): domain Eukaryota; kingdom Metazoa; phylum Chordata; class Aves; order Galliformes; family Phasianidae; genus Phasianus; species Phasianus colchicus. The sequence goes on along the minus strand of NC_143448.1, from coordinate 16,661,341 downwards.
AAAATACATTTTCACATGACAATCCTGATGTCCACATCCATTAAGTGGATACAACAGCACACCACAGACAGGTTAATTGAAACAATGATAAATGACACGGTTGAGATCAGGCTGAAAATAGACTTAGAAATACATTGGAACTTCCAAGACTTCAAATCCAACCACTTCCTCTCTGTTAATTATAAACAAAAAAGATTAAGACTCCCTTCCTATTTTTACAAATATTCACACAATTTCTTTATGTTAAATGTACATATCCCTTCTGTTATCCCTTACACTTACTAACAGACCAATCTGGCTGTCTAGCAAAAAAACTGCACTCTGGAGGATTGTGCTCCCCAGCACTATAGCAGTATGGTAAGAGAAAGCAGTACATGTCCTAATCACTGCTGGAAAACATTTCCGTTCAATTCAACGGTTTGCAGTTTTTATTTTTGTTTTTCTTGGATGTTATTTTGTTTTAAATATGGTATTCTTTCCAGGGTGTTCCAATTAAAATAAAAGTTTAATTGATTTAGGAGGCAGTGGGAATGGCAGGGCTTTGGGTCAGGTCAGTTGCTGACTACTTTTTTCTGAGTGACACTAATTGGTATATTTGCCTGAGAATGTTAAAGGCAGTAAGCTTCGGGAGTATTTGCACAGATAGTTTGGTTTATGTATATCCTTGTTTACTAGATTTTTCTAAGGAATCAACATGCATATCCTGATTTTCTTGAAACAAGCTTTAAATCCTCTAAAACCCTAGGAAAACCTTCGTTTCTACAATTTAATTGCTACCTTTTACTTGATGTGATAGGGCTTTGTGATGATCACATGCAAGTGTTCAGAAGGACGGGACACTTTTATCTTGTTTTTACCTGAGGGATAACAGCTGAGTTTCACCATGTAAAAAAAAAAAAAGAAATTAAAACCCTTTAGCTGCTTGTAAAGCAGCCTTAAATTTTTCAACAGCCAAATGATCTATGACTTTCTTTTTCCTGAAGAAGTCATAAAAACTTTCTAACATTAAATAAATCAGGACTGAAGAATTATAAAATATACTTGAAAAATATGGTGTATTTCAACCTTGGAAGGCCTAAGGAAGGATCTCTGTTATTCATGCTACTGTAAGCTCTGCATTCCTTCCAATTCTTTATATGGAAAGCTTAATGGCCATGGATTATTTGCCTCATTGGTTATGGTGCTAGGAAATAAAACAATGGGAAATATTCATTGTAATACTTTCCTATATTGAACCTGCAGTCGGTTGAAGTATTAAAACAAGCTGCAAGGAAAATTAAACCTCTGAATGGAATGGCAGGTGTATATATGAATGCAAAAGACAAACTAATGACTTGACTTCTCCCTGTTTGCAGTGGTTATTCAGTAAGGGCTGTTTGCTTTGGGCTTACCTATCTCTCTTATCCAGCAGCTTCTCATTCCTTTCCCATTACTAGGTGGCACTCTAATAACAGAAACTGGGGGCACATGAGCAAAAAAGGAAAGACCCAGACAACTGGAAGTACGTCTCATTATTGGAGACCGTGTTTCAATAAGAATGTTGTTGTGTTTCATCCTATATTTCCTGATGTGTAATTACAATATGTGCTTTATTACTAAAATTACCATTTTATGATTAGGTTAACTTCTGTCCATCCATGCAGCAGTTTGTGTTGGCGACTTTGAAGCAATAATAATTTGAAAATTCAATACGCTTACTAAAGGCTAATCTCAGAAAAAAAATAAGGGAACAAAAACTGTGTATTAGGTCTACTATGCTGAAAATTTAGCTTTAATGTTTGGCAGTTAGCATAGATTGTATGTGATGGCATACAGGCAAAAATAATTGGTAACCCTTGATTTGAAAACACTTGAAACAATGTTCCAGGTGGATTTCTTCTATTACACTCAGTATCTTATGAAAGCAGATAGACTAGGCCACATGGGAGTAGGTGCATCACCCTCCTTTCAGGTACACATGGGGGAAATATAATTTCCCACTGGTTTATCTGAGTAGCAAATTGTGGAAAGAACTGCACTCTGACTGGTATCAATGCCAACTAGTTAAGCAAGGCAGACATCTCTTCCACATGGCATCCGTCCCAAAGAGAAGGTAAAATACTATCATCTGGTGTTTGCTACATGCGTGGACAAGATTTGGGGGAAAAAATAAAAACATAGGTAAGCCCATACTGCTTAAGTTCATACTCTTATATGAGTTCAAGTTGAAAACAGTGAAGTGAGTCCCAACACCATTTTATTGTCAGTTTCTGCATGGAAGGATTCTATCTCAATATATATTCCTCAGTTTAATGCAGTCGGATATTTGAAATGGAGTAATTTCCCTGACTCATTAGAGTCATCTTACCGGCATAATAAGTTTTGCTTTCTTCAAGTCACAGGCGAAACTCAGGACAGTGCTGGTTTTGTCTTATTCCCTGAGAACAATAGAAATGAGGCTCTGACCCTTTAAAATAGGAAGCAAATTTTAAAGACAAAACTACTGTACGTACTTTGGAAAATTGTCACTGGCACTGCTACATTGCTAAAAATACTTCTGCCACCTACCCAGGCTTCAAAGTGATGCATATGGCCATTTTTATTCATATCTGCAATTTGTCTAGGGAGACCTTTATCTTGTTCCAATAAAAATCAGTGTAAAGCTGCATCTCATCTGCCCATAAAAGAATCACAACCCAGCCATCTCACCACCTTCGACTCTATAGCTTCCCTTTCAAAATGAAGAAGGTGAAAGAATAAACTGCCCTGCAAATCAAAACGAAGCATGTTAAACAAAGTCAGTCGTGTCTGAAGCTCCTGGAAAGGAGAAAAGAGGAATTTCTAAAGAGCAGTGCTCAAGCCTTCCTCATGGCCTGCAAGACCTTTACTCAGAATTAATCGGCCACTTGTAGACTTGAAAATGGGGCAGGTTTTCATACAGAAAGGAGAAATCAACTAACTGTCACAAAGATAAATGAAGCTAGAACAGATTCTGGGCAGTAATCAGCCATGATGCTGGGCTGACAGAGTACAACCGTATCAGAAGTCCACACTCTGAAACAGTTGGCTCCTTACCGCTTTTTGAACACCCTTGTCTGCAAAGGCAGCTTATACAATAGCCATTAACCAGCAAGAATTTAAAAGCAGAATCTTGGGCAGTATCTCACACAGTCTGATAGGAAGTAAGGAAAGCACACTAGTTCATATTAGGGCAGGGTGCAGCTCCCCTGTCCCCATCTTCAGAAGCAGCTATTCCTTCTGGATGCACAACCAGCCTGCAGGGCCGGCAGATGCAGCATTTAGACTGCAAGGACAAGAGCAGACACTTAGTGGCAAGCTGCTCTTCATTTATGACATCCATGGAAAATGAACTCTTTAAAAACTAGCCCACTGTGACAACAAATTTTTATATCTGTTAAATTACTTCCTTCAGTTTTTCTACATTAGTGGAGGCTTTCTTTTTTCGCTTGTACTATGTAGAGTAAACAACAAAGCCAAGCCTAAGCCCTAAATAGAGAAAATTAAAATATATAATTTGCAAGAAACGTCTGCAACATGTTTTGACAAAAGCAATATCAAAGCATCATCTGAAATTGTTCGGAAATATTAATTTAATACATTATTTTACTGTGAACAGAGATAATAGATTGCTCATGGTTTAGATAGACGATCATGATTTGCTACACAGAATCAATAGAGAACATTCCACACGTTTTATACTAATGCTTATAACTTAGGCTTTCAGTCACTGCATATGAAAACTACATTAGATACAGCTAAATATTAACAGTTTTTTAGCCAAATATTCACCAGCATACTTTATTTTTAAATTATGTTCCCATGCCTCATGCTTTCCTTCTGTCAATGAGGCATGGCAGCAATTCAAAAATACTGCTTTAGGTCAACACTGAACTGAATGTGCATCACTCAGTAAAACTGATAAAGAATGGCATTGAAAATACAGTACCTTAAACCCTGGTTAGTACATTTGATGACTGTCTCATTAATAACACAGCAAAAACGCTTCAGGGATGTTACAGCGGTTAGAATTGATGACTATGTCCTTTTTTAGATCTAAGGATGGCAGGAAAGTGCCATCAGAGATCTAGGAAGAACGATATGGATTTAGCCTTGCTTGCTTCTTCAGGAAGATAAGGTTATTTCTTTCCCAACACTTTTATATTTCGTTTTTAAAATAAATTAATATTTTTAAAGGCCAACCCTGCGGTTTCATTTTTCACTTTGACAGCTCCTGAAACGCAGATAGTTTTTGTACCATATGGAATATTTCCCTTGTTTTAGTTTAGCCTTCTTTTGTTCTAGTGACTTACAACAAAGCAGTGACCTTTTAATGACCCTGTAAAAACACAGGATCAGGAAATAAAGCTATCCCAGCTAGACATTTAGTCAGGAACATCATCCTCTAATATCTTGAGAAAGCTGGATTTTTGCTCTCTTTTTTTTTTTTTCTTCCTCTGAGGCAATTCCTTTAATCTGTTCTAGCAAGAGCTTTACCAGCTTAGGATTCTTTTGGAAAACCTTCTGAAAGTTCAAATAGTGAAAATATTTTGCACTTAATTTCAAAGGTTTCCTCTAAATCCCTTCGTTTATCATTTTCTCCTATCTGGACTTTATTCCTGAATATTCTGCTATTCCAGAAAGACACAACAAACACTGAGATCCAAGTAAACCTGAAATCAGCTGAATGTGGCACAATCGGGACATTGAGACTCTCTGTAGATGAACCATTCATATGGATCACGTTAGGGCATTCACGTTGGCACATCACCCCAAAGAAAACAAGCATCCTTATGCATCAGCCCACAGAAGTCTGAAAATACTGCCTAGATAATAGCTTTGATATTTTGAAAAGTGTATTATTTTATTTGCTATGGAAAAGAATATCTTGTTTTCCTGAGTGTACACTTCTAAAAGCCTTTTGGCCTTCCAACTGCCTGCATGACCCTTGTGTGGCCAGAGGAAATTTTAAGCACTGGTGAGAGAGAACACAGTCACATGAAGGTATTGAACCTCCACTCGTTTCCCTAGAGCTGAGGGTAAGGCTGCTTCTTCACAAAAAAAAAAAAATGGAAAACTTGTCTATAAGCAACTAGTCTATGGAATGCACATAAAATAATAATTAAAGGTGACAGTCAGAATTGTTCAGTACTTATATTAAAGCATTAGCACAAGTATGATTACTACGCAGAATATACACTTCCTTGCTCTACAAATTTGCCTTAAGTACTGCAATTTTGATTTTATATTAATTGCTAAATTATAACATGTGGTTTACTAAACAGTAATTAAAATTTCATCTTTTAAAATATTGTTGTAAATATTAACTCATCCCAAGGTTCATTTGTTTTATATAAACGTATGCTCTTTAAAATATTTTTGTATAACATTTCATCCGAGAGAGACTGGAAAAGGCTTCTGTATGTAACCAGTGGTTCTCAGTGTGATTTACTTTGTGAGAAACTGACACCATATGTGCTCTAACAGCATACACTATAATGGCACTGGACACCGGATTATTTGTCTGTGCTGTTTTGTAGACATTGAGGACATGAGGTGAATGAAACAACTGGCTCTAAAGTACCAAAGTGATGGAGCATAAGACAGTGAAAGAGGAAATTTTTCATCAAATTGCTTGACTAGGGATGTCTTTTCCCACAGACATTTTACATTGTATAATGAAGCTATAACAGGAGAACGTATTATTCTGTGTCTTCATTAGAGATTTAAACAAGCTGTAGCAAAGCAAAGTATAGGCCAAGATGTGATCAGCAGAGCTCAGTGGGTGATTTATTATCATCTTGAAGAAAAACAGAATTGAACTTGACACTGCAAACTTTGATTCACCTGCATCACAACAACTGTGCGCACTAATTTTGACATTAAGTAACACTAAGAATATAAATTAGCAGTGGAACATTATTTTTCAACTGTTTCAATTTATTCTATAGCAAAAGGCATGCCATGACAAGATAGGAATTAATAAAAAGTTTCAAGAAATATCAGGCCACTAACTTATGTATCAGTTCCAAAGTCATTCAGTTGAGTTCCACAGCCGAAGGGATAGAATTTGATATTGCCAGATTAAACAGAAAACACAAATCAATTGGTGTAAGATGCAACACTGAAAAATTTATGTAGCAGCAGGAGAAATAAAACAGCACAAAGTATTTACATGTTTCCTCAGGTCACAGAGCAAATCTGTTGGGATGTCAGCAGATGATTCCAGTAACCTAATTCCCAGGACAAAGACATAATTGCAAATCTATCCATCTTGGAATAGCTTCTCATTCCTAACACAAAACAATTTTTAATTTACAGTGACATTCAGTCCTTTACACTGCCCTATATGAAGACTAAACCAAGGCACGAATACTGGCAGCTTAGGTCTATATTTCAAAATAGGAGGATGAGGAGGAAAAGAGCTTTAAAGGGATTGTGATGCATTTGATTTGGTGAACGCATAGCTTGGTATTAACTTGAAACTACAGCTAAAGAGAAGAAGGAAATTTCTCTTTCAGCAGTGGGCATCTTTCTGACTGTTGCTGAACATCATGAACTCAAAGACACAGAATTGCAATACAGGTAACAGGCAGGATCAGCAGAGCAGGCTGACATGGTACATCAATGTGAAGGTTGAAATTCGTTTGAAACATGTCTGTAACATCACAACTTTAACACAGAAAAGTAAATAAATCAAACAGGATTGCCCCTCTCAGGGACGGACTGCAGCTAACCTAGGATATCTGCCCATCACCAAAATGCAATAGAAACTTCTGGGGATTTCCTTTTTATTCCACCTTCAGAAACACTTGTGTAATGATGGGTTAATTGGTTTAGACTACTAACAAACTTTTTGACAAGCGGGTCTCATATTCTGGCACTAGCAATAAGTGAACAGGCAGTTCCAGATACACATGACAGTTTCTGAGCCTAGAGCTGACTGAAGAATCTGCCTCACCTGCTTTCTGGCACAGGCTGGATGATCTTCCCCAGCTCATGTAAAGCTTATGACTGCTTAAAACCAGACTGGAGTGCGTCTGGTTTTAAGGATCCTAAACTTTGGCACCACCAACTGCTAGCAAGCAATGGGTAACAGGCACTCTGTTTTCTTCTTGGGAGGAAAAACACATTTGTATAAAAGCCAAGCATTGAGATTTAAAGGGATTCACAAAATAGATTGAATTGTAAATGAAAATATCAAACTTAAGCCCTTCATCCTTCAAAAAAAAGTGTTCCTTCTCATATCCTCATCTTTGAATTTCAAAACATCACCACCTCATTCCATCAATCTCTTCCCTTTATTTTCTAGCCTTCTACCTGAACTCAGGAGCAGCCGTCACTCTCCTCTGACAACAAATTCTTTTGTTTTATTTTCTCTTTAATTTATTCACTTTTAAAAAGGGCACAATAAAAAATAATAGCCATCTAAAGACCAAGCCTAAGGCTAATGAAATTTCAGTCACTAGCAAGGCAGACTGCAGTCCATCACTGACCAATGATGAAAGGCTGTTTAAACATGATAAGCCTCTTGTTAGGACTTGAGGTTAAGATTAAATAAAAATAATGCCTACCTCATTTAGGTCATTTAGTCTATAATTTATTTTAAGTTACATGAGAAATTAATTAAACATTTCATGGCCTAAGCTATCATGAGTTCCTTAGCGTTAAACAAAACAATGCACAGCTTACTCTGCAAACACTGCTCTTAATCCAGTGCCCACGTTATTCCATGTTTACCATTAAATTTAAGGGAAACAGGGACAGATTGGGTTTCAGTGACATCCAATACACCGTGGCCAGAATTGCACAGTGTAGCTAGTGGCTTCCATACTGCCTTCTCCACCACTATGAAATGATAATCTTGTCATATAGAACGTCAGTTATAAACACTTTCCAGCAGAACCAGACATCAAACAAACCCCGAACTGCACTGGCTATGCAGCCTTCGAGGCAGAATCTGACACTGATTATCGATCCTGGTCTGAATGCTGTTCCTGTCTCTAAGGGCACTGTTGCTGTTTTTAGAAAGAACTGTTTTTCTCCTTTGTGACCAAGCAAAAAGTCTGATTCACCAAATCACCCTGGGACACGTCTAACTTGACAACACAGCCCAGCACAAAGAGTGATCCCAGAGCATGTTACGTGGCAAAGGGCAGCAAGAGATGCTTGATTGGTATCCTGTAAGGACTAGAGCTGTTAATAGAGCCCTCCACTGGAACTAATCAGCTCTGTCTGCCAGAAGAGCTAATTAGTTCACCAACATGCTGATGTAGCTACACCATTTCCAGTCCCAGCATTAACTTGCTCATTACTAGCTCAAAGCTGCATGAAGCTCCAGCTGAAAATCTCTACTACTAAGTTGGCTATTCAGTTTGACTGTAATTGTCAACACACAGGAATTCAGCTTTTTTCCTTTCTCTCTCTAGTGCTTTAAACACTTTGCCTTCTGTAAAGCAACGAGGCCAACTCTGAACAAGTTGATTTAAGTGGACAAAAATGTACTTGAGAAAACTAAAAGCAGCACTGCTAACAGCTTCTCAAAATCCTGCAGGCAACCAGAGGCTAGGAGTTTGTCTCCTGAGGCTAGTGTATAATGCAATCTTATCTCCGTCTGTCCTGCCTTACTAAACTTCCTAGCAGAAGTCAGCTTCAGGTTGCTGCTTTAGATCATTTATCGAACACAATTCCCACCCTGCCACTGCTCCTGCTGAATCTATGACTCAATTAGAGAATACAGCTTACCATGGCTGGTGTGCCAGTGACCCCAAAGCTGGGCGATGCCTAATGCCAGGGACTGTTAGCCACCACCTCATTGCTTTGTGGATTTGGAATTTCTTGTCTGTAAAAGTCACCTGCTGCAATATACTTGAAGGAAATAAAAAACGTACTTTAATAAACAGGAAAAAGAGGTGGAAAAGTCGGAAAAACATTGAAATTTTTCCACCCTCCTAGCAGATACCCATTGTCATCTTGACTGTTATTCTCACCAGGCTCCTTAAATAGAGCAAAAAATGAGATTCCTTTTAATACAATGTATGTCTAAAAAGCCTGGTGGCTGTAAGGATTAGAAGAGTGATGTGAATGTCCACAAATACCCAGGGCATGCAGAATGTGGGAGAAACTATAAACCTGCCATAAACCAAAAGAAGAGTGGTCAAAGTACCTTTTCTCCTTCTCTGCTGTATCTTCCTCTCACTTGGAAGTGAACAAGAAAAAAGCTAATCTTTCATTATTTTTTTTTCTAAAGGAACAATACTTAGAACTAACTGAAGAGTCACATGGACCACTTAAAAAGATGAAAAATATATAATGCAGTCATCACATAGGGTCTTGAACTCTTGTGCAAATATACACAGGTGCTCTCACTGCTACCAAAGGCACAAGACAAACACTGTGCAACCTTCCATGCATTCAGTTGCTATAATTTCACACTTACAAGCAGTCATTTGCTCGTCACTGCTGACTCTCTGAAGACACTCCGTAAGCTCTCCCTTGGTGCTACAAGGCACTGGCTTCCCAACAGAAAATTGTGAGTCTGAATGCAATTACACCAAAATTATTTTAGTGAAGCAGCCACATCTGAATCTTGACATGCAGAAGAAGAGTACGAGGGGGAGATCACGGGGGGGACAAATACTTAAAACTAGTGCATTAACATACTGAACTTTCTATCACTTGCTCTTATGTCCCTTTCTATTTAAATGATTTTCTATTGAATTGCTCAGCAGTGTCTCCCCATTATGATCTGAATATGTATAGACACAGCAGGTGGTCTAAAAATAGCTGCGAGTGTCTCCAAAAAAGTATGTGGAATGTATTGAGCTTGTTTAGGGAGAATTTTAATGACACCTACAGCAATTTACAGTTGAAAGATTTTTATGTTTTTGTGGTGCAGAAATACCCAAAATGAATTATCTTGTTTATCACTGGGAAAAGGACAGTAATGAAACATGCTAATTTGGGAAGCAAAATTAAATTCTAGTCAATACAGTATTCAAACAGTTGCCATCCCAACTACATTTGTTACATCTTGGAATAACAGTCTCCAACATTAAAGGTAGAAACATATCACAGGTTGGTCCAAACAGACTTAAGTACGCTCTCCATAAGATCACTGCTGTAAAAGCAGGGATGTGCACTTTAAACAGCCTGCATTACATCTCAGTGGGCTTTGTCCATTACACAATAAAAGGAATTTTCTCCATGGGACATAAAGGAATAGCTATCACTAAATACAAAGTCAGACATCCTCCAAACCAGATTCCCTGCTTAAACTCTACAATTCCTACGAATCTTCAGCACAATAAGAAAGTACTCCTATTGCACTTATGATACCTCTTGTGAAGAGTAAATTGTAAATACTATTCTAAGTCCTCTGGATTAGGAACTCAATTCTAAGGAGTTGTGGTATTGAACCATCTTCAGAGAAGGTAACATCTCACTCTGTTGAAATACATTTATTGCTTTGGATCCACAGTCCCTCCTTTGGCCACCAATCATCATTTCTGATTATCACTTCAGCTCATGCAATGTATATCCCTCGCTACACACAGAAGGCAGGTGGGTGAGTGGAAATCTATTACCAGAGCAAGTCTCTGTGGGATGAGAATTACACTATGTTATTTTACCTGGTTTTCAAGAACTGTTAGTTGCAACTCCTCTTCTAGAATGACTTAAAGCTTCAGGGGCATCTCATTGACATGACTAATTACGTAGCAGTGAGAAGTGGTTGTTACACCACAGAAAGATGTACGTGTTTCAAAGCAGCAGTGTACCAATTACAACAGGATGACATACATGATAAAATGCCTCCACGACATCTATAAAGTAATCCCCCCTCCCAAAAAAAAAAGTGGAGAGTAGAACAGCTCACCCAGCACCTTCTGGGTCTGAAACATGGATCTCAGTATCTAAAAGACAGACCTGTTTTGCTCAACTCACATGTTTGATGAAGATAATCTAGATAAGAAACAAGCAGCAGTTATTCTGTTACTCTAATCACCCCATTTCTTATCTCTCAAGTTTCCTCCTGCAATGCATGAGGCCACAGAGGTGCTGCAGTACCCTCTTTCAACGTCTTTCTCAGCTCAATCTACTGTCAATTACTGAGAAAACCTGGGGTTTCACTGGAGCCTGTTTTACCCATTGGCTTTGCTTTACTTATATACATATCACAATTTCTCTTTAAGAAAGGGTTAAGGCGTTTTTATATTGTGTTCATACTACTATGTGACACGTCATGGTCCAATACTGAGTTATACACCAGTAACAGCAGGAATAAAATAGCCCTGAAAGAGTGACCTATGACAAGGTTTTGAAGGTAAGACACAGCAATAAGAACTGCAATACAAATGCCATTTAGATTTGCCTCTTAGCCCTGATGGAGGTTTAGATCAGACAATGTAATTTGTCTTTGCTAGCCATCAGTTTAGAGTGCCTCCTGAAGGTATTGCCTATTGCTCTACTGGTTGACTAACGAAGCTCTGGTGTACTTTGGAGCCTTGCACAAACATGCTTTTGAATGCAGCACAGTTGTCTAGGGTGGAGCAGCTCACCTCCCTGTCGTAATATCTCTAGTAAAGCTTCCTAACTCAATAGTGGTGAATAGTGCATGGAAAACAGAGATGAATTAAATCTTACATTTCTCTTACCTGATATATTTATTTTTGCATAATGCCTCATCACTAGAGTTCTGGAATGTATTTTTGCCCCAGATGTTATAACACTGCATTTCAAGAAAGGCTGAAGGGACTAAAGCTATTTCTCCCTGACCCCAAAAAAGGACAAGAGCATTTCTCAGTATAGATGTGTGAAGACACATAAAGAACTGTCTTAGCTGTAGATATGATAACAGCAATATTACAAATCAATAGTATCTTAAAATTATAAGCCATATCTTAAAATCACGCAGCTTCAGAGAGAGCTTCTACTGGAGTCTGAAGGGGAAAAATCACCAAAATCTATCCAGGAAAGATGGATACCTTGAAAGAAAACTGAATCTGTAACAAAATATTTGGATGGAGGCTGGACAGAGTTGAGAGGAGCAGGTGCTCCTTATATACTATCTTTTCTCAAGGATGAGTCAGCCAGGCATTGAAATAGAAAAGACTATTATTCTCTGTCTGGTGTCATATTAGTATCCAACTGTAGCAGCCAGAAAAAGTTTCAAGACATACAGTGAGTAATAAGAGTCTTCTTATTTTTAAAAGAGAAAGAAAAAAAAAAAAAAATCAACATCACTACATAAGGTAGATTAAAAAAACTAAAAAAAAAAAAAGAAAAAGAAAAAAGATCCCCCTGAGCACTGTGTGCTATTGGACGGATCAATTTTGCTCTTCCTCCAGCAATTTTCACTGCCTTCTAAAGCTGTAACAAACTCACACAGACCTCCTAGGAATTCTCTTTTTCTCCATAATCACTGAGGCTTGGCTGGATATGTGCTCCCTGCTCCTTTTGGGTGTTTCTTTTTGTTTCCTATGTGAGAAGCTCCCAGCTTGCAGTTTTCCTCTTACACCTGCACTCCTGATACCTGTTCCCAAATGAACATACTTCACTGCTCTTCCCAGAGAAAGAAGAACTGCCTGTCACTGCTCTCCTTCCTCTGCCATGTTCCTCCAACCCTCTCTCCCTGGATCACAGTGTGCAGGAAGCAATCAGACAGCATCCCTGTCAGCTATCAACCTACTGCATTAAATCATACTGTTCCCAGGCAAGAATAAGCAAATACAGCAGAAATACCTCCTGTCCCAAGGTGTTGCTATTAAGGAACTCAAGGCTGCTGTAAGAAGGAACCAAGAATGAAAGAAAAGAGGAAAAAATGTCAGCGTTGGTATGAAAAGCAGTGCTAAAGCTGATCAGCATGCACAAAGCCACCAGTGATCTCTGCAATATTTTTTCAAGTACAATTTAATGTGCTGGTCAGGTTTACCTTGAACACATGATAGCAATATCCCTTCATTTCAAGAAATGTTATTCCCATAGGAAAATATACCAGGACCTCCAAACTATGAGACAATATCTTCATTACAACCAATTAGTATTTTATTATTAAACACTTCTCATCAGGAAACGCTGATCCTTCAGGACCATCATTTTTAATTGGAAAGCACTGGTTTCAATGATATATGTATCAAGGAACAATTTAACTCCAATATGGCCCCATTAAAAGCAGACTATGGTTTAAACTCTTAAATGAAAGTTCCAGAGAATGTTTTCCAGGTGAATGTTTTAACCATGTCACTGTTGGCTTTCCTTTTCAACAGTCTCCATTTGACCCTTTTGCTCATTCAGATATCATCTGAAAACTAAACAGGATAGGAAAGGTGTGCTCTGTTTAATCTACTTTAACATTTCTAAACTGAAATTTCTTTTTTTTTTTTTCCCTAATTAACCTTTTGTTGTCTTTCAAGCTTCCTGTAAGGTTCAAAAGCCTCAAAGCTGTAGCAGGAACCAATGCATTCTGATGAGGATCTTTAAATCTCACACCCTATAATGCATAAGAGTCCAACATAAATCACGCATTTAGTCACTACACTGCCAGATGGAACCCATTTGTATGGTGCTTGAAAGACAAGGACCTTCATTTCATTTGAGCATTGCTTCTTATTAGTTACAGGTCATTCAGTCACAAGATGTTTCTAACACCTAACACAAACCAATTATGACAGCACATTCTGTGCAAGGATGAAAGTGTTACAGTCTTGCTGCTGAGTGGCAAGCATTGCTAAAGGGGCTCTGATTAATATGCAATTCAGCCTGATTTGATTTGTGCATAGCAGAGCAGCCCTTGTTTCAGCATGTGGAAAGAAGGATGCAGAATCTCCTCAGGAGTTCTTATTTTTAAAAAGCAACAGAAGTGTACAGTGCTCCTGAAAAGGAGAACACAGACGGACTCTATTCCTTTTGATATGCCATCTTATGTCTGTTTTTACTGCATTTAAAAATTCCATTTCATTATGTTCATAAAAGCTGAATCTATCACACTGCTGAGTCTAACAGCTGTGTTGCATATAGATATTGATACCCACAGGCAAAACTCTTTCATGGGACATCTCGTGGGATCAGATAGAGAAGCTCCAAATGTTTCAACTGAGCAGTAGTTGGGATGACAAATAAATATTTGAGACATACAGACACGTACTCAGACTTTTCACTTTTGATTTCCAAATAAAGTCTATAAAACGTGTAACTATGCCTAGAATCAAATGTACCACACATGCTGAAACTTATTACCTGCCTTTAACAACAATACCCTCACCTATTTAAGCAGACAACTTTATCTGCCTGTATCAGTGACACAGAAGATTAGGTTTAATATTTATTACCCTTCCCAAACCACATCTAAAACAGCCACAACTGTTGATGCCTACTGCACAAAGAACTATTTGTGTGAGATTCCTAATGCAGTGAAAGCAGAAGCTGTCTAAAATTGCACAAAAAGCTTTCTCTTGTGAGCTTTCAAGCCCAATTTTCTAGTTACAGAAACTTATTTTCAAAATGGTGTCCTAACTCGTGCAGGTGCAATTTTTACTGTCAAACAGAACATGCACTCCAAGGTATTGAGCTCTTCATTGTTGTTGTTGATCTCTTGCATTGCCAAGTACAAACGTGAACTGTTAAAGCAAAAGATAATGCAAGAACTCACTGATTTCTCTCCATATTAATCATGCCATTAAGCATCTGCAAGGCATTTAAAAAGAGAAAATGAACACTCACAGGGTCTCATTTAGAAAACTGAATAATTCTAGTTCTTCCTCTATGTTTTTAATTTTTAATAATGATTTAAGTATATTTTATGAACTCAAGCTTTCTAGCTGATTTTGGCCTAGACATTTGGTATTTCCATGTTTAATATTCCCACGCAGTTCATCAGTGGAACTGATGATTACTTTTGCTCTCAAAGGCACTGAAAGGCATTTTCACTTTGAGACAAGAGCCTGGGAATCTTGAATCAAAGGATACACAAACAGTAGAATTATTTGGAAGCAGTATCAATAGATAACAGAGAAAAGCAGCTGTGATTTCAGCTTAGCTGCTCTTTTTGCCCTTTTCTGTAAGTTTTGGTGGTTATTTCTTTTGTAATGGATTGCTGCAGCAAAAGACTGGAGATGAGTAATAAGAGTAATTTGCTGTGTACACTGCAAGACAATACAAGTTATATTTTCAGTATCTAACAGAGAGCATCACAGTGAGAGCACACAGATCTGGCCATAAGCTAAATCTACAGAAAGGTTAAAAGAAAATGCCAAAACTGTAAGTGGCTCAGTCATTCAAAAAGAGACAGGCAGCAAAGTTCAAAACCTTGTGCAGGTGAGGGCAAGGGAAATTGTGACTCCAGGCTTTGTGATGGCAAGGCAAGGGCACTGAGGAGGTCATGGCTGAGGGAGAGGTGAGAATGACTGCATGTAAAGGTTTGGGCAAGTACCCAGAGAGAACCCAACCATCAGGGACTATTCTAAAATAAGAGGTGCTGCAGATTTGATGGGAGCACCACTAACCTGCATCTTTTATAGTACTTAAAAGAGTCAAATTTCTTAATTAGATCTGGTTTTGACATTCGATTTGGTTGAGTTTCAGATGCTGCATCCCTATCAGATGGTTTAGTTATGACTGAAGGACTAAATTCCAGGCTGGCACCCCTTGCTGATCCAGAGACACTAAAAAGCATATAACTCAGCATGACTCAAGGATGGGATACACGCTTCCATGTCTTTTAATACCACTACAGCTGGAGTTTGCACCAGCTAAAGCACTCCTTGGCTTCTGAAGAGAGTTGCCTGGATTGGGAACATAAATGAGATGTTACACCAGAAAGTGTCTCAATGCAATATTTTTCAACACTATGATCCTCAGCCATCCAAAGTTCACACTGCTCTGAGACTCCCATTTAGACAGTTTTTTCTATTGAGATTTCTTTCCTTCACCTTTTTCTTTTTTTTCCTCTTTTTTTTTTCTTCCCCCTTTAGTGACCAAATGCTGCAGCTTTGTTATTTCTCAAGTTTCAGCTCACGTACCCATTTCTGGTGTTAACTCACTCTGCTCTCCTGATCATTAACCTCCACTTTTGTTTTAACAACAGCAGCAGACTGAAGCACTACTTTTCGTTCTGCTCATGTCTAGGAATGAGTTACTTCGCCAATTAAATATTTTGATGTGGTAGTAACTAATGAGGTGACAGTTATTTTAATTTTGCACACGACGTTCCCCCTTACAACTAAATGCCTTTAAAATATACTGCTAATGATGCTGGCATTAGTGACAAAAATATTATGCATATCTTTAGCTCAGTGAAAGTATTTTTACATTGTTAACACGCTAAAAATCAGTGTTAATGAATATGAAATAACATATCTGGAAGGCAGTCAAATGTTCTGATTCAGGCCTAGGTATCATTTAGAGCTAATTAGCAGAGTCTAATGTGGTGAAACATGCGCTTCTCACAGTTAACAACTGATTCAGTCTTTGACTTAAACACCTCTATAATGGATGGTCAACACAGGGAATGGTCAAGCAAGAAAGACAAGCAACAGCTTATTACCAGCATCTGTGGTTCCGGGTGAGGAAATTAGAAGTACTGCTAGGCTATGAGAGAGCCAAAACACCCCACAGATAATACTACATTCAGCATCAAACCTACATTTACTTATTTCCAAGCTCTGTAAGACATTCCAGATTTCATTCCAATATTAATTCTTTTTCAAACCCAAACTGTTTAACAACAGATTAAATACGAGGTCAAAAAAACCCTCTATGTGGGCTGAACATGCAAACTGGTTTTATATGTTTACTAAATAACAGTGGGTAAGACGATTGCTGTGATCGTATCATTGCATCCATAAAGTACACTCCTTGTGCTCGCAGGCTGGTTCTTGGTTTGATTACACTACTGTAGCTACATTTTAATTTTTCTTTTTCTTTTTACTTAAAAGGCTTAAAATGCATAAGGAAAAAACAAATTATGCAAAGAATCCCCTAGATGGAGCAAGTTAGCAAGGGCCTCGCATATGCAGGCATGGGCATTCAACTGTGCTGCCACACTTGGCTTCATAAACGATTACTTCATAACCAAATTTTAATGAAGGACAATCGTCCTGCAGTTCTTAAGCATATGCCTGCTCATATTCAGTGCCAGTCACCTAGAAAAACCCTCGGTACATTTCTGTGCTGAAAATGGGATACAGATTCCTCTTCCTCAACAGCTCTACAAACTTTCCCTAAAGTAAACTGTTGTCCAGTGTGTTTTTTTCTCCTCACCACTCATACAGTTACTGTGATGTTAGCTTATCCAAAAGCTCATTTATTATTGTCCAAGGTTCCGACCTTGGAGCAAAGTATCACTTTTGGTTCTAACAATTAAAAGTTCCGAGGACAGAATATAATGTCAACCTCTTTAGCACAATAATAAAATAAATAAATAAATACTGGCTGTGGCATAAGCAATTAGATTTGTCAATTACAAAAATGAGTTTACGAGTCACCAGGGAATATCAATTCTGAATGCCCCATAAAACTACTAATAACTAGAAATACTCACGATTTTGACCTCTTATTTAGACTTATTTTTCCTTCTGATTATATGGCCTGATAAAATTAATGATGCTTCACTTTTCCACTAACCTTCCATGCTTAAAATTACTTCTAAAAAAGTTATTTTGTCTCTTGTGTTCTGTTTGTTGTACAGACTGAAGTTAACAGAAATTAAATGGCCCAGTTAAAATCAGGACATGCAGAAAAGTTTTTGGAAGGTAAGAAGTATCTGGGACAAATCAAAAATTCTCTCTTTTAATGCAGTCAAATAAAGACCTTGTATTTCATAAGCATACCCATCAGACACTTTAAGAAGGAGAATGTTTATCTGAAAAGCCTCATGAGAATTTACAAGCTTGTAAAGCATTTCTGCTCAACTTGCCTGTGGTTGTTTGTTCTTTTTTTAATTTCAAAAAAAATACTATAAATACATCATAGCATCTCAGACAGCAAAACTGAAGTATTAAAATAGTAGCTGACTATTTTCATGAGATGAATACTGTTTCCCAGCTTTTCAGTTCAGGGAATGAGCATTTCAATATGCTAATTAATTAACAGAATGAATTAATAAAAGCACTGGTTTCCACGGGGCAGAATATTTATTTCTAACATGAAAGATGTGTCCTAACTTCTAAAGAACTACAGTAACAAACACGAATCAGCGGAGCACCAGTTACATTAAAACCACTACATGTAAGAATCCACTCACAACTGCTCTGGTTGTGAATGCTGAGAGCCACAAACCAGCACTTAAAATCTGTTCCTGCTTTCCTCTCCCCGAGAGGCATTAGTTTCAGCAGTCATCCCTATGAAAATCCCATCACCTGCACACTCCTGTAGTATCACACTGCCCACCTGAAGTTCAGACAACAAATGAACCAAGAGGTTTCAAGTCTACTACAAATGTAACCCAGTCTCTGCTGAATGCCAATATCCATATTGTTCTGAAAGCCTGTAACATAAACATTGTCTTTACTGGAGATAAGAGAATTGAGTTGCTTTAATTTTTTAGTATAATTGGGTCAACATTTTATTAATAAAAAGCACTGCATTTTTCACTTTGGTTAGCAGAGTAGGAACAGACTCTGCCACCATTTTTAAATATGCACGTTCAAAACCTCTGCAAAATGTGAAGCTTTTTTCTTCTTTGTATTACTTAAATGAGGCAACATACCAGCCTTTCCTCCATTAATGTCTTGGAAAACTGTGTGCACGTTCAATGCAACAAATTCTTTGTTCAGCTTAAGAATTATTCAGACCTTATCCAATATGGGTACAATTTCCTGTTTCAGTTCTGTTTCACAAATCTGGATTTCTGACCAAAATTTGAGGTACATGCATGTGTTATACTGCAATAACACCAATCTCATAGTGCATTTGTTTGGCTAATTACTGCTACCTTGGGTCAGGCTGGTACAGTCCTTTAAAGCCAGGTAAATACATCTCTACAGAAATTTCCTACATTTGGGATTTCAGTACCATTGGCTATAGTGCAAGTTATGTTGAATACACATTCTTGTTTACCTTAAACCAATCTGACATGTTCTATTCAGTAACTCAATCTTACTAATTTTAGTAAATTTTAGAAAATATTCCTTTTGTATAAATATTATACTAGCTGTAGAGCACATCTGATTTCCAGCATTTGCAAAATTTAAATCAACTTCTGTAACGATCAAAACCATTTTTGTAACTAATTAGGATTTGGACAGGTATGACAACTTAATATAAATGAGTGTTACTCACAGAATAGCAAAAACATAATAAATAAAGACCTAAAATCTACGTATATGGTCAAATATCACTTCAGTTGTCACTGTGTGTACCATACCTCAAGACCACACAACAACAATCACTGATACCTACAAGAAAATGAACTTAAAGCCTAGAATAAAAATGAACACATTCTGATAACTCCATTTGATCTCAGCCTGATACTCACAGGTCAAGACCTCAGTTCCAGGTAATGCATTCATTGTTCAGAACAGCCCACATAGATCTGTTTCACAGAAAACGCCAGTATTACCTTTTATATAATTCTTCAGACTTTGAAATAGATCTTCACAATAAATGAAGATGCAGAATTTCTCATTAACGTGTAACAAGGAAGTCTGAGGGAACTCCCACAGAGCTAGGACCTAAGGAAACTCAAGCTAAGAGTAGCATTACCTATGTTTAAGATTGTAGCAGTGTAGTCATGGCTTCTACACATGTTGTTCACAATTGAGAAGCAAAGAACAGAAACAAAAAAAAAGTGCTGATCTGCCAGGGTCTGTAGTCACTTGATTTAAATCCATCTAAAGTTTAACATATTGCCATTTTGTTCCAGAATCTAAGATTTGAAAAACTTAAACTTAGTGGGAAAATAAACACTCTATATCCATGAACATGAAAAGCATCTTTAAGCTTGTCATCTGTGGCAAGTTTTAAATATATATATTTTTTCTAGGTAAATGATTTTCAAAGCTTTTCCATTATTTCCTTATCTGCTAACGTGTGTTAAAGGAACAGGTCAAGCAAACTACAGGCTACAGTGCAGAGAGATGAAACACCTATTTTTGAACTTGCAAGAACCTATCATTCTGCACATCAAAATCTGATTAGCTGAAAATGGATTTTCCAGTGATTAAAGAGGAAGTAATAAAATGCATTCCTGTCTTCCTCTTTCCATTAGCTCATTTCATATCCTTCATAGCTTTTGTATTTGACATGCACCTGTATTTGAAGAACGTTTTTTCACGTAAAATATATTTTTAAAATATTACTTCCACATTACTGACACCTGGAATAGTGATGTGACACTGACACAATCACTCTATTGCCACTTTTCATGAGATAGCTAGGATTAAGACAATGCAACTGAATACAACGTTCTCATTGTCTAAAATGAGGCTATAAAATCTTCAGCCACGTAAGAGGAAAAAGGTCTGATTTCAGACATGTTGATTAGCCCCACCTCTTGGTAAAATCATTACCTTTGAAACTCTGATCTGGTTTATTTAAATGATTAAGTATGGAAGAAGCCATCTAATTTCACCCATCACTTTTTTTCTTCTAACCAGCTGCTTCGCTGCTTAAAAAAAAGGAGGTAGGGAAAGAATTCTTTAATATTTCAGACTCACAGATACTTAGATTTCAGATAAGTTTGCCCCTTGCTTAAGTTCAAAGACTGGGCCTAAAACCAAAGTATTTGTTTGTGTCCATTTCAAGTGAGCAGATGTGAACAAGTGTTGCAAGTCTATGAACAAATCTGGAAACATGATTTTTGAGCTAACTGCCTGGAGCAATTTCTGAAGCAATTTTCTATAGAGGAGAAGCCTGGATGACTCACAAAATCTAAAAACAATGTGGATATAATAACATTTCAAATCCTTTCTTATTTCCATTCTTCTGCCATGCTTACATGTGTTGATTTGCATTTTTTTTTTTTCTGAAGTACTCAAATTATATCTTTTAAAGACTAGTGAGATAGAGGGAAGTTTGTGCTAACCTTAAATAGCACCTTATTATGTGAACATCTGGATACACAGAAATGACTGTTCTTCACAAAAGCCAGTTTTTCAGAAATAGCATGGATGCTTTTCACCTGTTTACTTTTTCCATCACATTCATTGATACATCAGTGCTCATCAGATGTGTGGGATATCTACTGATTGCTCTACATTCTACCTTCCTTAAATGACTTATTTTTGTAGGCCTTTTAAAGTATACGTTCTCTTTTGATTACTTGTTTTATTTTTTTGAAACCTTAAAAATAGGAAAGTTATGCATGAAGATTTATTAATTATTTCTAATTCCATGCAGGGGAAAACTCCCAATTTACATCAGAATCAATCTCTAAGTTACACCTCTAAAAGTAGGAAAAGAACAATTTTTAACTCCAAAAATTATATTTTCTAATAGGAACTTTGCCCACAGAGGGCTTATTCTTGTTGCTGCTTATGTTGCTGTTGTAAAACATACAAACAAGTGCTGTTGGGTTCTTTTATTCTACTTCACATTATAAGCATTTATTTAGGGTATTTATTTTATAGTTCACTCTTCGATAGGAAATTTTCCTGCATATTTTTCTTCATCTAGATTCCTTTCTTTACTCATATACATACATGCAAAAAAATCACTCCAAGTTCTAACTCACGCTATTTATTGTGAAATCTTTTCGAGATAGTTGATGAGTAGTCACCTACTTTTGTCTAAGAGAGCTTGCACTACCTAGTTTATGCCCTTCAACATATCATTCTGAATCACCATATCTCCATCAGAAACAGGCATTTTTAATGGACTGTCCAACACACCTGAAAACAAAAGTGCTCCTTCCTCATAACCTGTACTGGAGTACATCTTCCTTAAATGCCTACATTGGGTACAAGTGAATCCTTCCACAAATTCTTGAACTATTTGCTGCTCTTTTTTTCCTTCTGCAAAGTACTTTTTGCTAGACTTCTTACACACGTGATTATTCATTTCTTAGGCTTCACCTTCTATTCAAAACATGAACAGTTTTTTGAACCTATAAGTCTCAAATCAACCATCATATCTTTGAGTGATTACTGTTATGCCAATATATAAATAGGAAATACGTTTATAAGGAAAAAGCTATAACATGCTTTCCTAGTTTTCTTCAATATTTGTAACTCTATACAAAAAAACATGTTGAAAATGATAAAATATTCTAGTATGTTTTCCACAGCATTGTATGATTTGTTTTAAAGATACTGTCTATTTTCTGAGATAGACTTGCAGAAAAATAGGAAAACAAAATAGGAAAGTGCTTAGGAAGTTACCTTTCTTACAACTACTTATTGAAACTTAGAATATCCTTTTTGATCCATTATACTTATCAGTAATAGTCTGAATTATACTATGTAATTTATTTTCTCTGGGTAGGATTGGTCCAACTAAAGCACAGCATCTTCTTATCCATTTCCTCAAAATGTCATATAAATTCTTAATTTATATTCCAAAATGTCATTTTTCTGTCTTCCTTCTTTGTGAAACAGAAATTACACACTTCTTTCCATAATTTCAGAAAAGAAAAACATTTTGCTTTATATATTGGAAACTAGTATCTCTCCTTTAATTCAAATCTCATCTTATCAAGTAGGAGTAACTTATTAAGTCACTAAGATCAAATCACCAAATTATTCTGCCTTCCAGAAATAACACTAACATGGCAGATCACGTGAACAATTTCTCCTTACCTCATATGTATTCTGATAAACTGTGAAGTATGAACTATGGGGAAAAATAAACTGATAGATACTTTCTACCAGCATCTGTGTAACAGGACAAAGGTTTTAATAAAAACTTTTTGAACCCAGGTATTCTTCATCTCATACCTTGAAAGAGTCAAGATCTATTTGAAGGCTTAAAAAACCAAGCAGGCACCATTTTACATAGCTTAACATCTTGATTTTATTTTTAGATTACATCCTCTCTAAAGTTGTAAGACTCCATTTTTGTAGCTGCTTTAGCAAAAGCTTGATTTAATTTTATCTACACCTTTCAATGTGGTGTAATTGTCCTTTCATTGTGATACACAACAGCCACAACAAATCATACGAAATTGCACTGCATTTTCCAAATGAAGGCAAACCAGTTACAAAATCAACTCTTAAAAAACCCTCAATGCAAAAAAAAAAAAAAAAGGCACAATACAACAGGCTGTATATATACACTTATATAGATTTGCATATACACACAGAAAGATTACAATTGTTAGTTAAAGGAGCTGTCCAAGAAATGTGTCTCCCATCAAATCCTTTTCTCTGGTTCCAGTGAACTCAAAGAGAACTTTGAAATAATTTCTACTGCCTGAAAGCAGTTCTCAGGTAAGACTCACCCAGCCCTTAATGAATTAGGCAAGATAAAAAAGTAATTCAGGCTTGAGGCTATTGCTCATGGAATTTTTTACTATGTAAGAAACAAATCCTTCTTCTTACTCTCTGGGGAAGCAGAGCCATATTGTTGGTGATGATACAGCGCTACTTTTTTTTTTTCCAAGGTAGAAAGTACCTTAAACTGTGTCATTCTGTTCTTGGGAGAAAATCAATGCCCTTTACAGAGCCCTGCATAGTGAATCCAGAGTGGCTGTACAATCAGATACAATACAACTGCTGTTCTGTACGGTAAAAGATTTTTGCAAACCTTAACCGATATTCTGTTGCAGGATGAAATGGAGTATAACTTTTGAGGACCTTCTGTTTTTGAAAACTGCTGCGCCAAGATTTCCACATGTAAGCTCCATATTGGATTTCTAAATAAGCCTTCAGGCGCTACATGCGCTTGAAAGAAAGAACAATTTCACATCAGTAAAGCTACACACATAAAGAAGCGGTAAGTCATGAACCTGGGGGAAGATTCCCCAAACAGCCAAGCTAAGGGAATGTCTCACTAGTTCCTTGCACTGATGATTTGCTTCCTGTCCCCTCTGCTAAGGCATACAGTTTCATCTCATTTCTCACGTGATACATTTGGAAGACATCAGACATTTCTGTGAGCTGATTGATTCAGGAACCCAGTTTACTGACTGAGCAAGAATCTACCCAAGCAAGAGAAGAAGCACGGTGAGTTAGGTTCTTGTTCAGTTGGTAAGCTAGACAGATGTACGGAGAGATCTATGGAACATAAAAGATGAGGGGTAGGAAAGCATTCCTCTGGGCAAGCTTCAGGCACACAGAGGGGAAGTTAGGCAGGAAGGCAGACTACTCTTTAATATAAGGGACCTGCTGCAAGCACAGCCAAAACCAAGCTTACAACAATTTCTAAAGTCTTCTAATTGGACAGGCTTAAAAAATAATCTACTTCAAATTGCTGAAATCTTCTACCTGAATCACACACCGCTTGCTTCTCTGAACCTCTTACAACTGCCTCTTTGGCCAGACTGCTAAAAGCAACGCTTTCACCTATTGTTAACTGAAAGTGCTACCTTTAAACGTGGAGAGGTACAGAGCCTGGTGATTATTTTTCCTTTGAGGCAAGAAGATGATACCTTAATGCTCTAATTCAGCTATGGCGAGAAATCAGAAGTCCAGCAAAAAGCCATGCTACCTCTAATTCCCCTGTTCAGCTAAACAGCTGCCTTCAACCTGCTGCAAAGTGTGCCACAAGAATCAAGGGCAATAACTTCTCAGTTACTCAAGAAGTCCACATCAGATCTATATTAGCTTCAGCACAGACTTTACTGTCTTCCTCTTGTGTTCTCAAACATCTAATGATGTTAATGGAACTCTCTGGGGCTTCCAGGCACTAGAATGCACACATCTGACAAATTCCCTTGAGAAATGTCTCCTGCTGCACATCTAACAACTGTCACTCACAGCTCATTTAAAAGGCAGAAATTCTGTGTAGAAACTGTAATATCCCTTCAGTCTGACCTTTCTTTAAGTTTTATAGTTTATCAAAGATTCATTAACAAAGAAAGACAGAGACAATTCAAATATTTCTAGGACAGCAAATTAATGGAAAGATAAAATGGGCAACAGAATTTGTTACTTCTCATAGTTTCATGGTATTCCATTTTAGCCATCTCAGATCGAGCATTCTTTCTCAAGTCACTCTTCCTCATCCAAGAGTTTCATGCGTGGAGCCAAAATAAATGTTGATATAACAAATGCTTCAGCTCTGTACTTTTTCTAATAATCCCAAGGTCTTCCTATTATTATGCAGACTTACCTACTGTCTGAAGTGCAACTTCCATGAAACTATTAGCTGGATAGCCACTTAGAGATGCATTCCTATACCTGCTCCTGCTTCACCATCTGCTGAATCAGCTGAATCAGGTGTTAAAAAAGCATTTATGTCAATTCAGAAATAATTATATTAGTGATATTAGAAATAGTGATATTAGGGCAAAGGTCTACAATTCTGTCCCTACAGACCGACTCATAGAGACTCAGCATTGAATGCCAACATGTATGGTGGTCATGGCATAAGTGACATTGTCCTCTGTGAAATTTAGATTAAATTATTATGAAGAAACTCAAAGAAGAACGTTTGAAAGCTGAAAATGAATGTATATAAGAAGAAAATTTAATTAGGCTCTTTTAGTTCATTAAAGGACTGTGGATTGAATGTAAATGAACTTAGAAGGATATTAAGATACGTCCCTCCCATAAGAATATGACTCCATAACTTTTACTCAGGATTTTTAAAAGAGAAATTAGCAATAAACATAAATTGAACTGAAACAGCCTACTTTCACTGTCTAGTTACTGCTAATGCCAAATATTCATTTCTCCCAACAAGAAACTATAGCTAAACATCAGACACAACACAGCTATTTGCAAAGGTGTTGAAGAGCAACAAAAGATAAAAATCTTTAGATCCATTTTTAATCCTTGAGCTTCCTTTAGAAATACCAACACATCTGCCGTTATTTAAAATACCTGCAAATGATTAATTTAGTAAAATATTAAGGAGACACCGAACAACTCCTGTATATGTACTAGAAGAATCCCATCCCTCTCTGAAAACTGCAATCAAAAATAATTTCCAATTAAAATACTTTCTGACAAGAAGAAACTTAATTTAAATTTTAGCTGTAGGACGAAAGGAGAACAAGCAATGTCATGTTTCATTTTCTTCAGCTTGTCACTTCAATTCTCTTTTGAGAAGGACTTATTTTCAGATGATATAATTACAATCCTGAAATGGCAGTTTTAAATATACATGACAGATGTTTATTAAATTGAAATACATTTGGAACAAAATTTACTTTCCCCCTCTTCATTGCAGAAACAAAGGCCAGATTCTATGGCCACTTTCCATTGTTGCTTCTTAAAACTGAAAAATATTCATGACTAACAGTAGAATTTTCCCCCATTTTAGAGATTCTAATTCTTCTCCCCAACCACCATTGAAATACATCTCAGCTTCACCTGCAGTGTGCATGTCACCTGGTCTAAGCATATTTCTAAATGTCATGCAATGCAACATGCCAGTAGAAATGCTCTAGTGAAAAATCAAGGGGGCAAGCATTTTCCATACTATGCTAAGAACATCATCATGTCCAGGACAAGTTGTAGTTTACTATTCTAAAAATTATGAAGTACATATTGTCAGGAAAAATAACTTAGTTCATCATTTATCACATGACTTAAAAGAAAATTCAACATTCATAAAATATTGCTCCACATACCATCAACACTCATGGCAGAATTCATATTTTAGACAGAGGTATCTATTTAAAAATGGAGGTGTAATATGGCACTAATTTAAGTGTTTACAAATCACTTTTGTGTGAGCAATATCCTCTCTTAGGAGTGATTTATATTCGGTCTTGAAGTCATCAGCTTATACTTGTTCTGCAGGGAGAAGGATGCTTTATGGATTTCCACTCAAGGAAATTTAGTTTGCCATGAAAAAATAAATAAAATTCCATTCTATGAGACAGAAACACATTGAGGAGGTCAAGAGCAAATTATAAAAAGTAATCGGCAAAATTAAATTATACGCATAGAAGACAGCATTTTGATCACTGACAGAATTCAGTGATCCTCAAGCAAGTGAAAGAATCATATGGAGCTCTTTCATACCCATATCAAAAAAAGTACATAATGCATGTGAAGACAAGCTTTTCTGTGGTAACTTGATCTTCTCTTAATTCCATAGCAGTCATCCATAAGATTGCAGGAGTTCATTTATGCTTTAGGTTTTGAGCTTCTGAAATGTTTCTATACTCGTAATAAGAGATAGTGGTGCTTGTGGTTTGTTATTATTGTTGTGTTTGGGTTTTTTTTTTCTCAGTTTTGAATACCTTATGTATTTCAATACTAAAAACTGAGGACTATGGGATGCTTATATAACTATGTAGAGAAATGCTCTCCAATATTTCACAGAAACAGAAAGAACACAATGAGAACGATGAACTACTACTTGATTGGCATTTGGAGAAATCAGAGGTAATGACCCACTGATACCACAAGAATTATTTCACAATAACATCACTAGGAAATCTGAATTTGCTAATGGAACACTAAAAATGTTTATGTGATAGTCCATTTTTAAGTTAAAAAAACAATGAAGGAAAACAATCTAGACACAAACCACAGTTAATAACTAGATTTTTTTTTTTTTTTGCACTAAATTTTAATTCAATTGTTTTTTTTTTTTTCTTGGGAACATGACCATTGTGTAGTCTTAATTTCTGGCATTGGGTAATTCCTTCTTGCGCCAAGATATCAACACAGCTTATATACAAGTATGTTTAATGAATTTACAATACAAGGTTTGGGCACTCAAGATAGCACACAGTATCACAGAATTGCCAGGGTTGGAAGGGACCTCAAGGATCATGAATCTCCAACCCCCCTGCCACACGCAGGGCCACCAACCATTCCACCTAATGCTGGACCAGACTGCCCAGGGCCCCATCCAACCTGGCCTTGAACACCTCCAGGGACGGGGCATCCACAACCTCCCTGGGCAGCTGTTCCAGCACCTCACCACTCTCATAGTAAAGAATTTCCCCCTGACGTCCAACCTAAATCTCCCTTCCCTCAGCTTAAAACCATTTTCCCTTGTCCTGCTGTCACTCACCCTTTCAAAGAGTTGATTCCCCTCCTGTTTGTAGGCTCCCTTTAGGTACTGAAAGGCTGCAATGATTCACCCCGCAGCCTTCTTTTCTCCAAGCTGAACAAGCCCAGCTCCCTCAGCCTGTCCTCATAGTGGAGGTGCTCCAGTCCCCTGATGATCTTCGTGGCCCTCCTCTGGACCCTCTCCAACAGCTCCCTGTCTTTCTTGTACTGGGGGCTCCACACTTGGACGCAGTATTCCAGATGGGGCCTCACAAGAGCAGAGTAGAGGGGAACAATCACCTCCCTGTCCCTGCTGGCCACCTCTCTTTTGATGGAGCCCAGGATCCCATTTGCTTTCCGAGCCGCAAGGGCACACTGCTGGCTCATGTATATAGGTATTTATTTGACACTGCTCTTGACTAAAGACGGAGCTTTTAATCACTCATCTGCTAAGCTTTACTGTATTTTGAGAAAAGAGTGTACTGATTTGTTTTTTATTTTAAAGCACAAAAAGCCTTCTTTCCTGAACTGTCCCCAGGGTATCTCTCATAGAGTACAAAGTAGTCTAAGCTGCTTCTCTGGTATAGCTAAGCAATTACCCCCACAGTGATTATGAAGTAACTCCATTTTCTTTTTGGTATAAACTCTAGTTGAGCCATGCAGGTCATAAATTCATTAATTTCAGATGCCCTCCTTCTTCCTCTCTTAAGAACTAAGCAGTCCAGAAGTACTGATACCTGATGAAAAATCTGAATTTATGACAGAAAACTTTCTTTAAAAGGATTAACTGAAGTACAGCAAAACCAGCATAGAAACTAAAAATATTTGCAGAGGAGAGCACTGGGATTAACTGATAGACACTTCTAACTTTGTAGTCGTATTCCTTAGTCCTAAGAAGAAGATGGAAGACATGGGAAGCGTGCATCTTTCAGATTTTCCTTATCTTTTGGCCTCTCTGTTCTGAACTGACACTGATCCCGACATCTACAAAATACATGGAATGATTTTAATAACTGCTGTTGTAGTTGAACTTCAGACACTATCGGGCCCTTTGTACTTATAGAACATGTACCATCGTTTAGCAGTCGTTAGCAGTAATTTACCACCTCTGCCAAGTCCCTTAATTCTCATTACTTCTCCTCTCTTAGTCGTTTGACGCACTGCAATTTTAATAGCTAAACATCTAATCTATGGAGCTGATTTTTTTTTATTATTATTTTTAAATGAAACTTCAGCCAAAAACAAAACCATCCGTTAGTTATCAACCCCTATTCGAAGTCCATGGGCAGTTAGTATAATTCTGTGTCACTTTTAGTAAGTGCCTTGAAGATATTTTTTAGATCTTTCTGCAACACATGAGTAGAGAACTCATATTTCACATGTACAAAAATCAGTAAAAACCAAAAACCCTAAACTGCGCATTTGAAAAATCCCATTCACACCTCTTTACTTCCTGGGCAGATCCAATAACCTTGCAGTAAAATGGCTGCCTGTGAGGTCTATATTACTGGCATGGTTTCTATTTTTTTGTTTTTTCAGCAAAATCTGCAGACTCTGTTGTCAGACTATGCACTGAATGAAAGTAAAATCAGATAATAACAATAAAATGAAAGATTCATAGAAATTCCGCAAATCACAATTTTTAATGAAGATTTTTTTCCTGAAGTTCTGGCAGTAGGAAACTTTACTATTCTCAACCTGAATGACATTACTTATGTTATGACATACAATTTTTACTTTTACACATCTCTTTTGCACAACCTCTTTTGAAGTTGAATAATAGATTAAATTTTACCATCAAAATTATAGCAGGAAACAAACAAAATTACCCTGACACTGAAGAAATTTCTATCCTACTTCATGCATTTAAGGACAAATGCTGAAAAGTTCATCATAAGTTTAACTTTAAATGGATTTATATCTCACCCGCAAGCACTTTCCACCTCTGTCTGCTAATTCACGAGCCAGAATTATTATGGAAGCATTATTCACCCCATTTTTCTAATTTTCTAATATTTAATAGAGTAAATTATGGAATAATTTCTGAAAGACTGTCCAAAGATTCACTGCTTCCCAAATTTACAGGCATCTGAAAATATAGTATAAGAAATGCATTAATCAAGAGTAAAGGATGAATACTTTGTTTATCTTGTATTCTAAATGGAAAAGAAATGAGATATTGCCATATCTGTCACTAAAATATCAAACCTCTGTAGAAGCTGAATTCCAACTATGGAATTTACTATATTGTAAAACAAGGTAAAAGCGTGCAAGTGGGAATTCTATCAGAGAAGACAAGAGAAAAAGATACAATTATTCCAACTCAGAGCTGATATGCTCCAAGGTATACATTTTCCAACAAATCACAATAAAAATGAATATTTTAGAGGTTAATACGAAGATCAAACGTAGAATGCATTTGCTGAAAAGATTAATATCTTTTCATTAAAAATGAGTGCACTGTTGGTTCAGCATTTGCATTTAGATCGAGTAAGTAATAAGTATATTGACTGCTTAACACACATTGCCAAAATGGAAAATATGGATGAAGGGAGCAGTGTCCATCGGCAGAAGTGGACAAGGTTTTTCTGTTATCTGCTGCTCTCCCTTCAGAGAACTTACACTCTATCAACAAGAACACTGTGATTCACTTATCACAGCAGAACTGAGGGAATACTGTAAAAGAAGAATTATGCAAGCGTTTGTTCCTTCATGCATAGCATGTTGCTGAATATGTATCGGTAGACTGCTGTTGACTTGAAAAATTGCTTGCCAATATACATGAACTTATCACTGTATGGACAGGAACGGGTATTTACTGGCTGCTACACACTTTTTCGTTGTTGTTGCAATTGTTTAAAGCTTAGAGCCATTCAGTTAATAGGAAGTCTCAGTCAACTAATACATGACTGCAAGTAATCTACTTAAGCATCAGCAGGAAGGACTGGAGTCACTCCAGATTTCTTGTTGTTTATGGCATAAGGTCATCAGAGCTCCATGCTTTCAAGCAATAAAGAAAGGGGAAGGTATATATGATTAAAAAAACCAATATCTCGATCACCAAGATTGGTTCAGAAGCAAAATATATAAGAGAAGCTTATTGAAATGGTGGCATGGCTTCACACAGACGTGCTGATTGCTAGTCTCATGAAGAATATGCATTTTTATTTAACGGAATACAGCACGATGTTTCTAAGGATCAGAGAATACTTGAATTGGTTTTCTTGAGTTGTTTAACAACATGTCAGAATATAGTCCAGCATGTGGCAGATATTTTGAAATCTTTTTAAGAAAAGAAAAAAACAGAATTAAGTGCAGCAGTTCCTACCAAAAGCAAAATCATATTACTTCTCAGACAGAAGAGTAAATATTTCCCTTAACTGTGGTGGCAGCTTTCTTGCAGTATTAGAGTCATGCAAAATGTATACAAATCATACAGCTATTTTCCTACTGAGCAG
Organism: Phasianus colchicus; assembly: GCF_987193195.1. Lineage (NCBI taxonomy): Eukaryota > Metazoa > Chordata > Aves > Galliformes > Phasianidae > Phasianus > Phasianus colchicus. Next base: position 16,629,840 of record NC_143448.1, on the reverse strand, counting down.
GCACCTGTAACACTGGCAAAACAACATTGTGGGTGAGCAGAAAAACTGATTACTGTTCCATAAAGGAAATTTAAGAGCTGATGCTAAAAGAATACAAGTGTTTTCTCCTCCTGTGTATAATCTTTACTTTTTTTTTTAACTGCAGAGAAGTGTCAGTTTGAAATGACTAACCCGCCCCTAAAGTAGAAAACTCAGGACATTTCTTCAAGATTCCTTTTATTTTTATTTATTTTTTTTACTCTGTTGTGTCCTATTTAGGGTCATTTAGACCACACACTTTCATAAAGGGAATCCTTCTCTTCAATTTATGGATCAAATGTATTCTCCAACAGATATTTGGAGGTATGATTTGCTCTCTAGCACTCTTCAGTCTTTATCTCTGACACATTCAAGGATGCTTAAATCCCACAAGAAAAAAGGCACACATTAATCTTCAAAAATGTGCCCTTACATGCCTTCCGAAAATTAAAATGGATGGTTTTGATAACTTTTCAGAATTGCAAAACCCTGAAAAATCATTTTGAATTGTTTTTTGAAAAAACAATTTTGAATCTGAAAAACATATAAATGAAAATAAACTAGAAAATTCAGACCGTACAAATTGTGCATGGCACCGAGTATTTCTTAGGAGACACGAAGCACTCTCAGCTTCCCTGAGCAGTTGCCATTAGGAATCAAAAGCACCCTGCAGCTTGGTGGATATAACGTGGGATGTCTATATACACATATACTCAGTTCAGCGAGTTATAGAACAACAAATTTTGAAGGCTTGTAGGATCTTAATAAAATAGTCTTCATTTTAAACCAGTCCTGTGCAGTTAAAAGAACAAACAGATGCAGCCTGAGGCTCATCAGTTCATTTTTTTTCCCTTTTCTATTGTTTTAAAAAGCACCTACTTAGAATTCATTTTTAATCCTAAAATATTAGCAGAAAAAGAAATGTTTCATTTGATTTTGTCTCCTTATTTTCATTATCAGCATAGATGTTTACTTATGCATGCTGTCATCCTCCCACATATATTTAATCAGATATAAAAACTAAGCTCTCTGGATGCCCAAACTTTGTTTTACTTCAGGGCAAAAGCCTTTGTATTCTTTGCACTGAAATGAAAATTTCTGAAGTTATTTCATGGCAACTGCTCTGAAAATGCTGTAGTGTTAAAAAAAAAAATAATCTGAACTGTACAGCATGTTCAAAACTTGCCAGATGCCTGGCATCTCCAAATCTCAGTATCTCCTATTCGGAAACAAACCCCGTTTCCTGCTTTCTTGGATACACAAACATGAAAGAAATGATATTTAAAAAATCATATTATTACAGAACCTACAAAAAACCCAAAACAGTTTAAATGCTGTTGATTTGTCTTATACTGCATTGAAAGTTGCCCAAGAGCATAAAAACCTATGGTTAAAATTACAAGAAGAGATGAAAAAATGAGTATCAATCAGTGTCTTACCATACTATTAACAGTTTATACCAACTGCGCATATACATATAATTAGTGCACAACAGCATTCTCCCTTCTCTATGTTTATCCTTCAGAAACTTCTACTGTAATTCATCTTCTCAGTCGAGGGCTAATATGGCTTTAAGCAGTACACTTAGTAGGAATAACTGAAGATAATCCCCTTTTGACTGGTACTAGCTTTTATGATTCAAACAAAATAAATACAGCAAACAAAAGATGGAAAAATCACAAGCAACTGACCCAAATTGGAGTTTAAGTAAAAGTTGCTGTTTGAACTGGTAATCATGATTCATTAGATTAACAGAACTTCTCCCCCCACCTTAGTTTCTGGAGGAGTGGAATTCTCCAGCAGAAAACTCCCTGCATAAAATCCATGCACATCTTCATGAGCTACACTGAGTTACCTGACCGTACAGCTGACCACAATCACAATCATCAAGAAGGATCAGCTGTGTTGTCCACATTCATTCATTTTTCCAAGGAGTTAATGGAAAACTTCAGTGAACAACTTGCTGTTTTCTATCCATATATACTATAACACATTATTTGCTAACATTCTGACAAAAGAAGGTTAAGAGCTGAAGAGAATAGGCAAAAACTGTTCATTCCCACAGTTCACTAATTCTGTTTCATGGGAGCTTTGCTAATCTATCATTTAATTCCTCTATCTACATTTTTTGTCCCCTGTTCATACACCTACTGACAAGGTTTTCAGAGAAATGACCATTTCTTTTTCCCATCTTTCCATGATGCACTTCAGAGAAGGTTCTGATAAACAGCCTTCATGAACTACAAAGGTTCAGCAGCGGAAATATAATAAGGCAGTAATATCAGCTGATATTCTACAAAGGAGTGGCAAATCAGCTTTCTAGCACCCTGCAAATTATTTTTTTTCCAAAGGTGGTGACATGCACATACTTTATCTCTAAGCAGAAGCTAGACAGAGATATTCTCTTCCAGATGCAACTCCTGTCTCTCTGTATCCAAGACAGACAGTGTTTTCACAGTAATTCAATTTCATGAGCTATATACATGTGAAACACCTAAATCATTCATATATATATTTATATTGGTACCCAGAAGTGTTCAGAACAGGATCATTAGGCCACTTCACCACAGAACTATTTTTTATGATTGAAAATAGATGTTGAACACTTTTATACATAGATGGTCACAAGAAAGGATGCATGACAACCAGTCCACAAACATGAAATACATAAGCAGGAAGTGGGAGAAGAAGCTGAACTCAGAAAGATGACAGGACAAAACATAACATCTTGAGAGAAACAGAAAACTCTTTATGAAGGCTTTCACTTGACAAGTCAGTATTGGAATGGACTTTAAAGCAGATAATACTTGTTTTTACTGTTAAAATTTTACACAGCCCTATATTTTGGCTCAAAAAAACATTCAGCATTTGTAACAACAATTAAAATTACTTCCCACTTTCAACAAGATTGCAGTTTGCCATGCCACCTTCAAAGTAAAAGTACTGAATTGACTATTATTAAAAATCATAAAGAATTCAGATCTTGATTTCTGGATCTACTACTCAGTCGTAATACCAGTTCAACTGAGGCCAGGTTTCTTGTATGGAGACAGCATCACTGTTTCATGAACCACCAGTAATCTTTGGAAGACACTAGAAAAAGCAGGCACATTCATTCCCTTCCATTGATTTTCTAATTTTGAGTAAATTGGTTTAATCTGGGGAATGGTTATCTATTAGGAATAAAAATACCTAAAGTGACTTTAGAAAACAGAATGAAACTTTTGAACAGAAAAAAAAAAATGAAGGGAAACTTGAGGCAAAGAGGTGGTGATTACATACTAAATTTTGGCATGGGTCTGTAGCCAGCCACACAAATATGAAAGAAATGAAATCCCTCTGAACTTAGAAGAGAGATCAACAGGCCTTGAGCTCAGTTTTACTGCAACTTGTGTCTGTAATACGTCTATTTTACCCAAGAACTGTCTCATTCTGAAAAAACTTCCAGAAAAATCACTCACCTAAAACATATGAGCATCACTTTCATATAGTCAAAATAAGAAATAGCATGCTGAACACAGGGAGCATTCAATAATCCTGTACCTAACCAACTTAAAAGACAAGTGCTGTAAATCAGCACATACGATCAAAATGCAGGAAGGTTGATGAACAGAGAGTTCAGGTCTTTGAATTTCCTTGGTGCAGACTGCAAGACTCCTGGTCACCTCCAGGACCTTAAGAGCACACAGGCCTATATAATTAAGAGAACTGCTGATTTACAGAGTAACTATTGAGGTCATAATTGTGTTGTTGTCCAGATCTCATACATTCTGATAACTACTAGTTCATTCTCTTAACCTAAAGTGATTATACCTACATCTTCTTTGCCACCGGTTCACACTCTTGTAATGTTAATGACTGGTAATCAATGTGGACTTTGGCACTACGCTGTTTCATCTCAAAACTACATGCAGATTGTCCGCCCCTTTATTATTCCCTTCTTGCACATCCAAAGCATACTGAGTATGGAGTACTACATCAATTATTCCACTAAGTCCTCTCGATACAAACAAACTTCTGGAAGAGTCTTTAAAGCACCAACCTGTAACAGTCTCATAGCAAGCCATACATACAATTAAGCCTTTTATTTCTTCTGTTGTCAAATAATTGGTGACTCAGGGTTAACCTTATTTTTTGGATCTTTGTTCTCATCAGCTGTATAATCAACGAATACACAGATGTTATAATTACAAAATATATAAGATAGTTTATTATTCCAAAAGGTTATTATACCAAAAATGAATAGATAGAGTGCTTACCCTTGTCCTGGCCTCGCTGTAAAACTCCAAAGGAGGGATCTCCAGAAAGAGATCCTTCCCCACTGGTAGTCAGCTCTCAAATGGGTCTAGGAGAGGTGCAGCCAGGCTCCACCCCTTCCAGCAGCACAGGTGAATTGCCTTCAGCTGTGCTCCCAGGGCTGACTCATTGCTCACCTGAGGTATCAATCAGAGGTCCAGGCTGTGATTCAGCAGTTCCCATGCATCAGTCAACACTAGATGTCTCTCCCAGCACTGAAGAACCATTAGATTTATAAATAGTGCATGCATCACAGCATGCAACTTCTTTCACCAAAATAAGAAATAAAAAGAGCACTATGAAAGACCCCTCACAGCTGAGCATCCAAACTTCCTCCCTGAATACTCTGTCAATTCACAAAAGGTTATGAGCACAAACAATGAGATGCCATCTCGTGATAGGAAACTTACCTCGCGATCCAGCAGTACAGGTGACACCACTGTGACAATATCTCCCTTTTCTGGGTCAATATAGAACATATTTGGGGAAGGTTTGGTAGGTGTCTGTTTGAGGATGTTATACCGCAGAAGAGCGTTGTCTGTGCTAGCATCATCAGCATCAAATGCTGTCATCCGCATCACAGTTGTTCCTAAGGGAAAGGTGGACAGACAACAGAATGCAGTTAGGAAGCACATTTCTTATGCTACTTTCAAACACAAAAACCAGACGAGTACATAACAACCATCTCATCAGGGCCAGGAAGTAGCTTCATGTGATACTTCGTAATTCCATTCTTCCTATTTTTACTTGCTGCTGAGCTAACAACAAAAAGTAATCTTCCTGGTTTGCAGCAAACAAATGACTCACTTAAATATCCCATATTTGAGTACTTTGTTGCTGCCCACATAAGGAACATCACTAAAGGATCTTCCATGCTTTAAATTCTTCGGGCAAAAAGTCTACAGGATCTCCTGGTGAAGGTGCTGAAGCAATGCTGAAATAACAGAAAGGTTTCTGTTTGCAGCTTGTGCAGTTTTGCACTGTTTCAAAATTGGTTGGACGTTTTAAGGCTTCTGCCAATATGACAAATTTTTATCATGACTAAAGCTCACAGAATTCTAATTTGAACATACTCCTGGGCTTACTGCACCACTCTGAACACTCTATTGCTCAGCCATCTTCAGCGCTGAAGTTGTTTTTATTACGAAAATCCTATAGCATGCAGTTCTGCTATAGAGAGCAACAGGGTGAATGCCACTGATTGCACAGAATCTTAAATGATTTAAAGAGAAAAAAAACCATTCTTCTACACCATGGTTAATACAGAGACAACTGAGAAGCTGCAAATATTGTTAACTAATGGAGTACATACTCCCACATCGCAAGATCAAATCTTATCTTCTCTCTTGCACAGGCACACCAGAGGTGACAGAGTTTTATTCAAACATCTTTTATTTGCTTTGTGTTGTGGGAAGCAAAGAAAGGAAGTAATTAGACAGCAGGGCTGAACCCTGCAATATTCACCCCTAGACCATTATAATTTTTTAATCAGTTGATCTATAAGTATAAACATAACAGGTTTTATGTTCATTTTTAAATCTAATTAGAAGCAACATATATTCACACCAAAACTGAAGTGTTTCTTTCAGGCAGCATTGGCCCAAACAAAGAATAAAATCCTAATGAACAAAAAAGTCATGATGAAATCAGCGAACTGGTTTCAACAGTGAATGAAGTAAAGCAAAAAGTTAATGCAAAAGACACCAGTAAACCATATACAAATATAGGAAGGGTAAGGAAGTATTCACTCTTTTGCCTAAAAATCTCAACCAATTAATCAATTCCATCAACTATCCAATTCCCATTTAAGTACCTTAGCACTGAAAAAATATCATTTAACACATGTACCACAATGTCAAAGTTAATTATAATTCTTTGTTAGAGTTCAAGTCTTCTGTATTAGCTAACTTGCTTTTCCCCACTGACTTTCAGTAGACAACTATATCTTAAAAATATCACAATGAAAACAACGTCAAATACATAATTTTCATTTCAAATGTAATGAAATACGGCGGTAAAGAGACAGAAAAAAAAAAAAAACCTAAAACAATTTCCTCACTCAGTGTTAAACAAAACTGTCATGCTTAGATACGTTTCTTTTTCGCTTTTTTTGGTGTGTACTTCTTTGAGTACAAAGTATTGGCTCTTGTAGTGACCTTGAGTATAAGCTCTCAAAGGTTTTGCTTCATTGCTACGTCAGGCAGAGCTACCCCTAGAGAAATAGAACAAATCTGACAGCATGTTGGTTTTATTCACCAGTGATTAAAGGTCAGACAGCTCAAAAAGAAGCTTGCCACTGGATGCCATGCCATGTTTTCCAATATTACAAGATGACTCTCGCCCTGATATTTTCAACTACTTTGTTTGAGACTTCTTCAAAAGAAAAAAAAACCAACATCTTTCTATTTTGAAAGAAGAGTATTCATCTCTTTTTACAAGAATTGGGAACTTCTGACACATGAATGTGTTTTTTTTTCTTTCAAATGTATTTATTGCATTTGGAGACGATTATTTATTTTCATGTTAGATAGCCTTTTTCACAAAAGTCTCCTGAGTCACAAGACCTCAGTGAAATAAATAAGAATAAAGACAGATCTTCAAGGGTTATAAAAGAGTGCTCAAATATAAGTGAAATTCAATGATATCTGGGATAGCTTCTCAAGAAGCATAATTTAATGGGATGCTATGCTCTTCAAGTACATTAGATGATATTTTAAATAAATTCCTACTATTCCTACTATTATTAATCTACTGTATGAGATATTCAGCAGAGATTTAGAATGTGATTGAAATTACACCCTCAGGTGGAAATCTTATTTACACAGTCGTTCTAGTCAGTTATACTGAAATATTTCTAATGATAAGGCTGCACATACAGACTTTAAAATCTGATGCAAATCCACAGATCTCTAGTTACTCTGGCATGAAACTGGCTTGATACAGTGGCTGAATACAATTCTGATTTGCCAGCTGAAGTTCTTCAACCTTTCTATTCACTGGACATTATCTGCTGCGTAACCATTCCTTTGCTGCAGAGGGATAAAAAAAAAAATAAATCCAGCAACTCAAAAGACCTGGCTTTTACATCACTTTACATAGACATGCTAGCTCCAGTAGGAAAGTAGATAATTAGTTCCACTTGTTTCTATCTTGCCTCTAAGGTTTGGAGATATTAGTATCTAGCTAACCATCAAGGTGGCAGATGTGCTTAAGTAAAAGTTATTCTGTTCTCACAAGTTCACATAACAGATGTAAAAATGCATATAGAACTTCTTGTTAGATGTCATTATGTATTATTACAGTCTGTATAAGATTGTATCTGTTTTTGGTTCATGAACATCAGCACAAAAAAATTACAACTCTTTAAACATCACTTACATGACTTCGTCACTCCAATAACTGAAGTCAAATAGTGCTGCTACGAACAGAAAGGAGACCTTGCACTGAGCTGACAAATGGTACTCTGCTTCTACAGCCGTGCTGAGAATGGCTTCTATTCGGACACATCCTTCTTGCAGCCTTGTTCTCATAAGCATGCTTGCAAACTAACTGGAATTCACTGCTGTCCATTTACTTCAAAGCACAGCAGTACATACTTAATTACATCAAAACAAATCTCTCTCATATGCAACAATTAGAATGGTTTGGCACCTCAAAAAAAAAAAAAAAAAAAAAAGTAATAATCACAGCAGCTTTAAACCAGGAATTAAAGCGTATTCCAAGGACCTTGTGTAGAAATCTGACAACTGTATTTCCAGGTAGGAACTCGACTATACCTTTTAGGGTATTCATGGAGAGTGCACTTGACCATACGTTTTAGGATGGGCCACCACAAAGACTACGTTAAGAGATCTGGATCCCTGAAAATGCAGCTGCACTAACTTTTATTTTAAAAGGCTCTGCAACATATATCCGGTCCAAAAGTGTTTAAATCAAGATGCATGCTTCCTCAGTATTACTTCTTCATCATAAAGTTTTATTCTTCATAAAAGATTCATTTCCCCAGACCCATAAACTGACTACTTCTAATTCAGTGTCATTTTATAAATACTTCCATTCCTGGCATCAATCAAACGCAGCTGGCTTTCAAACCACAAAACAACAGCTTGCTACATTATCATGTTAAACAATATATATTAACTTATCAAGCTGAGGAACAAACGTCTGCAAAATCAGCAACTTTTGAGTTCTGCTGATGACGTGCAGATATTCACTGAGGCAGTCTCTCCCAAAAAAGGTACAGTTATTCCATGGCGTTTCAATATTCACGCTTTATTTGTCACACCCTCTGGGCAGTTTAACTATTACTATAATCTCTCAAATCCTCTGCTTGCACCTCCGTGTTCCTCATCGATCCAGCACGTGTTCCACTAGACAAGTCGTTGTTTCAAATACTGCAGCTATCAATCTGTTGATTGCACGTTTGGCCTGTAAGTCAGCTTGGAAGTATTGGCAAAAACCTCCCCTTAGGCATTAAGACGTAAAGCAAAATGCTTGCACAATTTTGTGGTGATTGGAGCAGATGGTTTCTGGAGAAAAGTTGTTGTTTTACTGCTTAACCTTTCTTTTTCCTTTCCTGTCCCTCCACCACCCCACTGTTTTTTTTTTTTTCTTTTTCTTTTTTTTTTTTTTTTTCATAATTTGTTTTTGTATTCAGCCGCCAGGCTGACTGAGGACTTTGTGCCCAATTCCTTTTGCGGTTTTTACACAGTGGGCAACTACATCCTATTCCCACTCAGCTGATGAAGCAGTAGGTTTTGTCATTCATAATTGAGTGCTATACCAATACACACTGTACTCAGAGCTATGGTTTTTGTGGGGTGTTACACAGCAATGCAGTCATTTCTTACTTCTGTTTTTCAACATGACTTATTGAACGTTTACCGAGGAGTTACTTTCAAAGGTCTTATCTGGCAAAACACAGGGATTTGTAACTTTTTCACACTGTTCAGATGAATGTCTTCTGTTATTTCTCTCTCTGTATTTAAGTGCAATTTACTGTGACTAAAAATGAAGAATTTACAAAAAGGCCTGGAATATGTGGACAACTATCTTAGAAGATGATTGCCAAAATACTAACCTTAAAATATCATCCAATTTAAGAACTGAAAGGTTTTATCAGAATTACAGGGCTAAAAATCTTCAGACTATTGAGTTACATTGGTTTTGTGTCTCACTGTATGTTCAGTTCACTAAATGTCTTATACATGTACTACAAAAAGAAAAATGTCTGACTTCATAATTAACATGATCAGTTTGCTGAATTCTAAATACAATTTCTTAAAAAAGTTCAGATGTGCCTCTGTAAATCAAAAATAATCAGTTGCACAGCAGTATACTTCTAAGAAATAAAGCTATTTTAACCCAAGAAGGAGATCAGAGAATAAGAAATGAGAAGAAAAAGCAAGAAAACGAGAAGGTTCTTAGCATCTCTAAAGCACTTTACGTCTATTGCTGTAGAAATAAACCCAACAACTTTAGAACGTGAAGCAAAGGAGAAGAGCCTCCTGACTCCTACACCTATCATAAGTAATTATGTTTGACTGTCATTTTGTACTTTAAAGACAACAAGCCCCAGGGAAGCAAAACAAATATAAGAAGAAAGGCCCATTATGTCTCCAATCAAGTGCGTTTGAATTGCAACTACAGTTATTAGCTTACACATGTTATTAAAAACTGGAAGGCTTTTCTCAATAGAGAAGACATTTAGTAAGAATTAATGACTTTGGTCTTTTAGCATACCTTAAATTTGCATGGGGCAATAATTTCCTGCTCCACAGGACTTCTTCACAGTATCTACATCAATGCCTGGCAAATGCTGCATAAATTTACTCTCTAAGCTAGAGTTTAGATGGCATCACTGATCAGCACACCGTGCATGCCAACATGTTGCACAGTCAGCAGAAGTGGAGAGATGGACTAGTTAAATCTCAGATGTGGAAAAAATATCAAACTGTTGTTCATACAGAAAAGAAGCTTCAGCGATGTTAAATAGAGATGAAGAATTGTGAAGAATGGCTGCTACCTATAGAGAGCTCATGTGGTCAGAAAGCACGTAAACTGAGGAAGAAATAACGGGAGATTCTTTGTTGTTTGTTCTTCTCTTTTTGAGAATGAGTAATATCAAGTATTGTCTCTAGATATCCCATAGACAGACAGGGTAGAGAGTCATGTGACTGAAAACGATGTTGAGAGCTTTCAGGTATCTGCAAGTCCAGGCGAGACAATGATATATATGAAATGCCAGTAAGTGAATTTGCATTAGTTGAAGTTATGTGACATAGATGATACCATTTGCTAAGCCAGCTATATTTTTCCAAATAGGATTCTGCCTAAATTCTGTAACAGCAACAAGAACGCAGCACTCCCATGTTTGCTTCTCTTTTGACCAGTAAAGTCTATTAAGAAAAGGCATGAATTACCTTTTGGATCATGACCATAAGCTATAAAAAGTCCCACTGATCTAATATTCTAACTGCCAATTCGTAACATAATCTTACAAGTCAGATAACATAACTCATAAAGCAATATAACACATTCTCTTGAAGTGAAAGGTTTAATGTAAAAGATGATACACACCGAACATCACACAGCAGGTGAATATGACAGAACAATGACTTATGTGCAAAAGAATAGCTATCCAGCACACAGAGAGGAGGATTCAGCCCTCGACACATTCAGAGAAAACACAGAGCCGTATTCACTCTGGAGCTTAGCTAGCACAAGATGCCAGTCAGAAAATCACAGAAAATGAAGACTGTATGAGACATTAAAATACCATGGAACTCAGCTCCCTAAAAACAATGCAGGACCATTCTTGAAAAGATACAGAATATTGGTTTCTTTAGCTTGAAAACCTCAAATGAAGAAATTTCCACAGCCCCTACATGACTTATCATCATGATGAATGCATTTGGCAAACAGCTGCTAGAAATCTAGCTCAAATCCTAAAATAGCCTAAAATAGCCAGCTACACTGTAGCCTGTCACCACACGAGTGGAGATGGAGGATGCTTAGCTCTTTCCTCCGACTCTTATAAAACTTTCATAGGTAAAATGTCCAAAACCTGACAGCTCCTGCCTAGAGTGACCTTTGAATTTACTCAGGCCTTTGATCTGAACTGTTTGACAGCTGAAATACTTTGTCAGAGTTGCTCACAACTCATGATTCACTATGCTGGTTTCCATTTCCATGTGAAATTGGAATTGCTTGCAATCATTCAAATTTGATTTCAGCTGTTTAAATGCAGATGCAAACTTTATAGTCTAGAATAGCTATACAGAGAGCTTACTAAAATATGTGTATATACTAGAAGGCTTTAGCTTATTTCTGCTTTATAATTCAATGTTTCTTCTAGCTTTTCTCTGACTTTTCTTTATTAGTTTCCCATCCCTCTACTCCTCCCTGTTTATCTGGGTGGCACAGTTCTGGACAAAGCAGCTCGAATTGCTAATGGACAACAACTGTGTTACTAATAAGAATACATAAAGCCTGATGAAAATTTCATATCCAGAAATACCCGTGAGAAATTATCTTTTGACTGTAGTAGAGTGCTTCTTCCAGCAAACTTCAAGACAAAATAAAACAGGTAATATTAAATTAATCACTGAATTTTCCTTCCAGAAGAGAAGTTAATATCCAGTTTCTCCTAATCTATAAGCAGGGCAGAATTCTTAATCAAGATAAATGAAGAAAAGAAAATAGATATTTCAGAGGGTTAGTTCAGTAGAAAAGAACTGACAATTATTTGCGTTCTGAACTTCTGGGAAAGAAGCAGCCATCATTCAGTTCAAGGCCGTTTTCACATTTCTCTATTCAGCCCTGTTTAGTTAGCATTTTGAATTTTTTACAGGGATGTCAATAACTACAGATTCTTCTCTTAGCCCATACTAAACAAAACTTAACAGCTGAGAACCTTGTTCACATTCAGCTATCCTCCATGCTAAGAAAGCCTTTGAATTTGGAGACTAGCAGCACTCCCTAGTTCTTCATAAATATCCTTACCTCATTCCAGCCCAAGCTGCCCATCAACCTTCCTCCAAAGCAGGGTCCTCTGGAAGGAAAATTTGGCTGCACTCATGGAGAGAAGAAAGCAGCAATGTGCGCAAAGAGATCCATCAATATGGGCTGTAGATCATGGACAAAGAGGCATGGAATCACAGAACCCTTAGAGTCAGAAGGGACTTTTAAAGGCCATTTAGTGCAACTCCCTCATAACAAACAGGGATGTGAACAACTAGGTCAGGCTGCCCAGGGCCTGATCCAGCCTTGCCTTGGAAATCTCCAGGGATTGGAAATGATAATACAGCTAAGATGATATCAGGGTGACCCTTCACACAGATTACTCCTGCCTGTCAGGTAGGAGTAAAATAAATAAAATTCATGGAAATGAAAGAGATCAGTGACAAATGTATGTTTTAAGTCAGTAGTAAATTAAAATCTAATAATACTTTAAAAAGGCAATGATTTTTTTTCATTCTATCAACATGTTACTTCAAAGTGAAAGAAAAAAACGCAATACACCGGCAGCGTCAATTTTTTAAAATACTGTGAAAATACAGTTTGTGTGGCACACAGAATAAGAAACCCAAGCTACTTGGTCTCCGGGTGTAGATGCTTTTCATCAAGCCTTGTTCAAGAACAACGACAAAGGAGATTTTTCTAAGAACTGAGTAATTTCAGATATCAATAGTCCTTTGATCAGGGCAACAATTTGTAGATGGAAGATCTCATTCTTTCAATTTGGTACATTTGTAAAGGAATTTACTAGCTCCTTCAAACTGTCTTATGAGAAAGACAGCAATTATACTCCCCTGCCATAGTGGGCTTTAATCAAAAACATATCATTACTTTCAGAAACAAATTTAGACTATTCTTCTATGGCTAAGTAAGATATTCTGGTATCCTTCCTGATTATCAGGTAACAATATTACATTTTAATAAAATCTGTTGGGGAAGATCAGTTTTCCTTGATTGGAAGTGGTTTTTGAGTGGGCCAGAATTTCTGTTGATTTCAGTCAGGCCAGTATCACTAAATATTCATATTAAGTGAGGCTATGGAATGCAGGAACATTTCACAAATCTAAGCATATTTGTAACAAGAATATGATTTGATGTGAGGCATATGTTTTCAGCAGAGGTCTTGGTACTCTTTCTTTAATCAAGCAATTAAGTCCCTAAGCACACCAAAATTGGGCTTAGTGCAATTAATTTCACTTATTTACAGACATTTTAGGGGTAGGTACTTAGTCTATGCCTTCTAATAGTCAATGGAGAGGGATTTGTAACCTGGGATGGAATTCATTCAATTCTAAGCAGAATATTTAAGACAGGTGAGATGAAGAATTTTTATAAGTAATCACTAATTGTAGAGGAAATCTACAAAATCTAACCTCAGAAAAGGTATCAAAGTGCCATGTCCTTAAAATGATACCAATCCTATTGTCACTGTCTATCAGTACAGACATAGAAACAGAGTTCAATGATTCTTCTGCACTCTTCTCCTAGTATCACATACCCAATAAAACCTTTTCTATCCCACTCCATGACTACTTATGTAAGAAAGGAAAACACACTCACATTAAGTATATTAGAAACCATGCCCCAGCATTATGCTGGATAGCATTGCAGTCTGCACTGATATTTGGCCCTCAAAATGCAGAGGTCTGCAAGAATTAACAGCAGGCCATGATATCACTGTTCTTATTCCCTTAAAATTGATGCATTGTGCTGAGGAAAGGACCTCAAGCAACAAATCAAGTTATTTTAACTTTGCATGTAATTGATTTAGTATTGGAAGGGCTACATTATGTCCCTACAGAGAAAATATGGGTATGGAAAAGGCTCTGTATGTTATAAAACATCTAAATATTGACTGCGGAACTCCTTAATGTAAAATTAATAATTAAGCACTGAACAACTCACTATATATCACTGCCAGCAATATGACAGATAGAGAAGACAGAGTTGGTACAGCTCTGGGAAAATACAGTACACTATTAAGGCTTGTCCAAATATAGTTGCATGAATGCACACATGTATTCTCTTAGGCTCAAAGGAAAGAAGATTGGATGCAATTGGATGAAGCTGTAACTGTCTGTGGGTGCCCACACTGAGTGTTGTTTTTTTTTTTTTCCTATACAGATCTGCTTGAATCCTAAACTATCAGAAGGCAGACCTACACGCTGCTTTCTGATCTTAAGGCAGTCAGCAAAGACCACAGTGTTCTATGGCCAAATGACAAAGCAGATCATTTTGTCCCAAAACAAGCACCTGTTGAAATCATTTCTGTTGAAATGATTTATGCAGACAGAAGGCAGCAAATACTGGTAGGAAACATCACAGATGAGTGCCTACTTCACTCATCTTCTTTCCCTATTACAATTAGCTGGCCAAGCAACTGAGAGATGGAAATAAACAGAATTCATCCTGTCCCAGGATCCCTGTTGATTTAAACCCGTTTCCATTGCTAGAACAGTTAATAGCAGTATACAATCACATTTAAAAGTCATCTGTGAATAGCATTTGTACAAATACATAAATAAACCTTTTTTTTCCCAGCATTTTCTTTAGAATGCTTTAGAATGGAGTCCTACTGCACAGTCTATGGAACACTGATGATTTCAGAAGATACCAACCCTCACAAACATTATCAGTAGCATGCATTAGATGCAAACTTTTCTGTTCAGGGAATTCCATGTTAGCATTTTATTTGAATGTACTACATTAGAGAGAGAGTAGTTTGCAATTTCATTCACTTGCTTGCTGTTTATGAAATAATCCACTGATACTAATCCCAGCAGCTTTGTTATGCATAGTGTGCTTTCCATAACAACCAGATCTGACAGTTATCTTCTTTGCACTGTGCCGACAGTGTAACACAGTTAAACTGCATGTTTTGCTAAAGAAAGTAAGAGCCATCATCTTATATAAAAGTTACCTAGTTACACTGTTAGATATGGAATACTAATTAAGTTTTGTAAAGTAATAAAAAATCATGTCTACTCATGGCAACCACAGACTTTTAAACCAAAAATTCTGGTGACAATATGGTTATGCTGTAAGAAGCACAGAAATGCAGGTGTTAGTACCCCACTGTTAGTGGAGTGTTAAGAATGTAGTGCTCTCTAACGTGCCAAGCTCTAAAGATATCAGACATTTTTTTCCTTGATACATTCTCTGAATTCTTCTGATTTTCCTGGCTAACAGCAGGCCATTGCCTGCTCTTACTCTGTCCATAAATCAGGTCATTCATAAAATTAACAACAAGCAGAGAGTGCAGAAAAGTATCACGGAAAGTTTTTTCTAGTAGTGATTCATAGTACCTTGCTGTTGCATCTCACTTGAAAAACAACCCAATTACTTTCAGAGGGACTTTATCACATTTGCTTGCAGAAGACAGAGTTGATAAATGTTCTGTTTTGTATCGGTTATGAAATCTACAGTGTGAGTGCATATACTACCTGATATAGACATTTCTTCAAAAATAACACTTGTGTGCACACAGAAAGTTACATCACAGGTGACTTCATGTAACTGAATGTACCCGTATGGTTTGTTTCTAAGTTCTTTCTAAAGTAGTGCTTTGTTCACTAACACACCAAGATCAGGGCATATAATCAAAGCACCTCCGAGCAGTTCTATATGGGATATCATGGAGGCATTCCTTCATCAGGATTTGAAAGGAAAGTATTAGTTAAGAACATTTTTCATTCTCTAATCACGTGCATGCTTCTAAAGCAGTGAGATGAGATCTAAGTAGCTATTTTCAAATTAGATTATTACATCATAAATTAAGCACACCACAGATGTTTATAAGCCTTAATTAAAATCAACCTAGTGACCCTCAATTAAACATTTATGAAACATTTCTTCATAACTTGTTAGTCATTTATAAGGTGCTTATGTGAGAACAGATAAATGATGCCTTTCAATTTTACAGGCAAACTTTACAAAGTACTTTCATTTCATCTTCTCTCCTTAATGCTGCATGTGGTGACACTGGGATATGGGATATGTGGTAATTTCTTGTCAGTTTTGACTTATCGATATCAGCGACGACGCTGTGAATAATAGCACAGGAACATTACAGGCTCATAAAGGCAAATGAATGCTTTGAGAACTGACAGTACATACATTCTTAAAACTGGAATTTAGATGTACTCCTCTGAAGCAAATAGATAAATTGTATTATATGTACAATTACAACTGGCTGCGTGTGTCATTGACGTGATTTCATTTTGAAAAATGCTATTTAAATATGTAATGTAGATAATTTTCCATATTACAGAGAGACATATACTTTGTATAAAACACATAATAGATTTATAGATCTGGGGAAGTCGTGAACAAATAGAGTAAAATGAAATTACTTTTAGTTTGTCTCAGAGCAAATGATTTTCAAACTCACGTTCTTTTCATTGACAGTTTCACCTGCTGAGTTATCCACATGGATTTGGCTTGATTCAAATAATGCAAAAAAGATTACTCACAAAATAAGAAGCTTAGCACCATTTCTTAACTCTCATATAACCAACGTCCTCCCCAATGTCTTGCTTCTCATGTGCCTCTAAGACATTTGATCCAATAATCTCCCATGGTCCCACAGGAAAACGTACCCATTTACCCCCGTGCTCATTCTTCCTACAAATTGCAGTATGCTTCCTTTTCTTTTTTGTTTTGCCATGTTTTTCTATATAAATTTTCAGGCACTTATTTAGTACTCTATTGACAATAACAGGAAAATATAACTCATGTAGAAAAAGTGAAAGAAATGTTGGGGTTTGAAGGTAACACTGCAAGCTTTCCTTTCATGCTTCTTTTGCTACATGCCCAAACGCCTTGGACAGGTTGGAGTAAAGACATCACCTGTAGCACACACAAATCCCTAACTACTGTGCTCAGTATCAATTAGAAATCACTTTCTGATTTTTAGGAATAAGACTGAAATCTCAAATTAATTTCATGTAGGCTACCAGTAAGGCATGTTTCTCCATTATTGACATGTTCACCTATTGATACAATTTTGCACCAGTGACTCTGAAGATAGAAAACTATTAAATCCATCAAATATCTGCAAACTTTAGGTCTTCGATATTTTGATTTTTTTTAAACACACATACATGTATATATACACATATTTATATATATATCAATATTATCTTAACATTAGCCTACAGCAAGTTTATTTAAAACCTGAACTCTTACCTAATCAGCCAGCTATGCTGATTAAAGAAAACATGTTTTTTAAAAGTAATGAGTGAAAATATAGCATTCACATTGTTCCTGTTTTGCTGACTGCACTGAAAGTAATCAGAATTAATAAAAAGCAATATGCTAAGGGAATGCACAGCAATTATTACACAGAAGGAATGGATCATCGTTTCTACTGCTCTGAAAATACACTGAAATCACTGGAAATTGAAGTATGAAGTATTGAAGTATTGCAACAAATAAATATATCCATTATTCCAAAAAGCAATACTTAGAAATTCTACTTCACAAAAATGGCTATATTCTCTTTTTATGTTCAATTAGTATGTTTGAAAATAATATACAAAAAAGTAAAATATATCCACAAAAATACATATACAAAAACTTACAAGTAAGGCAATCAGGCACATATAGCTATGAGATATTGATATATGCATATACACACATATACGATAAGATATTGACTTCTCTGTTCAAAGGCACCTTAGAAAACATCATAACTAAAATTTCCATTTAACGTTTCAGTTCCTAACCATAGTAATGGAGAAGCAATTGCAGAAGACAATGAAATTTAAGAAATGAGAAAAAAACATGTGATTTCCCCAGTTTGCTTCATGGAGGCAAAAAGACAATCCCTGAACAGAAGATAATAGATTCCATCTCCTTTCATAGGAAAACAGCTTCATCTGCACGATCTCCTGCACATCTAACTTTCCTTTTCGATACTTTGGAATGTTTTCCTGGTAAGTGAATTCCCTATAGCCACAAAAAAAATTATTCTATACTCAGTGATGAAGAACTTTTTTTAAAAAAACAAACAAGTCCTTTGCAATCTCTATTTTTCTTGTCCTTGATGTAACAAACAAAAGCACTTTGAATGAAATAGAAGACAACAGCAATCAATCAACTTCATTCCAAGCAGCAGTGTATCTCAAACACAACCCAAGCAACTACTTCTCTAACTTGTGCTGCTAACAAAAACTATTACCCCTCTCACTGCAGCAGTAGGTGTTTCCAGTGTTGTGTTTTGGCTTGGATAATTCACAGGGGAGCACAGTATCACACCTGGTCCTGGAAGAGAATTTAGAACTTGCTCGTACCTTTCTCACCCACATTAGATACAATCTACTTCCCAACAATGGCACTGTTCAAAGGGTGAAATGGCGTTCACCTTCAGGAAAAAGGAAGTCAAAACAGATGAAATAGCTGATATGTTTTACAGGAGATTAGGGAAAAACTGTCAATGTTGTAACAATAGACACAAAGAATGTTCCTTTTGCATACTCAGACACTTTGGTACATCTTTCAAAATCTACATTTATAAGTCCATCCACTTTCTAGGGAGCTTATGCTTAATAGCGCAGTCACCTTTCTCCTAGAGTTTGATAGAAGCAAGTGATCTCTAAGCCTGTCAAGAATTCTTGTGTGGCAATAACAGAAGAAAGGACAGTGAGGAGATGAAAAAAAAGAACTCTGATTTGGCAACGTTACAGCTGTTGCTTACTCTTACAGAAAGACTGTAAGCAAAGCAAATACAATAATACAATTCAGTGTTAATCTAGCAGCAAGAAGTGCTCTTTGACCTATTCCCAATACTTCCTTCATTAGAAGGAGATGGAGGGTACTATGTGAACGTGTTCAGATGAAAGAGATTATTAGCAGGGAAACTAAAACAATCAACCTAAAAAACATAACACTGTTGATTCTGAAAGCAAAATTTTTTATTATCACGTAACTCTTAGAGGCTATTTCATCATGTAAAAAAGGAGTGCAAAAGGAATGAAAAGCTGTTGATGGTGATCTGTCCAAAGAATGTGCAGTCATACCAGTCAATGGTCTCTTAATGCACTGCTGGAGTGTTGCAGAATATGAAAAACGTTCATTCTGTTACGCACAACCTATGCAGGCCAGAGTTATAAGAAGGAAAACCAGACCTCTTAAAATACATCAGCACAAGACTAACAGGTAATAAAACTGTCAGCATCTTTCCTGCCCCTGGATATACTGACAGGTTTCAACTGCTTTCAAATATTAAATAACCAAGAAATTTTAAGTTCCTACATTTAGCAAGCAAGTTGGTTTTCAAGCACCATCCACATAAATACTTCCAAGATAGTGATGCTTCTCCTGCTATGTATATATTTTTTTTTTCAGAACAGAGGATGTGACTTCAGATCCAGCTCCTTGAAAAAAAAAATGGAGCAATGAGCAGAATACCTTCCGATATGTTCCAGTGTTTATCTCACAATTGCACAAGCTTGAAAAGACTTCTTAAAGTAACTCGCAGAAACAAGAGAGAAAAAAAACAATTGTACATTTCTTTTAAAGGTATTTCCAATTTACTACTTTTGCCATCCACGTATCTCTTTCCTTATTTCCTCTCTTCTAGAGCAGGCTGCAGTGATCAATAGGCAGTGTATTTATGAAGCCTGAGACTCACCAGAAGGGTGGCAGCCGCACAGTATAGATGATGCTTTATTCTCAGCTCCTGCTTCAAACCAGAAGCAATGCTTCTTTTCCTCTATGCTTCTCTATCAGATCAGTGATTTTCCGTTGTATTTTAATTACAAAACTGTAAACCAATGTATTCTTCTTCTGTATATGTAATACAAACTGCTATATAAGAAATATGTATGAGAAATGAGACTCATTCTGAGCCTTAATCGAACATATCATCTAAAAAGGCTGTTTCAGCTTTTCTTCCAAACAGCATAGAAGAAATGGACAAGATTCTCAGCTATACCTAGTTAATACTAACAGCCTTTGAGGAAATGAGCACAGAGGAGAAGATGCAATATGTGTTTTTGAATTCTCCCAGTAAGCAAGTAAGCAATTAGGTGTCCCACTGGTTCCTCCTGTGGTATACTACTTCCATGGTACCTGCTTACACCATACAAACATTCCTTCTACCCACACTGATGGTGACAGCAATGCCAGAGAGGAATTTTTAGCAGTTAAATTCAATGACCAGCTCTGAATCCTAGACCAGATATCTCATCTACCTGAAGATGTCCTCTGTGGAATGCATAGGAAATGAAGTTTCTATTGAATTCAAAATATAAAACAGTTTTCTTCTCAAAAAACAGTACTGTTTTTATCTGATCCAATGCAAACCATTCCATGGTTACTATAACTGGAAGGAAACAGAAAAACTTTCAGGCACAAAACTTTTCCTTCAAGGAACTTTCAAAAATGGTTGGTTCCCTGGTGTCCCAAAAGCATTCTTCTATTTCCAGTTCTGTTGGACAGATTAAAAATACAGCTCCCCCTTACAAACACATCCTACTCACACTCCTAGGCCACTACAGATACAAACTTTACAATATAAAGAAGCATATGCTGGAGTCTTCAGCCAAATACGTCTTGTCCTTCAACTCTAAGCCAAGCACAATATATCCTCTGTGAGCATTCAGTCCTATGGTGGAATTTAGTGGTAAAATAATTTCTGAATATTTCCAGTTCACATTAAAAACTGCAAGCTTGTGTCACAGTGAAGACGGTCCCAGCAACCCAAACCCAGGCAGGTGTATTTGCTGGCAAGATCCTCCAAATCCAGCTTGCAATCCCAGGAATTTTCAGCACATGAAGGGAGCTGCTCACACAGCCTACCAGCAGCCCATGACAAAGTGCTGACCTTTGGTTTCCCAATGCAGAGCAGATTTCTGGCACGCAAAGAAGCAGTAGACTGCATAGAGTTCTATAGAACTCTATGTTCTGTGGCTAAAACCACTAAAACAAAATGTTGGCTTAAATATATAACATGAGCTGGAGAATATATCTGATCAACTGCTGCTCTTTGCAATCCTGCTGTTAGCTCTTTAATCAAGACTCATATAACTGCATCTGCAGTCTAAGGCAGGAATAAATATTTTACTAATGTCTCTTTTGTTTATAAACTTACAAAAGACCAACTAGTACTGTGGGTTTCAGAGAAGAAATCTACATAATACCATATGTGATAAGCCTCTGAAGATGAAAATTAACTGATGTTTTTGTTACATTTTCCTCTTTGTCCTTAGAAAACCTGCCTGAATAATAAGGATCTATACATCTATAGATATATATAGATATATATAATGTTTTCTAAGGCTGACTAGCTAGCTTGTTTCCAGTAAAATGACTTTCCCTTGAGAGGAACATTAAGATTTCCTTAATGCAATCTTCATCCATTACCATTGATTACGGCTTCATTAAATATGAAAACTAGGATTAACTCTTTGCAACAGATATCATTTTCCACATAACAGGGTAAACATTTTCCTCTGTATGCTTTGCTCTGAGAAGGAAGCATGAATAAATATTTTATTTATGTACTGTTTTGAATGAAGAAATTGCCTGTAGCAAAAACCTAAACACATCTCTCTGGCAAAATACTCAGCATTTGGATGAGGATGGAGCACCAATATTAAAGTCTGGGACAAAAAACACTTGCAATTGCCGCACCAAGAAGTCAAGTGCAACTAAATATTTCCTAGTCAGATAAGTTGATGAATTACATCAATCCTTACTTGCACATGAATCAGTACATTTATGCAAAGACTGGTTGAAGACAAAGTTGTTTCAGGTGCAGTGTGAAGCTACCTGTCCAATCAGCCTGGACTGCATCTGGCAGATGGGATAGCTTGATCTAAACCATGCATGGAATAGCCATAATTGAAGAGAAAACAGCAGAGAAATTGTATATTAATGTGCTAACAGTGCTTGGGCAAAATAACTTTTTTTAAAAATGAACTTTGTCTTTTTTTTTTTTTCCAAATGTTCAATTTAATTTTGTCTTTGAGAAAAAGAAGGATTTTGAGAAACTTCCAGTACTGAGAAAACATCATAGGAACAGATATTACTTACTCTAATTATTACTTTATTGTTATATTATATTATAATTAATAGATAATATATTGTATACTATTATTCTAATTACTACATATATTACTTACTCTACCCTGTTCTATCATCAATATTTAATACCTGAAGTTTTAAAAGGTTCAATTCCAGGTAGAAAAGCAACAGTTCTGCCTCGCACCAGGTCTCGTACTGGCTTCCTTAAACAATTTCACTTCCATGATGTATTAAGGCATCTTAAAGATCACATTCAAACTCTCCTACAGCTTTGCACATATTGTAAGTAGACAAATTCACCAAATACTCGCTGTAAAGAGAATTCCCAGTTTCCACATTTATCAAGAAGATTTTTTAAAGGATTGATCTATAACCTGAGGGATCAATTTGGGCAAAAGCACATCAGATCAATAAAGCAAGGAAGAAAAAGCAAAAGAAGACAGGAAACCAAGAGAAATAGGAAGTCATTTTTAACAGGGACTGCATACATCCCCGTGCAAACAAGAACTGATCTCCTAAGTAGGCAGTCTCACTCTTTACTTCTCTCTAAGCCAGTAAAGAGCACATTTTTATTACTCACGCAACTTGTTATCTTCGCATCTAAGTGCCAAGCACTGATTTCTCTCTTAGGGCTAAACACATTTCCATTGGCACGCACTCAGATTCTCTCAGCAGCTTATTATGGGGCAACAAACTAAAATGGATTAGAAAATATGCCTCTCTCTTGCATCATGTAAAGAATACTACTTTACATGATGCAACACTGATTTAAAGAGCAGCATTTGAGCAAAGACTCCCCATCTCTTTACTGCAAGGACTTGAGCCCTACCCTGATGGGAGGCCATTTTCTTACTGCTTTGATCAACTCATACAAAAAAAAAAAAAACCCACTGGAATAAAAGAACTAGCTGGCTCATAGGGGGCAGTGATACCACAGATTATTTTGTCTGTCAGTTCACCGACATCTACCTGTAATTAATATTATGATTTTTCTTTTTTGTAAGGAAGGTAAATTCAAGATATGATACATAGACATGCTATAGGTAGTGCTGAGGTAGGCAGTCCTGCAATCACTCAAAGGTGACTCGGGAGCCAGTTTAACACGAGCATTTTTTGTCTTATAACATCATATACTTTGTCCAGGGATCTCTCTAGCATTTGCCAGCATAGTTAGAGGGCATTTCAGTTTGCCTCTAACATAAGAAGTTAACGTTATACCCTCACTATTCTTTGAGATAAAGAAACTATATGAAAACATACAGCAAGAAGTTAATCTCTAAAAAATAAACGTTATCATTTCAATGTCATATAATAAACTGTGCTTGAAAGAAAGCGAAATCATTCCGTCAAAAAGAATACAGGTTGTCAGTCCGCAGCACGTCTCTGAAAACAGACTATAATAAGCATAGCAAAAAAGTGCCCCACGGGGAGGACTGTCTGTGATTAAGAATATCACAATAGTATCTTTGAAATTCCTCTAAAATCAGAAAAGAAAGGCCGTAGAGAAGACTAAACACTGACATCAGAGGACAAAATTCAGTCGCATTCTCAGTTTTGTACTTGACCAGCTCCTGTGTTTTCTAAGGAATTACAAGAAGAGTGAAGAGAAAGTACCAAGCTCCAAAGAGCTAGTTGTAAAGTTTCAAGATATGATCACTGCAAGCCCTCCACATACTATTCTGCATAGGAAACATTCCTCTTCATTAGCTATTTGACATCTAGAACACATTGATAGCCTCTGCTGTTTTTCCTGGAGCATTCCAATGAAAACAAAAAAATTTGAGTGATTCTTTCTTGCAGTAGTCTTACACCCACAACAGTCTATGCTGCCTATGTAACTTCTGAATGGCACAAAATTAGAAGCAAATATCCAGGCAATATAATCAACTGTCTATGGCAGCTTTGACATTGGAAGTCAGTGCAGAGTATTCTTTACTACTACAAGATTTATGATTCTTTGAACAGGACCTTAATGAAATAAAGTGTAACTTTAAAATGTGTTAGCTAAAACACTGAGTAAAAACAATAAAAGTCTCATCATAAAACAGAAATGCCAAATATTTTATCAATTTCCTGAACTATACAAAGCTCTGCTTTTGATCTATCACAGAAAAGAGAAAGACACAGTGAGGGATGGATTCGTGTTCATCCATGCAATATTCTATTTCTCTTGAGAATTCACAAAAGCCACTTTATTTGAATACAGCACGAACTTGGCAAAACAGTCTTAATTTATAACAGCTCTGGTGCATCACTGAAACGCAGCTGCTTAAGTATTTGTTTGTGATGCTTTTTAATAGTTTTTATTATCATCAGAGATATACTTTTACAACTTGTTCGTACCTACCATGAATCTACCATGAACAATCATTCATTCATCAGCATTAAAAGCCATATATTTATCACACCAGCATACTGACTATCTAAGGAAGATGCTGAGGGAAATAAGGATTTCATCCTTAAAAGAGAAAACATAAGATTTGAATATATTTATCCAAATATTTTTCTACACAAAGGTATTTGTCTATCAAATTCTCTTTACAGCACCTGGAATAGTTCAGTTCTTACCTGACAAATGAAGGAAGGCACAGTAAGAGTAAGAAGGATTGTCCTGAGCTAAGCATAGCACTGAAATGGGAATAAGGGGTCATGACAACTCCATTAAAGATTTGGTACAATCCCAACAAGTCCAACAATTAATCCTTTTCACTTATTATAGATCCCTATTTTTAAATTGCAATATCTTTAGAGGTTACCACAGATGGTGGGCTGTAAACCAATGTGAACACCTATTTATGCATATTTTTAATACATAACAGTCAACTCAAAAGGTAAATAAATGAAAACAAATGAAAAAAATGAAAAAATAGCTCTTTTGTTAGAGCTATGCTCTCAACAATACTGACAAAAATGTTTGTATTACGCATAATAGTTGAATTGTTTCATTTATTTCTATAATGAAATAGTAAGAAAGTGAAGGAAAAGGAAATTATATCCTGATTTTCAAATTGACTCATTACTTGAGATACACACTGAAAAAACTACAGAGCTCTGGATTTTTGCACCATACTGAAATTTTCCCTTGGAAAGGCAGGCTCTACAGCACCTTGCATTAGGCCTCCCCAGCTTAGCTGCTTTTGAAGACATGCCCAGCTCTACAGGTGACCCACGGGATTCTTTAAAGGCTCTCACAGGAAGGGTTTTTATTACCATCAAATGAAGCTCCTAGGGTGGTGTGTTACTACGAATGAGACTAATGAATAAATCTATGCTTACAAAAGCTATTAAGGATGAAAACATATGGAATATATTTTCCTTCAATGTCACATTTTATTTTGAAGTTGTTCTGAATTTTTTTTTTGAGGTGGTGTATTTCAAGACACAAATGAACTCCTCTAGTTTAAGTATTTAAAATACCAATAAGAAATTCTCTCAATGCACTTATCTCTGTTTTATACAAAAATTAAAAAACTGCCTGTACTCTGAATATAAAACAGTAGGTAGGACGACAAGACTTTCATAGTCTTTTTAGATTTTAAGATTTTAACCCATTTCCCATTGAATATCTACAGGATAATCAGAAAATCTCGAAACCACTTAAGTGTAATAAGCACATACTTAAAGTCTCAAGGTCCCTCTTCTAAACAGTTTGGGTCTTCACCTCTTGCTTTTTGTGCCTCTTACCAAACCAAAGAATAGCTAACATGAACACAATGCTGATGGGAAGCCCACACCCATTCTGAGCTTTACTTGGAGTCCACCAATGGAAAACTGTCATTCACTTCCATCTGTTATCTTTAATCCCCCATTATGAATGCTTTGCATTCAGTGCTATGCTCCTGGGCACAAATACCCCATGATTGTTCCCAACTATCAGAAAGGAACCTGCAAAAAGGAAAATAGCTTTGTATTAAAGTAGCTCAAGAAGCAAATGGGAAAAAATGAGAAAGAGTTATTGGAATGACTAATAGCACAGTAGGTGTCATATTAAAAAAAATGTGTAGTATAAAATGAGATAATAAAAAACAGGTTAGTAGAAATTCATCCCTGGTGAATCATAAGTTTAAAACATTTGCAGAAACAAACAAATGGATTACAATATAAAATCCCAATTATTTAGAATTGAGATGAGTAACCTCCTGCCTTATATATTTATGAAAGAACTATAGAGCTGCTGAAAAAGCTTTTAAAATATCAAATAATGAGAAAAACCATTTTCTCATAATAAAATCATTGACAAACAAGTTATTATTTCATAATAATAAAAAAAGAAATATTAAAACTTCCTAACTGCTAAAACTACATGTAGATGCACTGAAAGAGGTGTAGCAGCAGCAAGATTGCCTACAAGTTGCCAGTTAGAAATTTAGGTAGAACAGAAAGCATGGGGAAAGCATTGACTTTGTGCTTTGTTCGTATGTGTTCTCATGCTCTCATACTGGCTAGCATTGGAAGGTATCGTTCCATGTCTCTTTTATCTTTATGGGAAGCAAACATTTTGTGGCAGTTCCCTCAGTATTTCAAATGACTACAGGTATATCTGTAACTACAGTTACATTTGGGAACAAAACTGACTTAATTCTTTGGATCTACTCTTTGTTGCAGAAGATTGCGACAGCAGGCAGTGATGTTTCATTAACTGTTGTACAACAAGAAACACAGAAAAAGCCTTTTTCTTTCTGGTATGAAATATCTGTATTCTCCTCTTAAATACTGCAAATGTTTTTAGTGTAACCTGTTCTAGCATTCAAGGCTGTTGGCTGAGGATGGAATAGCTAGCACAAATCAGTAACATTCCCTACCGTCTTTTTGCAGTCTTTTACTCTGCTACAACCAGCTCTCATGCTTCTTTAAAACAGTTACAAAGTGGTCAACACACAGTCAATACCTTCAAGTGAGCTTCTATCCTCCATGGCCTCCTGTCATCAGGAATTAGCATATTATTCTCTACACTGACACTTTCCAATCACACTCTATATAATCCATCTGATTGTCAGCTTGTGAACATGACTGAATTTATTCTTGAATGCATTACATGCACGCAATCATTTACGTTACTGGCACACAAACTATGTCACCGAAGAAATATACTAAATGGCAGGTGTGTGTGGCTGTAATTTATTTATTCTTTCCGTGTTTCAGCTGTCAAAATATCATATTAAATGTTTACTGTTAAATATAAAAATATACATCCAATATGAGAGAATTACACTCCCTTCCCCCTGTTAATTTAAGTCTCAAAATATTTTTGGAGTGACAAGAAAACCTCAGGAGAGCATGAAGTGTAACATCAGTGTCAAGATAATTATTTTGTTCAACGTACTCCGTATTTCAGTACTGATTCCGTATCACGCTGTGTAACAGCTGCTGAATCAAAGTGGAACCTTAAGGATACACTGCTATTCCCCAAAGAAACATCCACCAAATTTTGCTGTTGCAGTCCTATAGAAGTAGAGCTCTTAGCTCATTTGATAAATACTGTAAAAATGAATTATTAAAGATCCCAGGAAAATGTCAAGAAGGAATGTCCCCTGGCAAAGCAACTAGCCTTCTCTCAACATAATCCTAACAGAGGGGTCTTGAAATACCAGAGGGAAATCTGGAAGTAAACCCTTTTAGTCCCACACCCTCCAGTTTTGTACAGTGGTTATGTTCCATCTCAGAAACAACAGAATTAATCTAATCAAACTGTAGCCACGGAAGAGTTAGACATGATGTCTAACTTAATAATTCATATTTTAGTTAAAATCAAGATGAGTACATCTGCTGTTCCAAAACCTCTTTGAGGATGAAATGAGCAGCCCTCAAAGCTATTAGAATAACTCTGTTCTGAATCAGGTTTCCAGCACTCACAAACCCCAGCAATGAGCTTCACTCCAATCACTCTCACTTAATTCCATCCCTGTGCCCACACCAACCATTCTGCTACCATCTAATCCCTCCCTCCATCACCTCTATTTCTCACTTAACAACATCAGTCTTGCAAGATGCGAGACATTTTAAAATAAAAACAGTTCTGCATTTAAAATGAATGTTTGCACATGCTACATATTATATGTAAGTTACATGTCTTATCTCCCACAAAGACTTTATCCACTATGACTGTTGGAAGCTCTAATTCCCAATTCTTAATAATTGGAGGAGGGCACTGCCATAATTTAGTGCCCTCAACTTTCTCTTTTAATGGCAGTTAAATGTGGATTTGTTCTTAGAAGTTTAACTTCAGAAGATCCCCCACAAGTTCTACCTTCACTAGAAGCACAGTGCATGAAAAGTCTGGACAAAGTTCACACAGTAAAATAGCTCCTATTTTACATGAGGGATTCAGAGCTCTGCCAAATATTCTCATCATAAGATTCCCTAAAATCAATGAGAGATGCATCTCATACAGACATTTTGTATTGGCAATATTTTTATCACTGTGCTCAATTTTTATTGTTTTGCTCAACAGATACATTGATCCAAAGATGTCCACTTAAAATTTGGTTCAGAGCGCAGCTCTCCCTAAGTGCAACTCATAATCAGCAAGCCACTATCTGTAAGCATGTGTGAAGCCCAGAACTTTCAATACTATAGCGGCTGGAAATGTTTCAGCAAAGTTTTAACCAGCTTGCACGTAGATAATTATTGCATGCTTCATTAAAATGTAAGTGAAGAGGAAACCTGCCATCTCTTTGAGATGCCTTTTCAATTATTATACCATGCAACTAATTCCCCATAGAACTGATAAGTTGTTCAGCCTGCTTCAACAGAAGATAAGATTGTCTAAAGATGTACTGAGTCAATCACAGAGATCTACTTGATCAACAGGTTAATATTTGGGATAAACATATCTTAGGCCACTCAAAGGACCCACCAAAATTCCCAGGTGAAAGATTTAACCAATTGACTTCAGATGGGAGCTGAAATACCACTGTTACAGCAGAAGTGTTTTTATCTGACTAAACTAATATAGAACGGAGATAGAAAACGATCTATTAAAATAATGTTTATTATTTGACCACACTAATTTAAGGTACATTAAATGCATGGATCAGTAAGAATACTGTTATAGTAAAACTGAAATAGTTTAGCGGTAATTTCAGCATTTCAAATCATGCATCCTAAGCAGACCGTGGAAAATTATCACTGTACTATTAAAAATAAAAGACATCCTAAAGTTATTTGAGCACTATGGATGAAATGCAGCTTTTAAGATAAGCACACATCCTGAAGAGATATCCTTAAATCTGACAGTCTGGGAAAAGCTTTGACATTATCTTGTTATTAAAGGTGTTTCTATGAGTCTACATGATTTTGTGATTTGCCTTTATTTCCCTACTGGAGTTCCAGTTCAACCTACAATTTCATGCCAAATATTAAGTAATTATGAAACAATCACACCCTGCTGCTCCTGAATTTCTCTGCCCTTCAGATAACTGCTAATTTAGCACAGAAATGGCACATTAGAATGCTGGACCAAGACGCTGTGGTTGTATCTAGATTTACAAAATCTTGGAAGGGAAAGTATGGTGTGACGCTGTGATAGAGAACTGCATGATGATTTACCACGTGTACCTGCTCCTAACGCTGAACAAAGAATATTTCAATAGGATCTGAAATAACAGCAAAATCTTTTAGGAGTTGTGTTCCTTTCAAACAGCCTCTATGCAGACTTCCTGTCACAAATGGTGTCCCATGACGCATCTTGGCAGTGACAGTATGACTTGAGCTGTAGTTGGTTTTTTTTTGTTAAGAAATATTGTTTTGGGATCTGACAATGGTGCTAGGAGAAAGAGTGCTTAGAATACCTGCTGTCCTGAGCTGAACCAGGATATCTGTCCAGACAGGGAATGGACCTTAGTTCTGTCATTTCTATCACAACTAGAGAACTACTGGGTCTGATGTGCTGTTGCAGATGATGTGGACTCAGACCATGGACTTCGAGTCACTGCTGGCTTGAACATAATAGAAGACTGTTGTTTCCTGGACAGGATTTATCAGCACTCCTCTTAGTCCTCAATTTTTATTCATGCTTCTCTATAAATAGTTGTCTTTGTTACACATTTAACTTCATATCTTTTCATCTTGTATTTAATTGCTTTTGACTTCCCTTTTTAATGTAATAGCAGCCAGCAAGTAATGACAGAAAAGCTGTGAATTTTCAAGGCATACTGCTTTTTTTTTTTTTTTCTCCTGTAAATCTATTCCTTATGATAAAAGAAACAGTATACCTTTGTTCTGCAATAGAGAACCTGTTAGCTTTTTGGGCTTCTATTAACTACAAACTATGCGACACTTTTTACAAATAGCATGGCCATTTGCAAGTGAAGTAGGGGACCTGCTGCATACACTTAGCCAGAGAAATCTCCTTTCTAATTTGTACAGTTGGATTCTAACTCTAAAAAGTTAAGAAATGAAGGGAAGAAAAAAAAAAGAGTATTTTAAGCACTTAGGCAAAGGCAAAAATCTTGCAAGAGTAATAGAGAAAAAGACTATCATTTCCCTTTGAACACATACTCTCCAAGGAGAGCTAAAACAAAAAACAAAAACCAAACTATATTAAGATTATGCCAATTATGATCAGTGTAGGAATGATGTGCTATCATTGCAGCAATCTGCCAAATTCCACTGGCAGCACATAGTGGTATGTTGGCTGTCCAACAGTAAAACATTTCTGCTATTTTATGGAACACCTTAAGAACAGAGACATTATTGGATTTAGAAACAAAGGACTCAGGATCCTTTATAGAAATTAAAGGAATGTGCTAGATTTATACATGTAAAAAAAAAAGAAAACAGCTATACAATTTATGCTAAACTTCATTTGAATGGAATTTGTTAGCTGCCATTAAGAAAAAGTGTGTTAATGAGACTTAGGAATTAAGAAAAGGATACGTTTGTGTAAGGGAAGCCTATAACCATAAATGTATAGTTCTCCCTCTACTTTGCTGTTCTGTATTTGACTTCTCATCTAAAGTGTAAATGAGACATAAAACAGCATAGAAAGTCATAACACTAGGGCTTTCAGTATATTTGGTAAACTGGAATGGTGTCACCTTCAGTAGCTCTTGAAAATCATTAGTAGGTGTATCCCAGACTCTCTAAAGGTCTATTTCACAAGATGTTTTAATTATTCCTACTCTTAATAGAAATTAGCACATCAAAGCAATGAGAAACCAATGAGAAGTAATTCTTCTTGTAGAAGTCCTCAGGTTCATGTTTTGTGCTTTTCTGAATATAAAAAGGTAAAATTTCTGTAAAAGTATTATATAAACAGGACACGAAGCAATGAAGTAAAATTTTTCCTAGCTCCTAACAATTCTGTTAAAGATTTCTTCAGATTTTTTTTTTTTAAATAGACTGTCACAATCTAGTGTTTCAAAGTACATGCTGGCTTAAAGCCAACATCAAACTGGCTTGTTAGCTTCATCTAGCTTCTCTTTAAATTAGTAGTTAAGCCAAAAATAATCTCAACTAGGACTGAAACCCAGAAAGCCCAAATTGGTATTTCTCAGTGTCAATCTCTTACATTAATAAGCCATAAATTAACAGATATTTAATGGCATCACCGTTTAATTCAATCTCTAACAAGTGATCTGTGCATGCTACAGTGAAAGAGCCTGGAACCCCAGTATTTTGACTTTAGGAAGAGCTCCAGGATGAGCTAATATTAAAATCAAGAAATGAGAAATAGTCAATTATAATCAACCACTTTATAATTCCACTCCATAAAACAGAGCTCCCAATAACTCCCCTTACCAATGCCATAGCCGAAAGTCTTGTTAACAGATCTCAAGGAAAAGGAGTTCCAGATCATTGGGCATTTTATGTCACTTTAATGTTTAGGGAGGCAGCTGAGGAAATATATTAGCTTATGCTTGTGTTCTCATATTCATAGTAGACAGTTTATGGGCTAAATGAAGGATCAAGTTTATTTTTAAATGCATACCTGCAATTTTATTTCCGAGTGATGAAGTATAATTAAATTAAGTTAAAATATTAAATCCACTATGCATTTAAACTTCAGGTTGATTCAGCTGTCAAGATGCATTTGCTGACCTGTTTTGTCAAGTTAGCTCTCTGCAGGGAAGATTAACAAGAAAGAGAGGCTGTGAAAAAAATTCATTCTTGGAGTTGGGGATTTTGAGATTATATTGGCCACTTGATTTTATGCAAAACTTATACACACGTGCAATTGCATTTAAGAGAAAAGTAAGTATGCATAAAAAAATGATTAATACATCATACTGGTGTATGAAGATATCTAGTTGCATTTTTTCTTTAACTTGACACTCAGATTAGTCCATGGTAAAAATAGTCTCTAATCATGTTGTCTGAACAAACTGAGATTAGCAGGGCTGATAAATGACATCTTTCTTACTCATTCTTTTGATGGAAAAACAAAGCAAAAAAAAAAAGCAAAACAAAAAAAACAACCAAAAAGCTGACAAGCCATAATTTTTTTTTTCCCCTCTCATGAGAAGAAATGCAAGTTTGATGCCTCGTGCCTATTTAGCAGTCATCTTTGCTTTTGAGTCTGACATACGAATTAAAGAAAGAAATTTGTGTTTTGACTCACTTTTACTCCACGGCTAGACTGTGACAGATAGATAATAACTTAGAGCAAAACAATATCCAACTCGGTCTTGTTCAACATCTTCATCAATGACCTTGATGAGGGGATAGTGGCCACCCTCAGCAAGTTTGCTGATGATACGAAGTTGGGAGGATTGGCTGACACACCCGAAGGCTGTGCTGCCATTCAGCGAGACCTGGGCAGTAAGAAACCAGATGAGGTTTAACAAAAGCAAGTGTAGAGTCTTGCACCTAGGGAGGAATAATTGCAAGCACCGGTACAGGTTGGGGGATGACCTGCTGGAGAGGAGCTCTGCGGGGAGGGACCTGGGTGTCCTGGTGGATGACAGGTTGGCCAGCAGTGTGCACTTGTGGCCAAAAAGGCCAATGGCATTCTGGGGTGCATTAAAAAGAGCGTGGCCAGCAGGTCGAGGGAGGTGATCCTCCCCCTCTACTCTGCCCTGGTAAGGCCTCATCTGGAGTACTGTGTCCAGTTCTGGGCTCCTCAGTACAAAAAAAAAGACAAGGATCTCTTGGAAAGAGTCCAGCGGAGGACCACAAAGATGGGGAAGGGCCTGGAGCATCTCCCCTATGAAGAAAGGCTAAGTGATCTGGGTCTGTTTAGCCTTGAGAAGAGAAGACTGAGAGGGGACCTGATCCAGGTCTATAAATATCTAAGGTGTGGGGGGCAAAGTGGTGAGGCCAGACTCTTTTCAGCAGTGTGCGGAGACAGGACAGAGGGAAATGGCCAGAAGCTGGAGCATAGGAAGTTCCGCACCAATGTGCGCAAGAACTTCTTTACGGTGAGGTGACGGAGCACTGGAACAGGCTGCCCAGGGAGGTTGTGGGGTCTCCTTCTCTGGAGATATTCAAGACCCACCTGGACGCCTACCTGTGCGACCTGGTGTAGAGATCCTGCTTTGGCAGGGGGGTTGGACTCGATCTCTGGAGGTCCCTTCCAACCCCTACAATTCTGTGATTCTGTGAACTCAAAGTTAAGCAATCTCATGGAAGATGACTGTATAAAGATCTAACTTTCCCGTGAGTGCAAACTGTCACAGCCCAGTGTGGGTGTGAAAAGTTGGGAGGAGTAACCACAACCCAGCACAACATCTAGTGCAACGCAGCGAGGACTCCTAGAAGTGCACTTTCTCTTCAACAGTGGGAAGAAGAAATATAATCTATGTTACTTAATCTGTAGTTATCACAATTTTTTTTTTGCTGTAGTGTAACAATAAATGAACTTAGAATAGCAATCAGAATCAGATTATCAAATCCTACAATTATTGCAAAGCTATGTTTAAAATACCATTTTGGATTGAAGAACGTAACCTTCCACAAAACAACTTATAGTGAGGGCTCCTCAGAGAAGAAATGTCATTTAAGTTTACTTCTATCCCATTTCCCATTACTCACTGCTAGAGTAGTAGTGCTTTTCTGTGTAAAGACTACCAACATTGCCTCTGAAGCCAGAGCTAAATAGTTACAAGTCCTCTTTATCCTTCTCTCATGCTCAATACAGCCTTCTATCTGGAAGAACCTTCCAATGCAAGCATCCTGCTGGAGGGCCCTTCCGTCTCCCTGAAATTGAACATTCCTGGCCAAGGGCCTCAAGAGGACTCCTCTATAATGTGTAAGGAGAGAACAAGACTTGGTCAGGGCAAGTCTTTGTCAGACCTGGATTTCTGTAGCATCTAAAAGATGAGAGCCTTTGGAAAGTAAATTTGGGTGGACATTCACAACTGTTAATCACAGTTTTGAAGACAGGGCCAGTTCTGAAGCAGTACAACACAGTCCTTAGATTGCCAGTATAGTTACAAAGTGTTATCTCACTGGCAGCAGTAGTGCCAAGTTATCAAGGAATTGAATTTAAGCCAACTAGCTGCCAACACTCAAAACGTTGTCTTTATTCTAAGACAGTGCACCAGCATACAGTTTGCACAACAGAATACACAGCCCAGTGTCACTTTATCTCTTTTCCACTTTCTAGTTTCCTGCATGTCTAAATCTACCCCAGATATCCAGTACCTATCAAACCCATACTTTGCCTCCTTCTTCCCCCCTCACTTCTTTCTTGCTTCTCTCTCTGTATGTAAAGCAATCTATTTAGAGAGTCTTGGACCTACAAATGACACCTGAAATTTGGAAGCTATTACACGACACTGTTTTCAATATTCTGCCAGGTTACAGTTCCAGGTGAAAATGAATGTTAACAGTTATTTGAGCTTTCTAGTAGAAAGAAATGGGGCCAGATAATTTTATAGAACAGTTTGCCTTTTCCATAGAATTCCCAAATGACCAAGTATACAAGGAGAAGTTTGTTCCTTAATATACATTAATTACATTATCCACTTGGTTCTGAGTGTTCTTATAATGCCACCTCTAGAGAATTGGTATTTATAAATAGGTATCGTAGATAGAGAAGACTTCTTTGAGTCAGTACCCAAATTACATTTCCAGACTGCTATTATCTCACCTGTGGTGAATAACACAAAAAAGTTTGTGAAAATAAAGACCTACCTAATTAACTTGAAGCAAGGAAATAATGTGTGCTGCTATCTTTGGTGTTTAATGGGTAAAGTTAAGCAGAAGACTAATGCTAGGCAGGAAAAAAAAAATAATAAAAAAAAAACAACCAACTTGTTCCCAGGCCCTGGTCTTATTGACTGTACAGCTTCTTTCCCTTCTCACCATGACCTTTTACAAAGGGAGGGATCCTATGGGTAACAGTTTGCAATGGTGTAAACCAAAGAAGAAATAAACATGCTCATGGATGGAATACAGCTGAACGCCCAATAACTACCCTTCATCGAGGCACTTCCCAGCTTTTCTTTTGAACTGTGAAAATAAAAACTTCCAATAGCTAATTCAGAATGAGTTTGTAAGATTAATTAATGTATGCAAAAGGAACTGAACAGACCCTAACCTTTCTAATTTCACGGTGTATAAAACAGAAGTAATGCAGATGATTATCTTACAAGAAGAAACTCAAGACCTGTTCTCCAGAAGCATTAGTAATTCCACAATGTTTCTGCCAGAGAGACATTCTTGAAGATTACAACACCAAGATCAGAAAAATAGGAACTACATGCTCATATGGAAGGTGGATTTCAATATAATTCTGCTTCTATTTCTATTCTATTTCCATAAAACTTTCTTAGCTGCCTTCTTCTATGATTCTTCCCCATGTAACAGGATGGTATAATGCCAAAAACCGTATCAAAAGGAGGGAGTAAAACTCATCACTTCAACTGTGTTGCATTCTACACACTGGGACAAAGATATTTTATAGAAAAAAGCCTGTTTATTTTTCAGTGCAGAACTGCATGATTGTTTCAGTATGAATCTTCATGCCTTTTAAAAAGTTATTTAAAATAAAAGAATATCTATTAAAAACAAAATTAAACTGACAGGAAAAGCTTACAGTAAGACTAGAAAGCACAAGTTCAAGTCAAAATCAGCTCTGATCTGCTTAAATTAAAACTGACTGATATCACTGCTAAGTCCACATGATTAGAAAATGGTTTTCATTGCCAGAAGAAAGGAAGTACTATTCAAAACAATACGATCAATCCTGTTCATGAGCAGAACTTTGTTTTAAATATGTGAATAGAAATATTTACTAAAGTTGAACCAACACTTTCTCCAACTTTCCATTTTTTTTTTCCAATTTCACACTACATTTTAAGAACAAATTTGTCATTCATAACATGAAGAAGAACACTCGTACTGATCTCTCTCCACCAAGCTTTTAAGTTTTTTTTTTAAATTTATTTTAAAGTATACAAAGCTTCAGTGAACCGTAACTGCAGATGTGAGACCTTGCCTGTCTGTGTGCTACACAGGTAGCAACCATGATTGACAAAGGCTTCCAGTAATAACAGCGAAATATACAAATGAGTTAACCAGAGATTAATCAAGAAAGCATTTGAATGTTAACTTTCCATTTCTTCATTTCCCTAGCCTTTTCTGTAGCAGAACATGAGCACTGTCAGAACTGGATATCTGTGACATACTATAACCTGTATATTCAGCTAGTGTTTACCCTTGCTAAACCTATATGACAGACATCTATGCTATGAAGATGAATTTCATGATAAATGTTGATTTGACTTCAGCAGCTTCCTGATTTCAGTCTGATGACATCCATCTCACAAGCATTTGGTTATCTAGGGTAACATTTAGTATATTGATGACGAGACATTTAATATAGGAGCTTTCAAGGATCACTAGCTCATTAGAGGATTAATCACCCTTTACAGGCATCTATTTCTTCCCACTGACTCTAGAGGGAAGTAGAGGACCAAGCTACAATACATAATTTGTTATTAAATCAATCCTCCTACTTTAACCTGTCCATTTTTCTGCTTTATTTTGAAGACAGTTGCAGAAGTATATTGATGTGTGACTCCGGATCTTCCAAAATTTTAATTGTTTTTCATCTCTGGTGTTTATTCATCACGTTTGGAGTCTTTTCAGTGTTTTTACAATTGAACTTAGATGTCTCGAGTTGTGATCACAAAGACCCCAATGCATTCACCAGAGGCAGTATTTCATCTTCAACATATAGAGAAATTTTTAAACGAAAACCAATCCCCAGCTTCTCTGAACACCCTTTATATCTCAATGCAGCTACTATTTCACAAATATGTGCCAACATCACCCTTTGGTCTTTGGTGACTATATTATAAAAGTAATAAACATTTGTCATTTTTACAATTGCATATCAATAATTATTTCCCCAATAATTACAGATAATTATAAATTCCTTGTATGTTTTTGCAAAATCTGGCATATTCTATATATTAAAAGTTACTAAGGTAATATGAGGTTCAACATTATTTATCATTTAACAAACTTACATAATGTAAATATTCATGCAGCCTTTAGCTATACAGAACTATGAGTTCTGAACACTAAGCATTTCATTACTTCTAATACTCAAGCTAGTTATTTATGTTATGACAGTAGGGAAGTTCCTGGAGGGCTTGATATTTTACATTAGCAAAATAAAATACAACAAGATTCCCTTTTAAATCTGAGAATGTTTTTCTACAACTACTTAAGCATCCCTCAATTATCTTTTTTCTATTGACTCTTATTTTCATTATTAAATGATTTGGGACAATTCTTCATTAGAGTTCTCTCAACATATTTTGGTTTACGAATCCCAAGAATCCATTCCATCCACTGGCTAACATGACTGCTAGCAGAGAACCAATAAAATCTTTTTCTTCCTCTCTCTCTCTCTCCACTGAGCACCCCTTTTTGTCAAGATCATGAAGTTACTCATAGCAGAAAACCATATTTGCAACCAGTATGACACACTGACTGCTTTTAGCCTTGAAATACACAATTTTGCAAAGAGTCTGTATATGTGCATAGAGGTCAAAAAGGAAAATGAGGTTGTAGTGCCAATCTCATTAGCTCCATCCTACTGACATTTTTTGTTCCTATTACAGCCCTGAGGCAGCTTTTCTGAGGCTAGATGAACCCTTGCTTCAGACAGCTGACCATCCTGCCATTCAGCTTCACACTGCATGCACCAAGAGACAAACTGCAGTACCTAAGAAGTTTCACTCAGATTTTCTTGCACTTCCCTAATGAACATAAAGAAAGTTCTTAAATATCATGAGTGAGCCTTACACTCTGTTAACTTTACTTATTATTTTCTTAGCATATAAAATCATAAGGCAGTGCTACTTGTGACATTCAGCTCTGAATATCCAGAGTTTGACCTCAAAACCAAGACATTAAAGTGAATTAATAAACAGAAGTATTGAACTCAATTTAATTCTTTAGGCTCTTGGACAAATTATGGGTACGTTTTGAAGACGTCTGCTTCAGGTAACAAGTTGGAAAGTTTATATTCTGATGCATACTCTTGCTTACAAAACTATAACTTTGAATAAAAACACGCAGTAACTTGCAGCTCTGCATTATATCAGAAATGTAGGCTACATTTATCATTTCCAACAGTGCACTGGAGCTCCAAGATGAGTAAGCATGAAATAACGAAAGATGAACGACATTCTGAAAAATAGTTTTCTTACAGCAGGAAGGATATAATGGTTGTTTCATGTCACCTCAAAGTAAGAAGTTAAATAAGCTCTGGAATTCTTAAAACTGCTCCAGGAGCTTAGAGCATGGGCTCTTTGCTTACCTGTAGCAAAAGAACAGATTTCGTCTATGGAAAACATCTGCTTCCCTATTCCATTAACAGAAGCAAACTGGAACAGATTGAACAGGAACAGATCCTTCTGGCATCTGTGCAGCCATTTACTCCACCTAAATAAGCTATATTCCATTCAAAAACAATCTGCCTTTTAGAAACTACTCAGGGAACGTAGTTCAAATTATTTCAGTTTCTGATGGCCTCCTAAGATCTTCAATATTACATGCCAGTCTTTACAAAAATATAAAGTTGACCCTGTTTCGAAAGAAGGAATGGACCACATAGCTTCCAGAGGTCCTTCCTCCTTTGTTATTCTGTGACTGTATGGAGTAAGCCATCCTTTACAGTTATTCATCCCAAGTGACAAATCTCAGCTTGACCTCAGACTTACAGACTCCTCCCTAAGAGCTCTTCCAATCTAAGAAAAAAGTGGTTAGCAAATATATAGCACTCCACCACACCAGCTGTGATACACACAAGTCTTTCTCCAGGCATTGTTCTGATTTTGCTATTTAAAGAAGGAGCTAACTTGAATAGCAGAGCAATGATAAGGACATAAGTTATAAATCTATAATTTAAATAAATAGCTATAAATTTCAAATTCTTATAAATAAAGGAGTTGATACTCTCTCATTAACAGAACACATACTCCAGAGTCTGATGGGATCACGTTTCCCTACCTGCTACCCATTAAATTTACAGCTGATATTCTTTTTCAACCACCTGTTAACATCCCAGCTAGTAAACAAATCCCTGCGACCTACAAAGAGTTAAAATGATTATGAAACACGCAAGTAAAAAACTCACCTAGATAATGCAGAGTTATTTGTCCACCTCCAAAGAGATCTCCAAAATTTGGAATATAAGACATTTCTTAACTATAAAAACATTTAATCCCAACCACAATGAATTACTATGTGTGTACCTGTAGTGTGCATGTATATCTACAACTTAATACTATAATTCACCTTTCAAAGCCTACAGAGAATATCTCCATAGCAACTTGAAGCTGCCAACTGTCACAATTATTTCCAACCCCACACCAAAAATAAAAATCAATGAAGATTTGCATTCTAGGAAAATAACTTGCAGAAGTTGCCACTCTTACTTTTAACTTTTCATCTTATACCAATGATCTCCCAGATTGGTACCACTATCTCAGACCAGTTTTCTTGGGACCTGTATCCAAGAGTGATTTACAAGAAAGGAAACTGCATAAGTGTATACATGAATTCAAAGAACGCCTCCTATCAACTCAAAGAAATATGTATTACTTGGCAGCTTACAAGCAATGAATTCTTACCATCACATATCCCTGACAAGGTTACCATTCACATCAAAGCTGAGACTTTCAAGGCCACCTTAAAAAGTCAAGATGCTCACTTGACAAAAAGCCTTACATATTTAAAAACTTAGCTCAAATTTTTAACCTCTCAGAAATAAAGCAAAACTGAAGCTAAAATATAAGGTCTTGCATTTTAACACAAGGAAATACACAGGGAATGAGATGCAAAAAGAGATCAATAGAGCTACAAGGAAAAAAAACGTTTCAATTCCTGATTTATAAAGACTCAAACCTGTGTCCTTAAAGCTTAAAGGCATTTGCCTCAAGAAGAACCATGAGAGTAACCAAAAAAGGTCAGAGAGACTGAGGAAACATGCTGCTCCAGTAGGTGTAAAGTATTTCATGTTTCCTACAGCCAAAGGGAAAAAAAGGATGCTATACAGATCAGAGACAAATGACAAAATGAAGTCTGCTCAGAGTAGTGAAAAAACAGCATCAGTGAGAGGCCCATCAGTTCCTTCTCACAGCTATCAATCATAGCAAGTATATAAGTAATAGCCCCACTGCAGCTGGAGCAAATAGAGGAGTGTGAGGTTTTTTGTTTTTTATGTTTGTTTGTTTTTCCAGTTTCCACTTTTTTTAGGCCCCAGGAAAATAAGACATCTGCAAAAAAATAAGACTTTTTTTCCCCACCTTCTTTTCTTAAGCAGCTATTCTCAACTGACAGAACTTTCCAGATGCAATTTTTAACCAGGACTCATTTCTTAAAAATTCTTTCACCTTTGCATTAAGAAGCAAACAGATCCTTCAGAACGGCGTTAGAATTCTCAACTCTTGTATTACAGTAAAGTGAACTACTACATGAACAGAAGTTGTATGAAGGCTGCAGGGAATCTGCAAATGCATCTATACATGAATCCTAAATGTGTACACAGACCAAATTTTGCCATTTGCTCAGAAATGACTGCTTCTGATTTTCTCAGAAATTTGACAAAATTAGAATTTGGGAACATGCTGCGTGGAGCTGGGAAGCATGTTGAGACCTGAGCACAGGTCTCAACTGCTACATTACCTTCAGATAATGGTTGTCTTCAGCCTGAGATCATAAAGAACAAAAACAGGTAACAAATCTGTACATACTCAAAACAGAAGTGGTAAGAAATCAGGATTTTTTCTTTCCTGTGCAGTTTTGTGCCCACTCTTTTCCACTAATAAAAAAGATGACAGTTTACAATGCAGATTAACATACCCACCAGGAAAACTGTCCAGGAGAGGAGATTTTAGGGACATGCAATGGATTTCATGACAGCTATGTCTGACTGCCAAGACTGTCCAAAGCTGTTACTTTCACTATTTCCTGTGCTCCAAAGACCTATCAGATAGGTGTAGGGGTGAAGTGCGTTTTAGTACAGACTTCATAAAATAAGAAAACATGGGGAAAAAAAAAGCCACAACTTCACCAAGCACAAAAACTGGATTTGCAGATCCTCACTTCACAGCATCAAGCCATTAAAATTCTTGACAGCAACACACATTCCTGGCTTGCCAATGGCCCACTTTCTCGCAGCCTATTTTTGCTTAGAAAAACTTCTGAAAATCCTGAATATTAAACCTTTCTTCAAGCTATAATGATCACGGAGATTAGCTCTGATCAGCAGTTTTAGGCCATATGTAAATTTGATATCCCTAGGCATTGTAGCAAACCATGAAATACCCTTCTTTTTCCCTTTGGCTAGCAGTAATAAGGAGACTGCTGTACAGCCCTACATTATTACTGGTCCACACCACCTACTTAGCATTCAACAGGTCTTAACTCCTAGTTCACGTTGGGGATTAGCCCACAGCTAAAGTATACCAGATTTACAAGAGAAAACAGTTTAATCACTAAAAGCAGCTACAAACAAAAACCTACCTCATTCTGGTTCTTTTTTTTTTTTTAATCTGTTTTCCAGTTCTTTGGCCACTGCAATCCAAAGAAATCTATTACAGCCACATTTAGGGAAATGGCAAAGTACAGAAGTCAGAAAAGATATTTTTCTTCCACTCTAGCACATGCAATTTAAAACCCTCAAAGCAGCCTGAAGGAAAACAGAAGTATGCTGGTCATGACAAAGTATAACAACATCTTTCATGCAAAAATGTATTTAATTGAGCCATGATAGGAACGACTGAACCCTTTCCCTGTTACAGCCTATGTTTAGCACAGCCTCTCTCTCTCTGGAGAACATTTGAGAAAGTGATTGCTGCTTTTATCAGAAAATTTTATTCCTATTCATTTAGGAAAAAGTTAGCAATATTCAGCAAACCACACAGAGCAAAGTTTTGTAGACAGTTTCCCAAGCTGTAGTGCATGGCTGGGGGTGGCTAGTCGGCAGCACTGAATGCCTCTGTGCAGGGAGTTCTCCAAGAGAAGCAGCAGATGCTGCTAATGCTGTAACTGACATTTGAATCTATGGAACAACTGAGGAAGACGTTCTGAATTTTTCTGTCCTTCCACTACACTTACCAGTTCCTTTGTAATGGAAGTGACAGTTAAATTGTAAGCTAGGAACTAGGAAGGAAGAAAAACTGAACGCTTTGTTTGCTTCCAGAATGATTCTTCCGTTTGAGTGGAAAAAAACCCAAAATGTTAAAACTTGATTCAATAGCAATGAAGCCTGAAGCTGATAATTTCTACCTTCAGTTCCTGAATACAGCTGTAGTAATGAGAAAATAAGAGCCCAAAGGATGGATAAACTACATTATCTTAACTAGCAAAGGCAAACCTTCAGAAAATGAAATTGGAAAGGAAAGCAATACTATTAACATTTTTTTCCCTTGCTAAGAAAAAAAGCTCCGTTTTTCAACTCTTTACTTATTTAGTAAGCCTGCAGCATATTCCAAACCTGCTGAAAGTGTAACCTTCTAAAATTAAACTGCCAAATAAGCAAGATCACAAGGAGCCCAACAG
This sequence comes from Phasianus colchicus, assembly GCF_987193195.1. NCBI lineage: Eukaryota > Metazoa > Chordata > Aves > Galliformes > Phasianidae > Phasianus > Phasianus colchicus. Next base: position 16,586,511 of record NC_143448.1, on the reverse strand, counting down.
GCACTTCTATCTCTTTGTCTTATAATGATTTTGAGTGCTGTAGATTTTTATTAACAGAAACTATGATAGAGTTCAGCTTAAAATCAAGAATGAAAGGCTGTTTAAATTAAAAACCAAGAGTTTGCAAAGTAATGTTTGCAAGCGTGTCCAAACAGTAATGTATGCAATTTCATGTTCCATTACACTGTCTGTTAAAAAATGCTGATGTGTCTCTATTACTTTTGTTTTCCATAGCCGTGGTCTTTCTCTACTGCAGCTGGGCACTGAGTTCCTATACCAAATCCTGTTCCCAGATTTGGGGATCACTTATTTCATCTGTAAAAATACGCTGACACAACAAGAACGGTTCCACCCATTATAACTTTGTTAACCCCATCAAACTTCATTTGCACAACTAAAATTTGTTAAATTAATATTGTAATAAGTTGTTCCAACACAACGATTTGAAGCACAAAAGTCATTTATTCACAGTTACAGCACAGACACTTCATATCTCAGTATTTCATGCCTCTGGTGTAATTAAATTCTGTCTTTTAGAGCTATTCTTCATTTTTGTTATATGTGTACTCAAAGTCTGGCCAGAAGCTATAGCAATTTTGAGGTATTCACTCTCCAATAGCATGAACAGTCCTCACTAAATTATTCATCTGATAACTTTAAGATCTGCCAGATGAAAATCTTGAATTGCTTTTATTTTCTTGATGTTACTCTGTTGCACACAGTAACACTCAGTAGATCCTGGCTACCAAGAACTTCAATTCCATGTTATTCCTCAGTTTAAAGACACAAATTCCCATCTCTTCATGGAAGAATCCTAAGCAAGTTTAATTCAAACTGAGCAGCACATTGTTTGCCTGTCTCAGGCTCAGCCTGGCTTTATTCCAGGACTCTCAAAAACAGTCCAATCCTGCAAGTGTTTACAATCCCTATAAAGTCACTTATACAGCCTGTGGGAGTAAGAACCTAATCTTGCATAGAGAACTGTATATTGTTTAATAGTTTTATTTGCTATTATATGCTACTGCATAAGTTTTATTTTAATATCATGCAACCGCTGTGATTGCACTTTTATAATTGGTGCTCTACCCCAAAGGAGAACTTTTTGAAGAGTAAAAGTGCTACCTAGGTGCTGAATCAGAGAATTTACTGCAAGAGCTTTTGGTAGAAATACTTAGTTATGAAGTTTCCCAGCAAAGGTTCTGCAGATGCTAAACAATTGAAACTACAAGATCAATGACATTAATTAATGATTCATGCAATGTAATATGAAATAAAAAGAACGTAGTGAATTGAATTTCAAAACAAAAGTCCTGGGCAGAATCCAACTCAGACACTGATGCCCTGTTTTTTTTTTATATTCTATTAACACATCCAGGCTTACACTGTCCCCAGAACACCAGATCTTACTGACAGAAAGAATAACATGAAGAGATCTTTTATTAACACTTCCTTTAACCTAAGTCTCTCATTTGCATCCCAAACTCCTCAGATAAGCCACAATAGCACAGCAGTCGTGGCGAGAAATGACATATGGAGAACATTCAAATGACATCTTCAAAAATAAAAAGAGCTTTAAAGAAAGAGAATGTTTTTATAATTGCTGGGGTAAAGAAAATAAATTAATTTGAACAAACATTCTCAGTATCATGGAATTCACTCATTTGTAGTGGTTTCAAAGCCCATAAGAGCTGTTTGCCACTATAGGTGATAAATTACAGCTTCACACAACAAATCAAAACAGCTTCATGAGAAAAGTAGGTTTGACAAACTGAATTTGCAGGGTTGGGTTTTTGTTTGTCAGCACACCTCTTACAAACACCTAACCCACCTGGGGAAAGTGTACCTCACCTCTACCTGCAATATCAAGTATAAGTCTAGGCCAAGAAATATTATTTCCCCATGTACTTAATGAGATTAACACCATCAAATAGGCTGGAAGAAAAAATATAATCAACATTAATTGAAGAAGTAATCATACAACTCCACAGACAAAGCTTGCACTGTACAAATGATTTCATTAACTAAAATAGCTTTGACTTCTACAGTGTCTCTAAGTTTCAAAATCATGTTAAAAATAGATTTCCCTGCCAGAGTTCCTAGAAATTCCATTGATGATTTAAAAGAAAAGATATCAAAACTAGAATTTGTTCTTTACTCTTAATACAATCAATGTATTCTGATTCTCTTTCAGAGCTTCCACACAGGAAACTAACAGACAGATTTCACCCAGCAACATCCATTTTGATTCTTTGTGGTACTACAGGTACTGCCATGATGGAGAGCATGGATACACTGCAAGCAAAAGAAAAGAACATCCTTGTTCCTGCCAGAAAACTTAAGATCCAGGCTCCCCATTTTGAGCTGTCAAAGATTTGCCTATAGAAGAAAGCCATTCATTTGGCCATTCATCTGTACAGTTCCTAGGCTGAGATAATAAAAACAAAGATTGTATTTGATAAGCAGCTAAGAAGGTTAGTGATAGGGGAGCATCTACAGTTCACATGAGATCACAGTTACATTGGAAGGTGAGATTATGAGTTTGTTTTTTTTTTTTAGACTTACTACTTATCAAAAGTTTTTGACAAAAAGAATTTGGAAGTTGACTTGGTGTGATGTGATAAAAAGAGAACACACGCCTACTTCTGCAAAGCCATCCAACAGAAAGTGAAGTCAGATTACTATGGCAGTAATTACATACCACATCTAAGTAATTTACTAGGATGGAGCACACACTCAGCTAACAAAGTCACGTATTTTTGACCAGTATTAGGGAATCAATCAACAATTTCAGAACAAGATTCTAACAGGCTATCGACCAAAACCAAAGCTGAAATACTTCAAGAAGGAGCAGGTATATCTTAATGTTGCCAGATAAAGTTAGTGCAGTTGAAACCTACACAAATTGTTCTATGGTTCTTATTTTTCTTACAAAGTGATTTGATTTGAAGTGTTACAGAGACATAATAATAGTAAGAATAAAAACAAATGTTCTTTGCAGAAAAACGTGAAGAAAATTTATTGGAACTATTATGATAATGAAATACACAGCTTTGTTGCAGTTCTATTGCAACTGAAACATTTTGAAAGATTAGGTCAATTTCTCCAGAATTTTTTTATATGGAGAGAATCAGAAAAACAACTTAGTATTAAAAGCCAACTATGTGAAATTGTTCCACTATGACATTTTCTTATCAATTGCTTTGAGATGACTTCAAAGGTGAATTAATTTAGATTCATTGGTGCAATTCACTTCAAGGAGAACTTGAATACTTTTGCTTTTTGAGTAATTGTAAAACAGAGACAAATTCCAAACTCCTCAAAGATTTTTTCAAACAGACCATCATCTGTTATCTCAGTCATCTGTAAGTAGAAAATAGACAAAAAAATATATACATTGGCTTCAAACATGCCAGAAATGACAACTGTTTTGATTACATATACACTTGATGTTCTGGAGTTGCTACTTTTATTTTTAGCAAATGTGGGGTTGGGTTTATTTTGTTTTGGATGGGAGGGGTAAGGGGAATTTGCTTCACATATAATAGCAAAATTATACTACGAATATTTCTTTGAATAACTTGGACTATGCAATCAACTCATGATTTCTGTGTTTTCTTACTGCCCAGTCATTCTAAGGATATTTTTCATATCTCACAGCCAGCTGCTCCAATGTAGAATTGCCCTTTGACATCTTGGGACTACGTAGTGCAATTTAAATACCAAGGGAGGTGTGAAATACAGGGAGAAACGTGAAAAGAAAAGATGAACTTAAAGTTTAAAAACAGAATTTCTCCTTTTCTCTCTCTCATTTAAAGACATGATACGACGGTATCTTTCAAATAATACTGGGAAAAATAATCAATTCAACCTTCAAGGCAATAAATAATCCTGCCATCCCACAATTGTGTGTTTTCTATTCAGCTATGCATCTCTTTCACAATAAAAGTAGCATGGGTTTGTCTATTGGCTGACCCTGGCATTGTGTGCTAAGGCAGTCAAACCATGCCTGCACTGACAATTTACAGGGCTTTTTCTGTTCAGCACTTGGAGTAGTGGCCACACCATAGCATTACTGTCAAAGGAAATGATGCCCCATTGTTATAAAACCCAGTAACACAATTCCAAGATTTACATCCAGCTGAGAGAGAAGACAAGGAAGTGGGGATAGTGCCTCAGCTGCTGCACCTACTGCCATCAGACTCCAAATCATATAATAAATATATGGCACAGGATTGCAAGCTGCAAAGATTTAACACCTTTTTCACACACTTCAAAGGGTTTGAATGAAACACAGCTGTGTGGATGCTGACAACCGCTGCCTAAAAGCACAACCTGCCATAGAGCCTGCAGGGCTGCTGGCCTACAGATAGGCAATGAGAAGACAGCATCCAGAAGCAGTGATTCTGAATCAACACAAACCAAGTTTCTATACCACTAATGAAGTCTATCAAGAGGGCTGTGGCATCCTTTTCTCCAATCTTTCAATGAATTGATTTTATGGGTAAGGTCATCTCATGTGTCTAAGCTACTCAAACCTTTTAAGCTCATCCTTCTCTGCCTATGTACGGGGTACATAGCAGATGACAATCACACTGGAAACTTTATTAACGCATGCATATTCATCTGCAAAGAATTACAGATTGTATTACAGAGTCACACTGCTGAGACCTAGTTTTTCAGGTAACCAGAAAGGATTTCAGCCCTTAGAAAATAAACAAAAAGCAATCCACATTCATTCTTTAATTAAGAAACATTCTTATTTTTATTTAATTAATTTGGGCTATAATGTCAAAGGAGCTCAAAGAGCTATCTTTATTCTCATTTTTCTGTTCCTTGCAGTACACTACAGCGAATACTGTGTGAAATGTCTAGGATAAAGAGACCCTAATGTATTCATAGCCTTCAGCACCAGGTCTGAATGCTGGTCTGGCCTCAAGACTAATTACTGATACACCATTGTGAGTAGAAGATAGAAGGGGAAAGCTCCTTTTAGCAGGAAGGACAACGAACAAACTAAACAGTTGTTCACTAGAGAGTTAGAAGAAATAAGTGAACTTTCTGCCTGGTCCTGAAGAAGGGGGGTGGTTCCCTATTTCTAGCCCTTGCAAACAGGCCAGTCATGGCAGCCTGTGCACCTGAGGTGATCTGGAGCCTTTTCTCAGTATTTCTGCTGGAAATCAAGAATAATTGAACCCTGGGGTGAAGTGCAGACTCCTGCGTACAGATGCTAATACCACATACTCAGTTTGAGTGAACTGTTAATTGCTACACTTGAGATTATTTAAATTTGCTCAATGTACATTTGAACCACATTGGCATGGGCATGACAACCTGTGTGTGACTAGGTAATACTTCAGTTGCTTGTTTATCTCAAATTCTTCTAAAAAACATGGGTGGATTATATTTGATGTATAACCCTGGCTGCTATAATAAAGTAGTACATTATTTATAGATTCATAACATACCTTTTCACTATGAATATAAACAATAATTAGAAAATACCAAAACCCCAAGGGTCTACTAAAAGATCAAATAAGTGTTTGAGAGCTTATATATGTTGTCTCTGTAATATATACATATTCCATTTATATAAAGATACATAGTATGTATACAAATATAAATAAATATGTGTACTGTGTGCTTAAAGACATTTTACACCACACAAAGATGGGAACAAATTCCTATTGTTATATACATAACGGCTATGTGTAATTAGCCATGTGGCTTCTGTTTAGAAATTAAAAGATTAGCATTACAGATGTGTCTAACTACTTCATGTTCACTTTATGTACTGGCTACATGATGAAAAAGCTGTTGAAATGCAGATGATTGGTCCTAAGTAAGATTGCTAAAAGGCTGTGTTAAACAAGTTTTAAAAGCATGCATGAAACTGCCTACATTTGTACATAAAACATACAAGAGGCCATGCTGGGTTACACCAAAGCATTCCATCTCCCTCAGTAGGTGATTAAGGAAAATGCATTTGAGAAAGATTTGATTTGAATCGCCAAAGTCAGACCTCTGTATCCTTGTATTTCCTTTAAGTTGGAGGCTTCCTAGCTCAGGGTCTCATTAAATACCACCACCTGAATACTAAGTCATTTCTGAAGTTTTTCTCCATAGATTTATCAAATTCTTTGAAACAGTTTATACTTTTGTTTTCCACAACGGCTCACAGTAACGTTTCATAATTAACTTGACATTTGAGCTTTCAAGTCTCTGATAAAAGTTTCATTACTGCTGCAAGAGATATTGTGCTGCAAGAAGAAAGCACAGGTTCAAGTATTAACTTGGAGGTAGTTTAGAGGTGGATTTGCTGAGACATTGCAGCTTCACAGCTCAGACCTCTATATAATTTTAAGTTTTCTACTGCTGATTTTAGAAAAATTCTGAATATTTTAGTATGAAATACAAACTCAGTCATTATATCCCTTTAGCAGCAAAATGGTAGAAACTGAAAATTAACTGATGTTCAAAAAACAGCTTGAGCACCACCTAGAATAGAGACCCCAACGCACGCTCACAATTTCAGAAATTCTGTTAGTCAAAGGTAAGGCCAATGTGGTTCAAGGCTGAAAAATCTTTTCCAGAATACGCATCATTGAAATATTTTTGAGCTCTGCATTACATGTGGGATCTAATACTAAATTGTACCTATACAAGCTTTCCTCCTTTCTTTCCTGCCTTCCCTTTTAGCAAATAAAATTGAATGAATTAAAAAAAAAACAAAAACAGGTTGAAAAGTTCTTTCTGCTTGGAAGAAGTAAAAAAAGTAACCTAGATCAAGATAGTATAATAAATGATAAGCAAAGAATGAGATACATACTTCCCCCAGAGTTAGCAGACCATGCCCACCCAGTTGGGAACAAGACAAGGCTTTGTAAGCAAGCTATTAAATATTTAGTTTCTGGTATGATGAGCCACCTATAATTAAAATTCACACCAAGTACATTAAATTACTTTCTAGTACTCAAATATGTCAATATTCCTGTGTCATACAAAGTAATTCCACAACGCACAGCAGGGAAGCTGTTGTGCTGCTTTTTTTTTTTTTAACAGCATACTGAGAAGAGTTGATTGTAATTCCTGATATTAAAAGAAATATAAAAAGTATTTATTTGATTTTTCTTTTTTATACATTGTAAGCACAAAGCCGTTCTTTGTGACTGTCTTCAGTTTATTTTTTTACACTGTTTTAAGATCATCATTGATGTCAGCCATACTTCAAGTACATGCTTTACTTAGAAGTACGATAGGATTTATCAAAATGTACATCTGTATTTTATTCTGATTATGGCCATGAATTCAGTCTTCATTAAAACTGCTTTTAAAGTACTTCCCCCTGCATACCGGGCTGTACAAACTATTTTATTTGGTGAAATAATTTTGTGCTATGTTTTCATTCCTCCAACTCAGCCACAGATTTTCTGTGTGGAACTCTGGAAATCATCCAGTCGTAATTCAAAATTCAGCAAAGCACAAATAACAAGCAGAATATGTATATATAACCTGCATTCCTCTTCAGACTCGCACCATAAAATGATGCTAAGTTCTTGTGCTAAAAAGGTGTGGATGCTGACAGCATTTTTTTTATTTTTTTTTAAATGCTGTTTGGGTTTTGATATCCTGTAGTGCCTCTCCCAGGTAACCTCCTAGGAAGAGCATCTTCATTTTCACAATGTGTGCACCATCTGAAAAAACTGCACAAGGACACACATATGGTAACTTTTGTGACAAAAGAAAGATTGAAGTATGGAGAAGTACCATCTTAACACTGATGCAGACAGAATCAGAAGACACTGGGAAGCTTCAGATGTTACTTTTACCTTGGATAAAAAGGTACTTATGCTTTACTATTCTCTTCTGATGGCTCTTTGTGAAAGCTCTTAAAAGCACCCCTGTAGTTTCTCCCATATTATTGGAATTAGAGGTCTCAAGAAAGAAGTAGGTCCGGGGAGTTCACCAGATTCAATACAATATTAGTCATTTCAAAACTTTCGTAACCTTAACTCAAGGATCAGAAAGCATTTCAAGGCATGAGAAACCACAATCCAGAAAACTCTAGCATAATATTTGAATTGCATCAAGGATGGCAACTGGCTTATATGAGATCAGGATGTCTTACCTATTTTTGCCATATTACCAGGCCAGCCTTCCTTTCTTGTAGCCGAATTTTCCAGGTATCTTTTGATTATAATCTATCACACCCGACCTCATTTATATTCATTTACATACTAAACTTCTTCTTGCTGTTAGATTAAGTATTAAAAAAATAATCCTGTCATATTGCTCCCAATAAGAAGCTGCCAACTTCAGAATCAGGTTTCATTTATCTGAATCATTGCCATGCACACTTACAAAATTCACAGCTATCAATAATATTTACCCAGTGCATCAGTCCTTACCCCATACTTTAACAATCTAAACAATTTATGATACTGAACTTTCTTCTAGGCTACCATTCTTAATTCCTCCTGTTTGCTTCTAAGGTCTCTAAATGCCCCCACATTTCACAATTATTTCTAGACATCTGTCAGTCCTGGTCTGCAATGCAGTGTGCTCAGTCTGTTGTCCATCATGGAAAGCAAGTGGGTCTTTTTGGTGTTGTTTTTTTTTTTTTTTTATGCAATTCTTAAGCAACTTTTTCCCTCCAGTTAAGCTTTTACTCTACTGGGCTTGCAGCTTACCGTTATAAGTAACATAACATCAAGTAGGTTTAAAATAATTCCTGCTAAATGCTTACAGCAATTGAGTGCCACATTCACTTAATCAGCCTTCATTTTCTATCTTTACTGAAACATATCCAAAAGTTGTCACCTGCTTATATAATCAATGAGATGAGTCACACATGAACTTACTGAGGTAAGTCTGCAGTAGGGCACAGACCCTACACCCAAGAAATGGCAGATTGATAGATCAGCAATCAATAGGAAATAAACTGGGTCATTACTTAGAAAACAAAAAGGTGAAAAATTATAGGTACAGTTAATACAAAACCCATTACAGACAATAAAAAGCCGTAAGTGTCACTGAATCAGGCTCAACTATTATTTCCCTGATATAATAATATATGTTGAATTCAATCTCTTACAAGAGATAAGAGACTTCAGTACTCAAGAGGAAAAAAAAAAAACAGGATTAAAAAAAGCCTATTTTTCCAATGCTTTTGTTTTTAAATATATAGCCACTAACTTTGCAGCTTATTAGATAAGACCTTGCATTCAATCATGGATAGGGAGACAGATAGGTAGTGCACAGTTCCACTCTCTGCAGAGTGTAGAGAAATAGAATTTCCCATTAAGGTCTGTGAAGTGACATGGATTTCTTGCACCAAGATTATATTATAGCATGATTATAAAATTAGTGCTTACAAACACAGAGATACCTCTGGAGTGGAACACAGCAGCTGCTTAACAACTGACAAAACTGCACAACAGCTGAGGACAAAGCAGAGAACTAATTCAGCCTGCATCTGCAGGAAAAGTTCAGCTAGGATGGTCATTTGTGGTCAAATTAACATCTGGAATAATATCTTATTTGATGATGAAATTCAGTAAAAGTGAGTTTAATCAGAACATTTTCAGTCCTGACTTTAATTCTCAGAATGTGCTTTTACTTTGTTGCAAGTGTTCTATCAAATACTGAAGTACGTCACTGCGGAATCCTCACTACAATACTAACATTTCATGATACTCTATTCCTGTTATTTACCTTGCCTTGTTTTACTTGTTTATATATCACTGGTCCTGCTTATAACTAAACAGAAAAAAAAAAGTAGAATTTCCACTCTGAACAGCAAATTATACATGCAATTTGATTTGAATCATAATCACATCCAGGAGGTTGTCTTCACTGATTCCAGATACAAGTCACAAATCTAAACCACAGCTATCATTTCCAAACTACACCATGGTAATTTTGCCTTTTTTTTTTTGCTAGAGATACTTAAAAAAATCATTATCTATTGTCCAGAACGGATTGTTCTTACCTTCTTAATCAGGAGGAGAATTTAATGAGTCATAAAATCAGTAAAGAAGATCACACAACATGGAACTAATGCATTTATCAACACAATTTCTCAAGGCTTATTTATAGAAATCATCATGAACTTACCTGTAGGGGATCCCTCCATGACATGACCAATATAGGGTCCTTCTTTGAACATGGGCCTGTTATCATTTTGATCAATAACAGAAATATCCAGGCTGACTGGGCCATCGATGATTTTCCCACTTAAATCCGTTACTTCAACTTCCAGCTGTATAAACAAAAAGGAGAAGGGGAGGAGTAAGTTAGTTCCTTATCACATTGAAGGATAAGAGAAAAATAGTTCCCATCAGTGGTGTGGTTACCAGATCTCACCAGGTATAGCACTTGCAGCCCACTATTTTGGACTGGGCTCAGAGCAGATTTCAAATATAAGCAAAAGTGAAAGATAAATGTATATTCACATCAAGACACCCTCCAGTAGCTTGAAAATAGCTTATTGTCTGAAGATACATATCAATCCACCCACTGTGGAAAACACACAAGTTACTAAAACTAAGTCATCAGAGCAAACCACACTAAAACTTCCCACACACGATAACACAAAAGGTCAATTTCGATTGCAGCAGCATTGCATATCTGCAATTCTCTCCTCACCATGACATCAGTAAAAACAGTAATAAACATATCAGAGAGACAGCTATCATCCTCACCTATTCTACCCATCCCTAGATTCAACTCTTTAATGTAGTTAAGGCAGCGTGAAAGTGAACCTTGACATGGATGTTAAAACCACCCTTTTCCAGTCTTTCCATGAGACAGCGGTAGCAGCTGGGGCTTGAAGTCTCTGAGCATTTTTTATCCTATTAATTTATTCTTCATTGCCATGTCTTACACCTGTAATTTATTTATAAGTTAGTGATAAATTGTGCTAAGAAAGAATTAGGTTAGAATTCTAATTCCTTATTAAAATAGGTGGTTATTATAATACATACCCATAGATGTTATAATTACATCCCACATTCATAGTTAAATTTGTGGGGCACAAGCATTCATGTTATGAATAAGCTATCACAGACACTATTTGTGAATAGTATCACAGGCCATTTTAGCATCTGCTCACTCTGCTCATTCTCACTTATCTAGAAATTATTCTTGGATGATTTTCTCAAGTGTTTGTTTGTTTGTTTGTTTGGGTTGGTTGTTTTTTTGGCCGTATATAGAGCTTAACAGCTTTAAAGCTAAGATGTCCTCTGAAATTCACGTGGCATTCAAGCTTTAGAGGGCATGTGCCCCTTCACTTTCCTGGGTTTGTTTAACACTGGACACTGAAGTCAATGTAATAAACTCAGGATTGCATATGATGTGATGGGGATTAGAAAGGAAAACGCAGTGTTGTTATTGACCTACATTAAATCTAGATGCAGTTTCAGATACAGTTAGGAATTGCTGACAAAAAGATTTCTCTTAGTAAATGTTGACTCATCAGAACAATGTTAATTGCTTTGGGGAATGAAAGAATAGCAAGATTTTTCTGTGAAATTTGAGCAAATTCACTTTCTGAAGATAACACACTCTTAATCTCTCTCAAAATTAAGTAGCTATACTGCTCACTGGAAAGAACAAAGTTTAAAGTAACTATTTGCTTTCATAGAAACTGCTGGTGATCTAAAGCAAAGGCTGATCTAACATTTGTTGATTTGTCTTCCACAGGTTAAAGAAGAAAATAGATCTACGTGACCATAGCAAACTCTATTAAGTCTGAGTCCCACTGGCCAAAAAGATTCTGATAACAGGTCCATGGAACCTGTTACACAGTCTGCTTCATTCTGTTAATACAACCAAAGATTTTATTAGTCTCTGTACAATAATCTGTAGAACCCTAAACATTATGTAAAAAGAGCCAAAAAGCCACAGCACCTAATTAGGACCATCTGTCTTCACCTGACTGCTATACAGAAGGCACTTGTGTAGATCTTGCCTCCCCCTCTCCCACCTTCTCTCCGAATCCAACATCAGAACAGCACCAAAGAAAAGCAGAAAGTACATCTTAACACAAAATCTGAACACATGCAAAGGAAAGAAGTTTAAGAAAAGGATACTATTGGCAGAGAAAACAGGTGACTTTAAGCAGGCTGTAAATAAAACCACATATTGCATCTGACTATCAGAAGAACGATACATCAGTCTTTTAGTAAAGAAGAAAAGCCCATCTAGTTTTAATGTAAAACTTGACTTATATACCAGAGCTACTGCACTCTTCTAATAGCAACAGACTGTAGTTGAACATACAGAAAGCATCTAAGCTTCTACCTGATTCCAACAACATAACTAAGGAGAAATGGTAAGCAAAGATTTGGGCAAACTGACAGAAAAAAAGAAATCAGCAGATATATTTCTTATTAAGTAAGATTGACTATACTCCTCATGTTTCAACCTTAAAGTTACGGAATTACTTTCATGAAGTTACATCCATATGAATCTAGCAGCCATATTTTCAGAAACACTGAAGACCAAACCTCAATTTCATTTCTGACAGAAGAATACCTACAAACCACAAAAGCTGGCCAGGGGTTTACAAGAAAACCACATTTCTCACAACACACATCAGCACACCAGGATACAAAGCAGACTTTGACCACTGAAGTTCACAGAGCTGAGAAGCACAGACAAAATTAAGCACACCAATAAAACAAGGTGAAGCAACGTTAACACTGATAACTGCAGGCAGTAACAGATCCCAGCCTATTTCTCTCCATCCCCTCCTCAGGTCTCTTCCCTTCTCAAAAGGGACTTCCTGACATTCTGCACTATTTTCTTCCTCATACCTGCAGTGAGGTGATGAGAAATCACCTCAGACATGAGTTTTATCTGAAGTTTAGTAAAGTTACTCTAAGCAGCACAAACCTGTTTGAAGCACTCTTCTATATCGTACAGAGGCTTGCCTCCTTCTCACACTCAGCAATAACATTAAAAGGAAAGATAGCCAGCACCATCCTCACCATTACCTCAAGCAGTTTCCACGGTTTCTCTTCACAGGACGGCTGCTTCCCTTCATTTATTGCTTTTGGTGAAGTGATTCTGGATGGCCCCATTTCTCCTCTGCATATAAATGTCTGCTTTTTCTCTGCAGCCAGCCAGCCAATGGCCCACACCAAATTACACCGTGAATCTAAAGCTTTTCATAACTAAACCTAGAATATCTTTTAGTGCTTGATTACCTTTGAAGTCCAATATGGGTTCTTTAGTCACTAACTGCTTTCTAATTTGAAGTTTTGCTGCTGGTGAGAGCTCCTCCAGGACTTCTTCCAGTTTGATTAACAGATGGCTTTCCTGCACATTCCTCACACCCATTTTCACACAAAAACACCAAAAAACATCCCAAAATTCAGTTATTTTCACTGGTGCAAACAGCAGCTTCCCAGAACAGCACGGGCTGCTGTGTGAGGAGAAGCCGGGCTGCTTCCCACTGAGCTTCTGGATGGTTCCAGAAAGCTCTGCAATCAGGAGCAGCTGATCCCCCCCCCCCCCAAGGACACAGGTGTGGGAGTATTAAAGCAAAGAGGCATGAAGTGTTCTCAGGTGTTTTGGGTTTACCTCAGCCAATCAGTTTTTGTGCCCTCACCCCAGCGCTGCTGTAGAGGTGAATTGAGTGCAGCTGGGTGAGGTGCAGAATAGGTAGGAAAGGAGGTTTTTTTTTTTTCAATGCTGAAAAGTTGTTTTAAAGATTGGCTCTTATAAAACTCAGAGAGGCGATAATTTAGACACGGAAATAAATTGCAATTGAATTTCCTGCTTTTAAGGATATGGATAAAATATTAGCTGATTATTACATGGCACAAAGGAGAGAGAAAAGATTTGAAAACAAAACAAGACTTCTAATAGGAACAAATAATTGTAGCTCAAGCTACTCAAGAACAGGGCATTGATTTCCTCCAAAAGGTTGTATGGGTGTTGCCAAAAAGCACAGTATACAATTTGGTCTCATATTCAGAATTATATCCTAGGTGCAGAGGGATTAATTAGCCAGTCCCAGCATAAACAGCCTGCCTTATTACACAATAATGCTTAAGTTCCTCACACAGAAAATACAGATTTAATCTCATAAGTTTCATGCTTATCTCAACATGACTCTCTATATAAGATCTTTGAAGAATTCCAGGACTGGAGATTTCACTAGGAAATCTAATTAAAACAGCAACTGAGCCTTCTGTGATTGCTTACATCTTCCTATGTAAACAGCAGTAAGCTGAGCAATGCATAGACTGCAACCACATACAGTCTACACATTGAACAAAGCGATATTGTAGGAGTTTACAGTGAGAAAAGATTTCAGAGCAATAATTCACACAATTTCTGTCTTGCTACTTTTTTTTTTTTTTAACCTCAGTTAACAAAAGATTAAAGACCAAATGCATTACACCAAAAAAGCCTTTTCTTTCAGAACAACTATGGAATTGTTTCTGAGTATGCAGTATGAGATTTCCAAATTGATATTTCAAGAATCAGATAATTTTATGTTAGCATCATTATTCAGTTCTACTCGGCAAATCTGAAAAACCAAAGTCCAAGAGAAGAATGCAAAACAAATTCTGTAAATAAGCTGGTTTTATGAACTAGGACATCCCCCAAATTACATCTAAGTAGTATTCCCCTAGATCACACCATAACCTTTCCAATGACGTAACAAACTGTAACAGCGTGTTCAGTTCTGAAGCCTCCAAATGATGTGAAGGATTTAACAACCTTTACAAAGCCCTTGGTAACATTTGCACTGACCTATCTTACCTGAGATGGCCTGCCAGTTATTTCACATTTTCTATTACTTCAGAAATATCATTTAATTGTGTGTATTAATAAACAAAAATTACTACAGAACAACTTTTGTCTCTGCAAAGAATGACAAACAATTCATGAGATAAGAACCACTTCATCTTCTTTGACCAAGTCAGATACAAGGCTTTGCAGATACATTAACAAAAGATTCTGAAAAGGACAAGGAATTTAATATTATAAACAGCCAGAGATTGATTTCTCACCCTTGTTTTAAAGGCAGTGGTCTTAAAGTTTTGAATCCTCAAAATAGACTGAAAGTTCAATGCCATACCATTCTGGTTTGTGAAGTGAAATATAGCAAGTAATTCCAAGTAATGAAACAAGTATTGAACTTGCATTCTTTATGATATTTAACTTGTCTGAGTTTCCCAGAACTTAAATTTCATTAAGAAAAACAAAACAAAATTGCAGAACAGTAGGTAGATGTATATACTTACACTGCTAGACGGAGAAAAAAGGGCACATTAGTTTACTTCCTTCTGCCTGTCAGAGCTATTCTTTGCAGAAATAACAGCAAAACAAACTGAAATGACTGGTCTAATTCTTCATAACGAGACCATACATCAATAGGGGAGAAAGGTACAGCATGTTTAAGGCAGTTATTCATGTGATGTGTGTAGGACGTTTAATGTCACTTGACAGCAAAACTACTTTTTGTAGGAAGGGGAAGTGCATCCAGCAGTGGAGAATTAAGCCCCAAGAGAGAGATAACACGAGGAGAGAAGAATTGATGAAGAATACCACTAACCTTTCCTAGAAAGCCTTATCTAACATGACTTCCAAAAGCCCATTCTACGTGAACTACTTTTGCCTTGCAACAACATCAGAAATCCTCCATCTCTTTGAAAAAAACTGCCATTAGCCATCCTGAAAAGCCACTACATCTTGGCAGACAGATATTCCTCAGTGTCAGTGCGAAGACGAATCTCGAGTCATTAAGCTAGTTATAAGAGCTCTTTGAATCTTCCAGACTCTTTATTCCACACCAGCAGTACCACCACCTGTCTTCTAGCACCAGCAACCCCTCTTAATTTGCAGTTCACAGAATGTGCCTAGAAAATGCCATCACTGAAATATGCCCATTGATGCAAAAATGAAGTTAAAACACTATACATATTAAATTACATATATATATATAGTAAATTCCTTCATAGCAGTAAACTAAGCAGTTAAGAATTCACCATAATTGAATGTATATACTGTAATGCTCTCCATGTCACAGTTTTGTTGTTTTTTTTTTTCCACAGCTGTGTCTCTCTGCATCATAATATTGCTAGAAAGGTGCTATTTTCTTGTAGACTTTTAGTCCTGATTTTTTTTCTCTGCTGTCAGCATGGAAAGGTCCCTTTTCTGTGAACAAGATCACAGAATGAGAAGGAAAAATAAAGCAGAAAAAAAAAAGAAAAAAAAAAAAAGCACAAAAAGAGAATAATGGCATAAACCTTAAGAGAAAATAAGATAATAGTACTCTGTGTATGAAGTCATAAAAAGCTTATACCAAAATGAACACTGCCTTTACTGCAGGACAGCATTAAATCCAGTATCACATTATTTTTTTTTTAATGTTTCATCTCATTGAAAAATACAACAAATAATTTTATATTTCCTAGAAACTTTGTTGCATGTCAAAATAAATAAATAAATAGATAGATAGATAAAAGGAAAAATGAAATTGATAAATTCACCTGATGTTTTAACAACACATTCCTGAGAATTTTTAAGGACTAAAGGCAAATCTGGTCATTGAGGAGTAAGTGGTGTTTTCCATTACTTGTACTAGTTCTGAGTAAACAAGATTTATTCGTGTGAGTTCTTGTAACCATCATCTTAAAAATTTCATATTTTTAATATTTAAATATTTGTAAGAAGTATTTCTTTATGCATGCCAGGTTTCTTCTTAAGCTCATGGCATATTTCTTTTTATGCATAAGATCAAGCAATAGTAAGCCCACCTCTCATAAAATCCAGTTGCAGCGGTGAATGTCACTGCCTAGGGTCACTACACTTCCAACAGTCAGATTGCACAGGAGAAGGCTGGCTTTAACTGGTTAGTTTTGCAAACTAACAACAGCAAACAAAGCAACTGGGAGTAGAGAAGAGTGATATTATCACAAGTCTCTCCTCTTTTTTTTTTTTTTTTTGCAGGAAGCCCTGAGCACACCACGCAGTGCAGCAGATTGAGATGACCACACCAGCAGAGCTTGACCATGACTCCAGGAAACCTTGCTGCAATTGGGCACCAGCAAAATGCAGTCACTATATAAGGACTTCCAAAAAGTCTCAGAATTGCCATATTTCACTGGTGGATATAAATGAGGTATGAAGCATTTAAACTGATTGTAAGTATCCTGATTCATTATGATAAAACTGATGGGACCAACTGATGCTATACAGCAGAGCATTTCAAAAGAAAATCAAAGAAATAAGATAGGAAAAGATGGGAGAGGAAAGATGAAATGACTTCACGAAAGCCACACACTAGATAAAATTTGAATCAAGCTTGAGTCCAGGCTTTTTGATCTCCAAACACAAGACTGATAGCTGGATTCTATCTCTTGCTGAGCAAGTGATGTAAAATTAGATTTACAAAGGTTATTAAGCTACCAACAGGTATCTTAATAAAGCTTAATAAAGCTTTCAAAGTGCCTTACAAGACTGGGTAATATATCCTATTAACATCAAAACACCTTTAAAAGAGCTTTGAAAACCTGATTGTCTTGTTAAGGTCTCATTTTTCCCCCATTAAGCACTTTTCTGCAGCTGCATAGACACAAAACAACAACTGAAAATAATTTTCTATGTCCTTGCATAACAATGCTGCAAATTTATAAGGGTTCCTCATATAGCTACAAACACAGAGTTAAAATGATTTCTGAAACATATTTTTTGTTATATGTTGTACAAGTTATGAAACTAGAATGTCCACTCCAAAAATAACCTCAGTGAATTAAATGACAAGGACATCCCTCAAATCTGTGGAGCAATGCAGCACTTCAAATGAAAGCATGTGTACTTCACACAAAGTAAAAGTATTATGGATGATCATATAAAACTAATTAAAATCTTCCCATATCACAAGAGAACACATGTTGAGCCCCTCAAAAAGAGGGGGGTGGGAAGAGGGAAGAGAAAAAAAGATATCAGGATTTACCAAAGCAATTGAGTCTAATCACCACAAAAATATTGAATTAAAAAAATCAAAAAGAGAAGAAGTAGGACTGAAATAAAGGATTAAAGCATAAGCTCTGCCAGAATTTTTTAGGCTCTATGCAGCACCACAAAAACAACAGAGACATGTAAGTAAGAAAAGATGAAAAATGGCTTTGTACTTTTAAATAGCTCCTAGCAGTATTCAAGCACTGCTCACTGTCCTTAATGCTTGAAAATCACTCTAAACAGCATGTAGGAAATGGCAAAAGTGGAGCAAACTTCATCTCTCAAAAAGACTCAAGAAGCAACAGGGTCAGAGAGAGATCATAACTAATCAGACCAACAAAAATCCAAGACCTAAAATGCAGCAGTGTCAAGAAAACTGACTTATTTAGGCACACCAAAAAAAGGCCACTATAAATGTCAGCTATAAATCACACGTATATTTTACTTTGTTTTTACTGCTAAACATATCTATTCCTACAAATGAGTAGGAAAAGGTCTTAGAAGTCAAGGATCGCTCAACTTATACCCATCTCATATATACAGAACTAAGATGCTCTAGTTGAAAGCAACAAACGGAGTTACAGGAGCACTTGTGCAGGTTAAACAGGAGGGCATGTAGCAAGCTGCTGCCTAACTTGCTGGCTCTGCCAGACATCTCATCTCTTCACACCATCAGATTTGAAGTGATGAGATGCAGCCAGGAGTCCTTCAAAGCCCTGTCTAAAGATGGAGTAAGCATGCTTGGCCTCTGAGTGTCAGTAAAGAGAAAAAAAAGTTGGCAATTTGGAAATAAAATCTTCCTAGTGGATGTTTTCCTTTTGAGAAATTTTCTTTCTCTGAAAAAAAGTTTCCTCTTTTCAAATCTGAAACAGCATCAGCGTATTTTATGTACTGTATTTGCATTACCCCTGTAAGATACATTTCTTTTTTTTTTTTTTTAATTTCATCTTTTTAAAGGTTAATCCATAAAAATTAGATCAAGAGAAATAGATGAAATTTCTAAGTGTCTAAATGATAAGATTTACATGATTGTACTGCAAAACATAAGGGCCAAGTGTTATGAAACCCTTTCAAACTGCCTATCTACAAAAACCCCACCACTGAGAGTTGCTCTGAAACACTGTGCTATGGTACAAGACATTTGCCATTCCCATTTTTCAGCACGCCAAATGCAATGGTAATGAACTCTGATGTGTTTCATGCCTGAAAATATACAGCTTTTGTTTATTGGTATTATAAATCTGCTAATTCTCATTCCAAGTTCTTTCTCAATCTTTGGAAACCACTCAGATGCCCAATGACCTGCATTACCAACCAGAACCTGCCTGTTTGACCACAAAGCTCAACTACTTCCACAGAGGACAAACTTCCTTCCTCGCTGTACTCTTCACTAACAAGTGCTGTATGCTCCTTTTGCTGTGTTGAAGATAGTGTATTTCAATGCCAACGAGAAAAGTTTTAGCTGTTGGAAAAGCCAACTGCGTGCTTCATTCTCTACTGTATGTTTGGTTACATAAATCATGGAAAAGTTGAGTTCATTGAAATTCTTCCAAACCACGAGGTTGGAAACTCTCTTATGTTACAAAGGTTGGGTATTATCATCTGATTGGCTAAATACATCAGAGCAGTAATCACAGTTAGCACTGCTTTCATTTCCCTCTTGTATTCTCTGCCCGGACTTACCTGTTACAAGCACTATAGTTAACAATACACTGTTTATCTTTTCCTGTTATTTTGAATTAAATGAGTTTTTGTTGATTTTGTCTAAAGTCAGCTTTATTGAATTTCACAGCATGCTAGGTTGTTTTTGTTTTTTTTTTTTCAAGAGGATGTCTATGGCAGATACTTTTATAATTCAGACAGCTGATCTTCCTAGTAGCATCTAAATGGATTAGCACATCCCATACGACAAATGCTTAGCAGCTTCTCTGTTTCAGTAGAACAGAGTCGTTGTTGCTTCCACTTTGCCAAAAATGGCAAGCTATGTACTTCATGTAAAGAAGAAAGGAAATATCTGAACACTTTCCTAATGTTATTTTAATGAAGACAGTTGCATGTATGTACGTAATGAAAGATATGCCAAGGGCAGCCTGAACTGAAATAAACTTTGTTCCTAATTACCTGTTTTCTCTCTCTAAACCTAATGCAACTTAACATCTTGGACCATCCCTCTACATTAAATATCAATAAAGAAAGATTTAGTCAATGGGCCTCGAATTAGCTAATTAACATAGTAACAGTCTCTTTGAGTAGTCAAACAGTTGTAGTCTAGCTCCCAAATGATCGACAAGAGTCTGCTATGTAGTTAATAACATCAGCTGTTAAAACTGTACATACACACACACACACACACACACTTTTAAGGCATAATTACTAGTTTGAGTTCCATGAACCTCCCTGAACTTCTTGGTTTTGTTTTTGAGATTTCGATCGATTCTAAATTATCACATACAGAACCTTAATTCTAGGTAACAAGATTAGAAAATTGGGCATAATGTAGAAACAAATTTTCCAGACAATAGAAACCTTGCATCATTTTGACCTGTTAAACCTTCCATCTTTTTTTTTTTTCCCCAAAACTTGAACTATCCAAGAACAGGAAATCCTTACAAAAATATAACAATGAATTAAGAATTATATACATACATACATTACATCTTCACTTGTTTTTGCTAGACCATGAAGTGTTTTCCATTGGCTTGGCAAGGTCACTTTTCATCAATATATTACTGGTTGAAATATAAGATAACTTCTTTTATTTAGAGTAACCTATTTATAAATCCATCACTATTAAGCAAGATGCTAGTTCAATGCAAAACACATACAGAAAGTCAGTCCAATCAATACCAAGAGCCTGAATTTTGAGCTCCAATCAGTAGCAATCCATCAGCCTTACAGAACCTATCAAAGAGAGTAGAAGTATTCTGTTTGCAACTGAAGTGTCTTGCAGAACCAAAGGTTTGTCATTATGACACAAAATAAATTCTACAGCGTCAGGATAAACAATATGTCTCAAACTGTATAGCAAGCATATTTATAAGGAGTACAATATCTTAGAGAACAAAAAACAGACCACTGTAACATGATCATCTGCCATATAAAAAGTTGTTTGGTAAACACAGATAATGAAGACTAATGAAAAGAATGTGGAAAGAATTATGTCAAAGAGATGAGTTTATGTTTTGGAAGAACCCCATTCATAAGAAATGCGGACTCAACCTGCACAAAGCAACTTAAAAGTATTTGGTCTATATATGAAAGTAGTGAGATCCCTACAGACTCACTCAACTGCAAAGTAGGCCAAGGAAAAATATTAGAGGCTCTGTGTTTGTACCACTTTACGTCAGAGAAGGAAATGAAGACCACAGGAAACATCTTCACAAGGTGGTTGATGCTCCAAGCCTGCCAGTGTTCGAGAGGCATTTAGATAATGCCCTTAATAAAATATTTTAATGTTTCCTTAGCCCTGAGGTGGTCAAGCACTTAGGCTCTTTGATCTCTATAAGTCCCATCTCGTTGAACTGTACTCGTAAAATCTCCAGAAGGCTGTTAATATTTTTTATGTAAAATATTTTATAATCATTTTTGTGTTTCACCCTCTTTCAAATTCAGAACCAAGGCTGCATCATGACAATTAGCTGGCACTGTGTGCTCTTCTACAAATACCTTACATGCCATTAAATGGAGGCAGCTGAGAGATGAGTGGACTGAGTTTAGTCACCTGCCCTAATTTTACTATCGACACTGCTAAAAAAGAATTGCTCTTTAACAGAAGATAAATGGGCTTCACACTAAGTAATTCAAAGAAAGTGGGAACATTAACCACAGAAAACATGCCAAAAAGAAATGCATTTTAAGTAATCAGACCTTCATTTCTCTCACAAAAGGTCAAATAAATGTGTCTGTAGGTTGCCTCTTCAACAAGTACAACAGCAACATTCTTCCGCAGAAAAAATGGACATTCAGAGAAGGATGCACTGCCCGTTTAGTAGAAAACTGTGAGAAAAAAACCTTATAAAAATGCATACTACTAACCACAATATTCATAGCTCATCAAACCCTGACATGTTGTGGAATATGCTAGTGCCAAACTGTATCATGTCAGCTGAGTTTGACAGCAGGTAAATTACACTGTGCAAGAGTTTAACTAAAATGAAGTTGCTCAACAAAACTTTCTTGATCTAAATAGGATTTTCAATCTTAGAAAAATATACTAATATTAATGAAGTAAAAGAAAAAAACCAACGCCTGACATTAAGTTTATTCTTTTGATTATATTCTGGTTTCACTAGCAGAAGGTCATTCATAGCAGAATCAAAGAAAACCATAGAAACTGATTTATTTTTTATTTTTTATGTTTTTTCTTTTCTCTCTGAACACCTTCATTCAGAACTACATTTATCATTTAAAATTATCCATCAAGAACTGTAATTGAATGCCTTTCAGCCCTTAGATTTCGAATACAGCTTTGAATAACCATGCTGACTGATCACTGCAGTCATGTGCCATTACTGGTACACTCCGACTTGACCTTCCTACTAAATATTTAAAGGACTGAAATAAGTCATTTCCAGATCAAACCTTCCTGAAAGTACATGGTAGTATGACTGTCTGTCCAAAAGCACGACTAACATTTTCATCCATAAACATTCTTATTAATACCAAGTTTCTCAAACTCATATTATTGTAAAACAACTGCAGGAACAGCCAGTACTGTCATCACTGTAAACCCTGTGTTTGCTGTACAAATACATGCTTGATATGCTACTTTTCAAGATACTCATCATACAGCAAGTTGGAGTACTCAATATTCATGTAATATTTAGTAAGTAATAGATGTAGTAAGACAGTTTAACAATCTAGTAAGATAGAAAAGGGCTCACGTTGAAATACACAGTGCAAAAATCTATTTGCTCTTGCCAACAGCTGTGAACTGTTCATTTAAAAAAAAAAAAAAAAGAAGAAGGAGGGGGATTAAAGGTGATTTTGCTGCTGGAAATGTCTTAAATCAGCCAGCTACTTTAAATTAAAAAAGAAAAGAAAAGAAACACAAAAAAGTGGAATTATAGTAGTTAAGAGCTTGCAGCCCTTATTATTTTATTATATACCTGTAATGCTATTATTTTGAGTCCTTTTTAACTTAATTACTTATTCAATATTCCTTATATTTAGTCTCTTATTGTTTTTCTGATGCTTATTCAACATAAACCCATTCTGTCACACTTTGTTATTTTTTGGAAGAATGCAAACTATCTGTGCTCCTGTGATCTTGCCTTTGTATCTGCTGTAGCTTTGTAGCCTGATCACAAGTAAGATTAGTGAATAATATGACACTTGGTCAGCCTGCAGGTATGCAGCTAGGAAGGAACAGTATTTTTTAAATCCTTCCCACAGAGAGAAATCTAATATCAGTGTTCAGGGTTATTTTTGTCACCAAGTCGACGTGGTTATTTTGTTCCTTGTCATAATGAAACTTCTATGTCTATAAGAGATCAACTAAAAACCACATCGTAATTAACGCATGACAGTGATATGGGAATTTTCCATTAGCCAAGGTGGTGAAAAATACAATAACCAAATAAATATTTCTCTAATTTTCACTCAACATTCACATCACTCAGTGTGATTTCCAAGAAATTTTACGTTCCTTTACACTCCTGTTCCCTCAAGTAAATTTTGCTCCAGATCTGTATACAGTTATCTGTATTATTTTGTAGGCTTATTTCTCATTCCTTCCACCAACAACCACAGAAGCTCATTTACGTTATGCAGAATATAATTAGTAGGTATCGTATTTATTTGACAGCTTTCTCATTTTCTCAGTTCTATGCAATTTGACAGAAACCGTTGCAGATCCGTAACTGGTCTTTCAGAATGACTTTCACAAGGTTAGCTCACTTATTAATTGACCCTTGGTAATGGTAATTTAAGAAGCATATTAATCTCATCTGTCAGTTCTAACACATACTAGATATATAAAATAATTTGTCTTTTTTTTTTTTTTTGCAAGGAGTCTTGCAACAGAAATGAAGTGTCTAAATTTTTAATTAATGTGCATTTTATTTCAACAAATGGCTTTTGGAGCAAAAGGACGCATCTTTTCAGTGGTTTTCTTTATTCTACTTAAAGCTCCTTCATTTTCTTATGAAGAAAAGCACTATTTCACCAGTCAATAAAACTTATGATCTAGATAATCTTTGACAAAGGATACTCTGTTATTCTTAAACCAGATCCCCGAGACTTAAAAATACATGAACAAAGCACTCAATAACAGCAGTGTTATTTATTATTTCATACACTGATTAAAGGTTTCTTGCGTTCAAGGAGATTTAATTCACTAAGAATATTTAAAAAAGATTGTTATTCAGAAATTGTAAAACTTCAATCCGTATCAGATGCTAGAAGTTGTAATCTTTTTAAATTTCATTTTCAAAAGCATCGTAGGTTGAGCAGAGCTTTTGGTTTATCTATAAGAAAGGGTTATATAAAATAAGTACCAGTAAGGGCCAAGGGTAAGTTCTCATTTATTTCCTTCATTAAGTAAATAATGGGAGCAGTTACAGCAAGGGGAAGGGAAGGAAGGAAAAAACACACTTGTGCCATTAGCATGTGATCATCTGCACCTTGTTTCACGTGGATGAAATGCAGCTCTTTGCATAACCACTCCAAAAGGACTAAGAATGTATTGATGAATGGACATAATTCTCATTAAGGTAATCACAGGTTTGAGGAGGAACAGAAATCCTACGATTTTCATTTAAAGTCAGAGAAGTCAAGAAAGTACAAGGTGAAAGGTGAGGTATACTTCCATCCCCCTTCTACTTCTCCTTTTGTGTCCAAAGAATGAGGAGGCTTTCTGAAGGGGAACTTCACAAAGACCAGACCCTCGCAGCTATATTTACTTCATATGAACAGCACACTTCTTCAGTTACCATACAGCAGCAATGAAAGATTCCATCAGCTCTATGGGCTATAAAGCTCTTACTAGCATCAGAATTTACTATATTGACACCTGGCAAAATTCATCATGTAGGACAGGCTGTAACAGCCAGTGTGGTCACAACACACTCACAGAGAGTCTTCAGAAAGAAAAGGTGAATATTGCTGGAGGTGGGGACTCGCCCTGGGTAGCTGCACAAAGGAGCTCTGGGTGGAGGTGGAGAATGCAGCACTATGGAAAACCATTTTCCCTATGCTTTTTTCTAGAGCAGAAATGGGAAGCAGATGTAGCTGACACTGTACTAATTCCCTCCATGACTGTATGTGTGACTTATTCCCCACTGAAGACTATTAGTTATTAGGATTAATTCAGCTTCAAAGTGGAGTAACAGATATAAGACCAAACTTTTACCAAACATATTGACAAATGCTACCGTACTTAAAGTCCCATTGGTTCCACATGAACTGAGATCAGAACAACGATCATTTGTATGTTAAGAAAATGAAACAAATATATAAATGCATTATAGAAGATATAAACAATAATATTGTGATACTCAGTTTGCTTAAGCTTATCCCACTGGAATATAAACCATCAATAATTTTGATGATAACAATCTAGAGGCAGCTATACAAAAGCATGGCTCAGTCTTTATAGAATTTTACAGCTATATGAATATCTATTTCCTCGCAGACATCATGCTGGATTTGGATGGCATGTGTTTCAGGCACTTAAAAAAATGCTAAGCATTTTTTATTGGCTATATCGTCACAATGTCTCCCCCACTGTTACAGTCTACTGCATAAACAGGTATTCAAGCAATTTTTAGGAAAAACAAATTACACAGTTGACAGACTACAGTGTCTCCTTCAGAATCATTAGTGTCAATCATCTGAGTACAAGTTTTAAGTGCTATTGAAATGCATGCTACTTAAACAAGGGATCATCATATGGAACCACTTCAATCTTAATACAACCATAAGCATATACAGCATCAGCCACTGAGCTACTAACACAGCATCTGTATTTTTAACAATACAGTAAGAGCTTACTGCAAAAACAATGCCCATTTAATTCACTTATAATTAACAGAAGCAACGCAGTGTCTTCATTTTTAGCTTTTCAAGTTGGTAAGCTACGATTTTTTATGAAGTCCACAGATTTTAGTGTACACAAACAATTCTCCTTCAAGAAAGGGAGGACTGTGTACACAGATACAGAAGTCAGGAAAACAACACCAGACTGTCAGACTGGTAATAAAAGCATTTTCCTTACTGCCAGCAGTTCCTAGAATTCAGAGACATCAGCTGACCCGCACTGATTTTTGCCAGCTGAACATTTGCATCTCATTGGAAGAACTGAGTCTAAAATGCTCCTGAAGACTTTAGTTAGTGTCACAGAACTGGCTGCTGTGAGTGAGCTTTCAACTCCATAGCAGTGCGTGCTGGTAGGTGCACATAAACATCGGCAAAGATTAGAGGTGACCTCATCCATCTATCACACTTCACCCCTGTTAAAAGATCAGCAAAGTACGCTATAATCAACAACACTTCTGTAGCTGAAAGAGTTATTGACAGCTAAAAAAACCCTGCCTGTTTCTCACCATTTTGAAAAGTAAGTGGATAAACTAACCAAGTCATCAAAACAAATCCATTCTTGTCACCACATAACTTCCAAAGCCCTCACATCCATCCTGTGTCCTCAACCAAGTTACTCCAGATCAGTGTCTGCAACAAAGAAATGAAAAACTGACAAACTGAAGGAAAGGACTCTTGGACCTCCAACAAAATCACTTTCATACATAGAAAGATTACTATGAGTAACAAAATGCATACTTTGCTGTCGGATCTTTTTTTTTTTTTTTTTTTTTTTTATAATATATTCTTTTGTGGTTATTGTTATTTTTGAATGATTATTTTGACAGGAAACCCATATGCCCAAACTACTTTCTTCACTTTATATTAAGGAGAGTAATGCAGAGAGATTACAGAAAGAGAAACAGCAAACATACCCACACAAACTCCGCAAATAGTTAATTTAATTACGCAATGTTTAGTACTAATTAACATTTAATTTCTGGTTTGGATAAAGTATGAACTTTTGAAGAAAAAGCTCTTGAAGAAAAGCTGTGTCTGTGACTCAGAAAGCAAGAAGATCCTATTTGCTTCCCCAAGCCCAAAACTGACATACTGCAGGGGTACCATGGTGTTCTTACATAAGTGTAGGAAAACTTCATATTCAGTTTTGCAGGCATAAGGGGACTGTACTGAGCTTTAAGGAACCCTTCACTAATAGGAAAGCAATCCATACCTGCAAACTCATACGTGTCTTTACTAAGGAAAATCATTATTTTCAATGTTATGACTTTAATGAAGAGTTCAATAGCAGTTTTATTTTTCACTGAAATATGGAAGTCCATGCATATATGCCAAGGTTAAAATGAATAGGGCAGAAAATAGGATGAAGCAGGGAAAAGGCAGAGATGTGTAAAACAAAATGAATTAAAACAAACACACACACAAAAACAACCACGACTGTGTAAGAAGTGAAGCCAGATTGTGAACTAACTGTTAAAATGTAAGTTGTTCCTTCAGTAAACTTTCAGCACAGAATTTAAAGACAACGTTCCTAAAGACTGCTGATTAAAGTTCAACGCTATTTTCACATTATTTCACCTTATTACTGCATATTATTTCTATTAAGGGAATAACAAGAATGAATTGGGATACTTACTGGGATGAGCAGCACATAAACTAAACTGCATGGTTAGAGACAGGCCCCACTTCAATAAGCTCAAAATGTGAATTTAAGATACCCTCGTGACTATGAGGAAGACAGCACAGTGATATTTTTAAAATTAAAATACAATATCTCTGCCACATTTTGCAGTGATGTGTCAGAGCAAGGCTATGCTGTCCTGACTGGATGCTGTGCCATGACTTAAGCTGAGAAGAATGAATGTTAAAAATTTTAATACTATCAACTAAGTCCTATGGATGGCTTTTCTTAGGTCTTGATCAATCTTTGCATAAGTGTTGCATCATCAGCATGGGAAACACTAAAGGCAAGTTAGCAAAAAGTGAACCACTCACATAGCATGAGTCAATTAATGATTGAAAGAGCTAAGAGAACCTGGAATTAGCATCACTCTGTCATGACTTCAGAAATCCAGAACTAGTGCTACCCTCAAAATCTAAGGATTACTTCACGTAAAAAAAATTTCTATGAGATTAGCTGCAAAGCCAGCAGTGGCTGGACAAGAGGAAGGAGAAAACCTGAGGCATAGGATTGTGGAATCACAGAAACAAATAAAAGTAAAGTGAACACAAATACATTTACACTGGACATACGAGGGAGTTTTCAATCAGAGCAGAGCCTGAATCACTTTTCAGCAGGAACTTGAGTGTACAAAAATCAGAGTGAGGATGGAGCTGGATTAATCTCTATATATGAGATCCCCTTCAGCTCATTTTCTAAGGCCTGGATCCTCCTGATGTTCATCTCACTGTCCCTGTACTTTTCCTTCCCTCTGGCAGAGACATTTAAAAATGGGGACAATGCAACAGGAGACCATGCTCCTTCTTATTACTAAAAACGTGATGTTTTTATTGCTGTTACGTTTAAAGAAGAAAACCATCATTCAAGACATTCTGGCGACCATCATGGTCAGCAGCTATGACTGAAGACTTTGCTCTAGGCACCAATTTTTCCGCTGTCAGTCTTTGAATTCCAGCTCTACTGCTGTGAACTGCTGTGTTTTACAGATGCATAAAATCTGTAAAAAGTAATAACGGTACTCAGGACACAAATACAGAAAACCTTTCCAAAATTAAGGGAAAGGAACAATTAAGGGCACAAACAGACCACTGTAATCACTGAAAACAGTAACAAAGCTGGCTTAGTCTGTAGTAAATCAGGATTTAACCTCATGCATCCAATCTGAAAATAGTGTTTACTATACCTTGCTCATACCATATGAAATATTAATATAAAAACTTCACTCCCACTGCAGAGCAATCAGCCTTGACTACAAGCACACCTAACAGCTTTGCACAAACAGATGGCAAGTTTCTTAATATTTCACAGCACTGCCCTTCATAATTATGGCTTTTGCTCAAATAAGCAAATCACACGTTACACAGCACTTTCAATTTTGAAATAAAATAAGTAAACGTTTAGTAGATAGAGTAGAAGAAAGTTTTTTTATTATATTTTTAATACACAAAATACCTTTGCAGCCTGCATAAATTCACTGACATTTCCGTATGTATAAAGCCTTTGGAGAATGTGACTTTTACATTGTGAATGTATTGGTGAATGATAATTACTACAGTAATAACTATAATGTCTAATGCACTGTTTGTTAACACTTGGTAATCGACCTCTTTGATTGTATAATGCTCTAACTTCACAAAGGTTATTTAATTACAAATGGAATCTATTATTTAGCATTAATGAGCGCATCAAGTATCATTATCTGATTAGTGAAGAGCAAGTATTTACAAAACATTATTAGATATTATTTCAATGGACAAGATAAATATTTAAGGCATATATGTATGTTCTGCAAACTAAACTTCAGCAAAGCCAAAAGTCTAACCAAATAGGCACAGATAATTGGACAGTGTAATAGCAAATCCTGGACTAATTCTGATAACTTTTCCCTTTCACTTGGGAAGAAGTGGAAGAAATTTAACAATTTTCCAATAAAAAGCCAATTTCCTTTATATTTAAGATTCTGATATGAATTGAAGAAGCAAAAATCAAGATGAAGAACCACATTTCTCTCTTTCAGCTATGAATTACATGTTTAGAATATAATTCACCACCAAAGACCATTAAACCCAAGGGAAGTCTCTCTTGCCTCTTTTGTATTAGTTTGCTACAATATTTACTAAGCCAAATCCCATTGAAAACATTGAAATCTCTCTAATGACACAATGAATTTTTTATATAGCCTTGCTGCATCAAAACAAGTAGCCACAGGAATCAGACAAGGTACAAATTGGAGATTTTTTATTGTCATTGCCATTTGGACATGCAAAAGTCAGTTAATCTAAATAGGCATTCTTCATCATCTCATATATTTCTGTTGTATAGAGAAGTCATGTAGAAGACTCTTTGCAGGACTTTTGTTTAATTTTCTCTTCACATAGCCTTGGTACACTCTGACCTGTGATGAATGCCACTGCTTTTAAAAAAGTTTCTAAATAACCCCTAAGAAATACTTCAGAAGGAGCAAGAGAAATAAACCCTGGATCCAGGATGGACATTTTTAGATAGAGAAAGCTACAACACTGGGGTACCTAACATGTTCAGCATTGCTTTCCCCCTCATTTCTACATTACTAACCACAGAGTAAAAATAGGAGTGCATGAAAATGCTTCTTACCACAAAGTGCTCAACTGTCTTTGAAGTTCTTCAGCATCAGTAGCACTCAAAGCCATTGTTACAGTATGACACATGCACACATTTTCTTTTCAAACTGCAAGAAAGTAGGTCTTTCTAAAACAAGCTGTGAGTAATTACTTCTTGAGGTCCTATTCATAAAAAACATCTGTTTTATAGTCAGGTCACATTTATTCCACATATGTTTTTGTGTGAAATTCAAGATGATTTATTCTATTCACAAAGAGGGAAAAGATTATTCTTTTCCTACTAAGGACCAGCACGTTTCTGAGATCAGATGAATGCTCTTTTACTCTCCTAGCACAAAGTAACCAAAATTATGGGGAGAAATTTAGTATCAGAATACCTTTGTTTCCTCTGAGAGCTACCTGCTAATTGAAGCACCATGGTTCATGAGCACATGAGCACATTTCACTCCCCTATTCAATGGTGCATCTCAGGATCACCAGCTACTGAGTTCTTGTTGCTAAGAAACAGTACTCAGTTATATTTGAAATATATATTATGAAAAGGTGCTGCTTTTCTTTGTGAAATGAGTATGTTGCCAGATTGACAGTCATGGAAACAGACTGAGCAGTATGAATTGTTTCTTCACAATGCAGCCAACCATGCCACCCGATTAATGTGTTTAAAAATGTGAAATGCCTGTTCAGCTGTTGTCAATATGCTAAGGTAACTACAGTGAAAGTAATGCCTCCTATTTATTTCCATGGAAACCACAACAGCTGCAAAGAGCACAAGAACACAACTTAACAGAGCAAATTCTCAGCTACTAAAGATTTTTTTTTTTTCAGCACAGTCGCCACCATTAGCTGAGTCATGCAGATGAGCCGACCCAGACATTCTTCATTTTGTGATGTGACAGCTGTGCGTGGCCATCAGAATGTGGCTTGTCTTTCATGTCATTGTTGCCAAGCAGATGTGCACCACCCACTGCCTCACTGTGCTCTCATCCACTGTTTGCTCCATAAATGTTCAGCAAGGTCAATGGGGACAATTTGCTTCCACATGAAGGAATTTGATTACATATTCCATTGTTTCACATGCACTTCCACATAGATGCCATTCTGTCAGGCTGCCCCTCTGCTGCCATCTGTCACGTGGCAACAACATGGAATGGAACATTGGTGGGAAGGTTCAGCCTTTACTGCCATACCACCAATGTCTGCCTCTGACACTGTGGGCCATCACGGTAAAATAGGAGACAGCAGCCCTCATAAAAAATGTACTGCACCAATTCATTAGATTCATCCTGTACTATAAAGGCAGTTATTCACATTAATCTAGAAACCGAAATTCAGAATCCTCGATGTCTAAGAAAATACAAAACTGAAGTATTCAAACATGTGATAGTAGTTAGATATGCTGCTGGTGTTCTGGAGCAGACATACTTGTGACACTGTCCTCACTGAAGAAAATTATTTCAGCAGGACTGTGCCATTGCTCTCAAAGACAAAGAATTAAAATGCTGCAG
Organism: Phasianus colchicus; assembly: GCF_987193195.1. Taxonomy (NCBI): domain Eukaryota; kingdom Metazoa; phylum Chordata; class Aves; order Galliformes; family Phasianidae; genus Phasianus; species Phasianus colchicus. Next base: position 16,554,709 of record NC_143448.1, on the reverse strand, counting down.
TCACACCTTCCTCTCCCCTCAAGGAAGCCTCTGTAACCTTTATCCACAAATAAGGAATGCATAACTCCAGATGAATATTAAAATAAAAGCGTGGTTTGTTGAAAGACATTGTTTCTCCTATATGTAAATAAGTAAATAAATGGATGCATAAATTCATAGTCTCATAAAATTTTTCCTGACTCTGAGATTGCAAGACATCATTGCATTTCCTGCTATGAGACAACTTTTTGCCAGTACTTTAATAATATTAATGAAACACACTAATTAGAAAGGGTTAATTATTTTTAGGAAAAATAAACACAAAATGAAACTTTTTAACAGTGCATTAGAATACTACTCATTGAAATACAGCTAAAAAAATAAGACTACCCCTTTTCAGCTCCACTGAATACTTCTAAATTTCTTCTTTTTGCAATGTATTTTTCTCCTCTTTCTTGTGGATTATCAAATTTCTTGCCTTTCAATTGCAACAAAAGTTGTTAGGTCAACAACTGTAATTCAGCACATTGTAGTAGACTGTAAGGTATTAGCATTTATAAGAAGCATTTTCCAATGGAAAGTTATTCAGTACATTATGTCTTTAAATAATAATTAGGGCAGAATTGCCACCCTCATGTCTGGCAATGTCTTTAGTCATTCAGAAGATACGATAAACTGCAAGACACTAATAAGCTGAATGTTACTATGGTACCTGTATACCTCAAGTGTGTTAGATTCAATTTTCTTTTCATAGACGTCTGCTTCATATTATGTAATGACAGAGCAATAAGGTCTGTCAAAGAGGTGCATGTATTTAGGTATTTAAGTCAGTAACATTCACTAGCACTGTATGATATAACACTTTCTGTGACACTCCTCAAATAATGGGAGTTTGAACAAAGTGAATGTTCTGAAGAATAATAGTACCAGTAAATGGAGTAAAAATTTGGTATTGTAAGCAAATTTTAACATAACTGAGATAAATTTTCAGTTGATGCAGAGAGTCATTCTAACTTTCTCAGTCTTCTGTTGAAACTGTGGTTCTGCTTCTGTGATGCATCAATGACCCTTTAAAGTAGTTTCACAGTGTAAAAGAACATAAGATCAGCCATGAAAATAATTTAGATTTAAGTTAAGAACACTTAACGCTATCCTGTAATATGAAGTGGCTTCCTTTTAAACTGTGATGTATCTCAAATTCCATGCTGATACGATATAAGGCCATAAAAAAGTTCACATTGCACACTTCCATTCTAACATATATATATATTCTTATAAAAATATATGCATTGTAATTACAGTGAAAAAGAACTGCATAAAAAAAGAAAATGTATTGCACCAAAAGCCATAATCTATTTTGAAATCATTTAAACTGTTCTTAGATGAAGAATGCTCTGGCACAAAATGATGGTCTGTTCATTTCAAGTCATGTCAGGAGGATAGCATCATTTGGAGGAAAAAATATTATAGTGTCAGTGAACACACCAAAGTTTGCTGAATACCAAAGGTATTCTGCCAAGCATACTTTGACATCAGATGCACAAAAGAATCTTGAAATCACACTCTTTCTTCTCCTTGTGACTTAAAAATTGTTTTCTATCAAACATTTCAGCACTTCATGCTCTAGTACCAAACTTATGGAAGGTAGAAAAGATTAACTTTTACAATTTTAAAGGCAAATTTTATTTCAGTGTTACCAATTCTTGGAATTAAGATCTTCTCGATTCAGGCCCATGGGATGTGTGTTCTTTTGGTCTGCATTCTTCTCAAGCCCTTGGACAATATTAGCACAGAATATTATATATATATAATATATATATGTATCAGCAGAACTGACCCTATGTTCTGTAAATATGTAATTTCCATACTTCTCAGGTAGACAAAATTTGATATGAAAACATTGCTCTAAAATTAAAATATAACTTTGAGCTTTCAAATGCATTTCAAAGAAATACTTCACTAGAAATGTCAACTTCGGAAAATAGTACTTTAATTTCAAAATTGCACTTCTGAAAAAAGTAAAAATATTGTTTCCCAAAGAAGATGTTTATTTTGGATACCAGTCTTAAAGTATCAAACTAATCCCCTAATCCTGGCTGAGCTTTCCCTCGTCCATGAAATAAACCATTGTTTCTGGGGAAATTATTGATATGTAAAACTAAATGTTATTGCCAACAATCTTGCAAATGACATAAATCACGATAGCTGTTGATAACTGTAGCAAAGTTGGATGAATCGAGTCAGAAAAGAATAATCAACTCCAAATGATTCCACAGTGAACTACTACAGTCACTCAAACAGTACGAATCACTGAAACAGATTCCAAATAAGTTTGCCCTGTTAGAAAAGCAATACTTGGTTCAAAGTTAAACCTCTATTCTAAGTATTTCACTTAATCAAACGTTGCTGCAGAAATAGTTACGTTCAGCTGGAAAAAAGAATCTTTTTCTGTCTATTGGGCTAACTTTAATGCCCCTGTCTTCTTGGCACATACACACTGTAGGATATGCTTCTTCATCATTTCTCCCATTTCACTTGTTCATAATACCTCACGTGACCAGAAACATATATATATAATTATAGCCATTTTCTCCTCCATAAAGTAAGAAATAATGCATGAAAACCTGAAATCTTCTAAATCATTCAGGTTTGTAAGATTTGGAAAGACTCAGATCAAAAACTCTCATGGGTATTAATAACATAATAAATAGAAGAGGGACAAACTAGCTTGTTTTGTGCTGATGATGTTGATTAAAAAGAAATAAAAAGTCCCCAGATTTAAACCTGTGGAGTTTTTTTCAGTTAATCTAAAATAGCATTAAATGAATAGGTAAATAAATATAAGTTAAATGCTCTCAAATGGTGGCACATTTTTTCTTTTAAATAAGACAGACATCACAAAGCTTAAATTTCATCTGTCCTTGGGCACGTTAGAATTAGGTCACATTGTTGCCCCTCCTACATGGATGTCTTCCTTCAAATTAATGACAAATCTGATTTAACACAACAGGTACAAACCTCAAGGAAAATGATGATATGTCATTGATGCAATGGTAGTAGAGTGGGAAGGATCTTAAAAAGGACATGAATATGATGACAGAATCAAACAAAAGACAAACACCATATTTTTCACACAGCCTTCCCAAAATAAGTTTGGATACAATCACTTCAATGATTAAAAAAAAAAAAAAGAAAAAAAAAAAAAAACTAGGCGCTGTACTTCTTGGGACAATTTTTCAGTTAACAGGAACCATTCTGCTCTTCTTTTTTTTTATGACTTGACTGTTCTTCTACCTATCTACGTGGTTTCTAACACCACTAAAATTGACTTCCTGCAGTGCTAACAGCTCATTCAAACTGTTCTGCCCTCAAGATTATTCCCAACATAGAGGTGTGATGAAAGAGCAAAGGATAAGGTTGCTTGCAAAATGTCTAATAGAAGAATAGAAACACAGCAAAGAACATAAAACACATAGCATTACAGTTTATCATAGTGACAAAATAAACATTCATTCTTGTAATATAGTCCATTGTACATAGATACCTATGATTTTGGAAATACAGATTTATACTGTGATCTTAAAGAAATATTATAAACTCCGTGTCTCTATTTCCTATTTCTATCCAATTTATAGGGACAGACAGTTTCCATGTGCCAGCCACTTAATGCATACTTCAAAACTTGACTCCCCTCCTTGCTTTCTTTCTCATAAGAACAACCAAGTTTCCTAAAACACATCAACTGAAGTTTCTTTAATCACTCTATATTTATGTTTGAACCAAACTCCCTTCTAATAAAATATATCCACTGTGCAGCTTCAATGAAAGCACAGCATGTTAATGAGGTTACCTAATGAGCTTAGAATGGCTAAGTTTGGTATAAAGGATAAGACTTGCTTGATATATCTCAGCACATGTCTAACAAACAAAAATGATTTCATACTGCAGTATGTTGGTTATTTTTTAAATATAAATATATATATATACATTTTGACAGAAAGAGAGTTCACCAGGACTTCAAACCAAGAACAGAATAAAAATGTACATACTCCCAAGCTGAAATAATAAAGTGATTACTGTCAAAGTCTATGCTCTTACAAGCTACAAAGTAATAACTTGGGATTTCAACAGCATATGCAACGCTGGGACTTCAATTCCCAACTGCTTTTGAGGCAGCAAGCAGAACACATGTGAGACCTTAATATGAAACTTGTTATTGTAATATTCTCTTACAAAGATAAGGGAGAAATATGCAGGTGCAATAGATACAGGTGATAGAACCAAACAGTGCAAAGATAGCTCTCTTCTGCAGAAGAACTGGGATATTTTAATGTGTTTATTTTTTTTTCCTTGACGGGAAATGAAAAGTAAAGCCAAATTTCAATTCCATAAAAGAAACTGTAGTATGTTTATCTGTGATGGGGTAGTGGGACTATATGATCTTTAAGGCTTTTTCCAACCCAAACCATCCTACGATTGTTTAAAATTACAAAGATTGCTATAGGTTGTCAGTAATTGAATTTTGGAATTTTGGAAGTAGGAGCTGAACTGTATCTTTGGGAGACTTAATCCTTACCTCCAACACATCAAATAAGGATGAATTGTTTTTCTGAAATGATCAACCTATGTTAATTTTCAAAACAGGTTCACATTTCAGAGAGTGATTTACAGAAAATTTTAAAAGTTTGGATTTTTCTTTAAACTGGGCATTAAGAATGGGCTAAACACACCTCCTCTGACCAAAATTACACTTTCAAAGAGTTTCTAATCTCCTGAAAGCAATATGGATTGACATGGATTTACAGCAATATTTTTGTTCAGCAGTGTTGAGGTGTATTCTTCAATAAACGTCCCAATTCATTTTCCTTTCATGCCATGTATTACTGCTATAGTATTAACTCAGTGGTAAAGTTGTAGACCATGACAATCAGAAAACATTGACAGAAGCTAGTTACAAGAGATAAATGCTTTTCAGTCTTCCAGTGCCATGAAAAAATAATGCAAACATGCCCTTTTAATTTACAAAAGATTTTCCCATACTAAAAAGAACTATATACTAAAGTGCACTTCATCAAATCTGCATGTTATATCATTCCAGTAGAATTTAGAGGAAAAACTATGGCAATAATCACCACGTTTGACATGGCTTCAAAAACCACGTAACGTATACTCTTAAAAAATATGCTTTAATCTCTCCTTCATTGCTTCTCATCTGGGACTTGATGAGAGAGACTGTGGACAAACAAAGCATTAAAATTCAGCTCAAGTTTTAAAACTAATAGCATTTGTATTATTAAAGATGTTTATAAGGGACTTGGAATGAGTAGACCAAAAATATAAAAATAAGATTCTCCCACATCATAATTTCCAAAAGACAATTTCACTTTCATGTTGCTGTAATATTTCTTCTGAGTGAGAAATAATGCACAAGACTACAAGGACAGGCTTGCTGTAGCTGGGGCTACAATTAAATGAGAATACAAAAAGCAGAGAAATAGGAGCAAAAAGACAATTTTCCAAGCCGTGGGATCCCGATGGCTGGCTGTCACAGCAGGAATCACTCTGCATTACTAAAACAGACTATTAGTCTCTCACGATCTGAGACATAAATGATCCATGAGAGAATTCATCGCATTTTCATCCAATTAACAAACAAACATGCAAACAAACCCATATTATTACAACAAAGGAACAAAACTAAACCAAAATCTAAATTGAAGATGTCTGAAACTTTTTCCATTGAAGTTTCTGAGAAAGGAAGGGTGAGCGAGGGGAGCTGGAAAGCATCAGGAGTCCCAAAGTATGGAGAAAGGCTGGAAGCAGATGGTTAAAAAAAATAAATAAATAAGAACAAGTAACTTCTTCAGAACTGTTTCTTATACTTCATTGCTTCATCAAATGTGAGCCAAGCAATTGGCTCATTCTCTTGAAGTTCACTGAAGAGCCTTCCATAAGGGATTTATTGACAGCTTGGATATTACTTCAAGATTTTTGTAAACCACCTGGTCTAATCTTAAATTCAAAGAGTTTAATTTGTGAAACTTTTAAAAGTTCTTCTGAGTCCATAGCAGCTAAGTATATTTCACATCCCATCTGCTTTCATTCTTTTTTCCTCCTCACAAGAAACTATTCTGGTAACAATCACACTTGGCAGAAGCTGAAGCTTGGAAATGGCATAAATGAATATTCTGGAGAATCCAGAATTTAGGAGGATGGTCATATCTATCTCACTGCAAGAGCCTGAGAGGATTACACTCCTGACTGTGCCATGCCAACGTCAGTGCTATGGTTTACTAGAACACAAACTACATCAACAGGTGGAATTCTTCAGTTATCAACATCATTTTCCTTGAATTTCTCACAAGCTTCCCAATGTGATCACAGTATTTTAATTTTAGTGATCTCCACTGGATTTCACCACTGCTGCTCCTAACAAAAGGTATTTTCAACATTACTGCCACTACTTCTGTTGCAGCATGGCTACTCAGATACTGGTCCAAATCCACTCATATATGTTTTATTAGTTTAGAAAGATTTTCCTATTCTTTTCTAAGACCATTTTATTCACTGGCCGTCCCTTCAGATTACAGTATAATCCAGAAGAAAGCCTGGAGCCTGATGATGGCTTATGTGCTGGGACCTCTAGAAACTAGTCATTTCACATAGACACAAAACACAATTTTAAATACATGAAGAGCCACAGAGCATAATTAGAAGAGGCTGTAATCAAAGCCTAGTGCAGATGTAATGAAACTGAACACCTGACCTTCAAATGAAGATTTAAAAATGTATTAACATAGACACCAGCTCAGCCTACAGAAGAGGTCAGGTGTTTCATTGTCCCACAGACCGGTTACTGAATCAACCAGAGTTGAAGTAAAACTGCCCTAGTTTTTCATTAAATTGAGCTCACAGAAGATACTCTAAGTATCTGAGAAGGACAAAAGCTATCCTTCATTAGAATGCATCTATGGCCCAGTAAAATTCATCACTTTAAATTAAAAAAATGAAAACCATATCTGCTGTTTGAGATCATTTAAAAAGTTTTGAGTACAAACCTACTGTCTGCATACCATGCCCAGTGTTAATACTCATTGGCTTTTTTAAGCTATGACAGCTTTGTCTCACATTGTTTCTTCACTCACTTCTTTGGGTCAGGTTTTAGTGTTAAGCAAAATCATACCATGAAAGCCCTTCTCAGCTTTAGGGAAATCTGCAAGTATATTTGTTATCACATTTTTTTGTACTCCATTATTGCCCTGCTGTGTGACAGAACCTAAAGAAAACTCACTCGTGTTTTCCGAAAATGAAAATTTCTGATACCACAGTAATTAATTTCCATGGGGAAAACAGTTTACTTCAGCAAAAAGAGATTAATGAAAAATACTGCAGAACACAAAATTATGCTAGGCAGCTGCTATGCCACATTTCCTCTCATTGGAATTGTTTTAAATCACTATTCTATCTGTTAATGAAACATTCTGCTTTTTTTTTCAGGCTGTTTAGCTTTAAAAAAAAAAATACAGGATTCAAGAAACTGCTGGACTGCAATAGATAAGGGGAAAAAAAAAAATGTTAACCTACTTAAAAGTGATGAAAAGCAGTCAGTAATTTTACTACCTCACTTCCCGAGTGTAAGGAGCTTTTCTAAATGAAGCATTATTTGTGCATGTATATAATTAGAATAACGTTTATCTGTCCTGCATTTATCTGGTCATATAAAAAGATTTGGGTAGCACATGGAACCACAGTTCTTGAGTACAAGTCTTTTGAGTCATTGCATTCAGTGTATTTGCACAGTTCTAAACAAGTCATATGAAGGAAAACAAGAAATGAGCAAAGAAAACCCTACAGAGCCCTCTTACACTCCAGTATTTCCATGCAACCACTTCACTATGCTGTAGAAATGAAATATTTGGAAAACTTCTGGGATAGGGAGCAAGAGTACAAACCCTATTATCATCTATGTAAACTTTCTTACACATTTTAAGGTGAAATAATTTATATTTAGTATGAGTAATTATGTCAGACCTTTCTTCTAACAAAATGAAATCTTTCACTGCGAAGTAAAAAGACAACTTGCCCCTTTATTGCTTGAGAAATGATCTTATTCCTTTCCCACTGACTACTCAGTTATAATGCATTTATCACAAACAGAAGTTCTTGGGCCCAAAGATTATTAGTGTTGATACTAAAGCTTAGACTTGTCCTTTGTCAAAGGATCACAGGTTAAAAAATGGTAAAGTAAGGGAGTGGTTACATTTTAGATCAGTCATGTGAATATATGCCAGGAACTTCGGTGACTGTTAACATGCTTTGTAGATAAGTAGAATTTTAAACTCGTTTCTCAAACTAATACTTAATAAGAAGAACAGAAATGTTTCATTTTTAAAAGGTACCAGACCATTTATATATGTGCCTCCTGACCTGCTAACTAACATCAGCAGCTCAGCCTCAGGTCAACACCATTCGTCTCTCCGTAGATACACATCATTCTTGTTAATGCCAGGGAGAGTTTGGGCATGGCTCAGGAGAAGAAAGCATGATGGCTGCAAGTAGGTAACCACAAAACTGGATTTAAGAGCGACCTCGGTTCAGGTATCATGGCATTCTACCTGCTGTAGTCAATCAGTTTTAAAGGTCTTAGAAAGCAGTATCAATGAAAAACGAAGGTGTGCAACAGATAGAAAAACACAGGATTCGCTGACTTAGCTACTGAACATAGAGGTTCTTGAGGGTTTTGTATTTCATAATAATGCACTAAACAATAAAGAAAAAAAATGGAGTCCGTGTGACCATCTGGTACAAGACTGACCCATCCTTTCTGCATTATGGACAAACCATGAGCAAGTATTTATCTTCTGACTTATTTGAAGCTACCTGTAACATCCCGTTAATAGTGCTAGAATAACGAAATCAAAGCACAAGTCCTTGAAAATATCTTGAAGTAATATTTCTATTTCCCATTCAGTAGAATAAAGTCCTTATACTGTTCTGATATGGAGTGGAGCAAGCAGAAAAGATGAGAGTCTACCAGCTTGACTGGCAGGAGGGTGGTAGTGTTGCGTTGTTTGTGTTGACATAGAAGAGGGAAGATGCAATGATTATTTCTGAATCATCAGTAATAAACACAGAAAGGCATGTCAGAAAAAGGTTATGATATAGGATTGCATCTGAAGAGAGGTTAGCATAGAGATGGAACTGTCAGTCTATATATAATTGGAAGGCACACAAGCAGTCAAGAGGTGCAGAGAGAGAAGTGAACTTAGGGAAAATCCCCCAGAAAGGAGATTCATCAGAAGAGATGTTGACAGAAAAGCCAGAGATAAGACAAATCAGAAAAAGACAGATTCCTGAAAAAAAAAATGAGAAGACTGAGATTTCCAGATCAAAGTATGATTGACAATGTCACAAATAGCATCCTTCTTGTAAGCCAAACTAAAATTCCCCTCTCCTATTCTTCTAGCAGTCTGGTGAAGTCAAGCCTTTCCTCAACAAGGTGGCTGGAAACATCACATGTGACATTTGCTTTGAGATGTAATGAACAAGTCTAAACTTCATTAAGATTTTTCAAACAAACACAGTTCCAGGTGTCTACTCAAAACACTTTCAGTGATGTGAAGACATTTACAATGCCAAAGTGCCAATACGAGGCACAGAAATTGATAGCACCATTTAAATAACAATAATATGGATATGAAACATGTATCCCTAGTTTATAACAACATGATGTGCTCTATACCATTAACTTTTAATTAACTCCAATTTTGCCACAATTAAACTCAATTAGAGCAGAATGTCTGACACTGCAATTAGCTGTATGTAAACACCCCAGTTGGTGTCACATTGAATTAATGTCTCCTGCTGGTGGATTCTCCTTCCAAGTATAATGGATTTACCACCATCAAACTGTTAATTGGACCTGGCACCTCATGTGTTGTACGTATTTCAGACATAACATCAGAACTTAGTATCCTGCACAACTGTAGTTGTCAGATCTACACAGATTCCAAATGCAACTAGCCAAATGCTTTCCTGCATTATGCATTCTCTAATGTCTCGCATACAAAAACTCTAAAAATGTTAATATCCCTCTATTTTACACTCACTTTTCTACTCATCCAGAACAACAAAAAATATTATACAGCTTGCAGGATGGAAAAAAAAATACCATAATGAAAAAAATAAAGAATAAAAAAACATATCTATTATTAAGGACCACATTTAGCAAAATAAATCATTGTTAGTAATGCTTGTTTTGAACCATCTATTTTTTCTGCCCTTGTATATATTAGAATGTCAATCCTATCTCAAGACCAGTCTTACTAGGATTATTGGGTTTTGTCTTAATATATTACAGTCTTAATTGGAAGCAGTTAGCCAATAATTTGTCTTAGCTCAATATTAGGCTGTGACTGTATGAGCAGTATCAGCAAGTTCAAAGGATCCTTCAAGGTAGGTGCAGCTTTACTACTGTTACTAGTGTTGCTATATCAAGAGTAGCACCTACTAAATTGCTAAATCTGGGGTTAAAATGTGCACTGGATATTTGCAGACTGAGGTGATTAAACTGTGTGTTTTGCAAGAACCACTGAGATGAAAAGTTGATGTTCTGTTGTCACTTCCAATAACATTGAACAATCATATATCTGGACTAAAAAGGACAAACTGTAATGATGGAAATGGAATAAGTGATGAAAATGTATTCAGAAGGACACTAACGGATATTCAAATAAAGCTCAGAATAAAACATAATGAAGGAAAACCTCCTAACAGGGTAGCAAAACACTGTCAGCATTAGGAATGAACATGCTTATGAAATTCTTGGCATTGCCCTGAGATTGCTACAGCAAAGCATACATCAGTGCCCTGTAAATACTAAATGCAATTGAATATATGATCTTTACACAGTCATTTTAAATACTTTTAGCTGAGTCTATTGGAAAAAAAAAAATCCTTATATGCTCCTGATGGTACTTATTTGTAGTTGTTTTCATAGAAACAATCTTCAGTATTTTCAAAAATCAATGGAATTTCCCTTGTGAGCAGAAAAACCACAAAAAATATATCTTTTTTGCTTACTAATTGCTATTATTGTAACAATTCAATTTACAAACAGGAAAAAGATACAAAAAAAAGGTCTTTCTTAACAAAACAAACCCCTGTCAAAAGCCTACAGTTTGATGGCTATACTTTGGGGAAATTATTCGGAACATAAGGGATGCAATTTTGCCTTTAATTGTAATTTTCATTTGGAATTCAAATAATCAATTCGCTAATTCCACTCACAAGATTTAGGAGACAGCTCGCTTTTATATTTCAGTCTGGTTGTGTCAGTCAGAATTTACTAGGGAAATGATTTATACACTTGCATCTACAAGTTCAAAGTGATAGAGTTAGTAAGTAAAGTATTGATCAAAGCTACCAGTAAAGAAATGCAGTGAAATTAAATGCACATTCTGAAGCATGTCAATTCTTTTAAAGTATTTTCTTTAATAAATATATTGCCAATATCAATTCTAAATAGTAGGAACAGAATACAAATATCATTAGGTGTCTTGTTGCCTTGAAAGTAATACTGATTATTAATTTTGCAATTTTAAACCTGACAAAATGCAGTATATTTTTCAAGTTGATGTACTGTTCATATATCAAAGGTTACAAACGCAGTTATGCTCTCCTGCTACTCCACAGTCACAACTGTGTTCTGCAAAGCTGAATGACAGGAAAATTACATGTTTGGAGAATCAGCCTGCTGGCTCTTACAGCCCCAAAACACAGCAGATTGTTCTTTAATTTACTGGTTTCGTGTACAGTAGATCCATTACTTAATAAGGTCATTGTCACTACTCTGCAGAGCATAGCAAACACTCAGTACAAATTTTCATATGCCAAGATCTGAACTTCAGGCCTGACAAGTACCAACATTTCTACATTTTCTCTAAGTCTCCATTGGATGCTCTAGATTTCTGACTGAGACCAAGATTGCTTCCCTTGCTGAGGAAAAGCTGCAATTCCTGGGAATAAGGCCTTTGGACCTGTTAACTCTATGATTGTTGAATAAAATTCAATCCCTCTGTATACAGCTGTCCCAGTGATCATTGGGAATACAGAAGCTCATATACAATGACTTCCCAGGAGGGGATTCTTTCATATAAAATATTTTCTGTCCTTTTTAGAGGGGAAAATGTAAAATACAGTAAAGGTTCCATAGCATCTTTGGAATCTAAGATTTTTAGAATAATTTCTTTTACTTCTTTTTGTCTTCTACTCCAGTTCCTTAGCAGCAAGGGGAAAAAAAAATCATCCAAAACCTTTTTAGAAAACAAGAAAAATTAATAGTTTAAAACTGTCAAGATTTTACTCCCTCTTAACAATCTGAAAGTAGTGTATCATAATCCTTTATTTATATCCATTAAATCTGGTAAAACTAGCAGAAATATAACAGCAGTACATTGCTTCTTTTTTATTCACATCTACAAATAAATCCGTGACCTGTTTTCATATCACCTGTGTATATATAATACATTTAAGAAATAAATACATAATGTCAGAGCCATAAATAGATAATAGGCATTTTCAATGAATCGCATTCAGATATCTGAATTACTATTATGAAAAGTACAGGGAAGAATTCTGCAAAGATGAACCTTTTATTCTGCAAGGTAGCACAATACAAGAACAAAAACTAGAAAAAAATTGCAATTAATATTACTCCATTATCCTCAGCCATATAACACTTCCAAACAGAGCTCTTTCGACTTCATATCACCTTTGCAACGTTTCATCCATGTGTTTTCCTACTCAGAAGTCTTCAGTCCCAACCAAACAACGCTTATGACCATTTCTACTGCACTGCTGGGCTTCAAACAGTGGTAGGCTATTCAAACAGGACATCTTCCAGTCCCTATTCCTGCTGCAAGCAGTCTAACAAGTCTAGATTAAATATGCTCAATACGATATGAAAGCTCTCGACAAGCACAGTCCTTTTGGATGTGTTAGTGTAAACAGGAAACAACTGTCATGGAAATAGTACAGAAATATCCAAGAAAGTAAAGTCTTTAAACTCCACAAACCATCAACTCTTTTGCATATTTACACAGAAAAGAATATTCTAAAGAAAATTAGAAGGAAATCCCCTCAAAGCAGAAAGATCCATCATTTGAGTCTAAATGTAGTATTTTACGTGTATTGATATAAACAACTAATTATCTCTTAAAAAGTTTTAAACCAAAGTCACTTCTCATTAATGAGCTGCTAGAAAATAAGAAAATAAAACATTTACCTAAATATAGCTTGGATTTTAGAAGTATGTATTATTAAGAAATAATTAGCAATGACCTGAGTAAACGAGGACAAATACAGCAAGACTTTTATCATCTACATGTTAAGAAAATGATGCCATCTAAAATTTCCACCATGATACAATCGTACAGCACTCTCTATTTATAGCTGCAGTTCACTACAACTCTTGTTCATTTGCTGTTATGCATTGAAAAAGATCTAAAGGAGGAAAAATGTGAATGTAGAAGAACGACTTTTTTTTTTTCCCATGAGTGCTTTCACCATGGAAGAGTAATAAGGTTGAAATGGAGATTCATAAAGCGTGGCTTCTAACAGGTAGAGTTGCCAGCTCTTAAATTTTGAGTTTCATTACACTTGGTGGCTTTCTCAAAGCTCCACCTATCAAGTCCTATCATATTTCCATTTCAAAGAGACAAACGTGTAACTGCCAAAGAGAACTTGGAACGTTCAGATGCTGTGGACCAAAAGAAAAGCCCCAAAGCCACAGTAAAAGGATCTCAGTGCATCAGTATAAAATTTTCAGGCAAGCTTTGGGGATCTGACTTGCATAATTTAAATTCTTGGGACAAGCAACGGCTCAGAAGGTGAAAGTAAAATGCCTAAGGCTCCGAGTTAATAACTCTCCACAGATAACTGAGAAATCCTATAATTAAGAAATTGTAGGCTGGGTAATTGCCATCAGTGCAGTAACAGAGACACAGCTGACATATTTGCCCAAGAATTATAAAATAAAATAAAAAATAATTTAAAAATATATTTGGTGCATGGATTTCTGGATTACAACCATCTTCTCTTGTTAAATTTATTTTTACAACCCACAGATATTTTTCCATGATTTCAATAATGGAGCCTTTATGGCCCATACTACTACTTTTCCTCAAAGTCTCTTGCAGACGTAAGAAAAATATATAACAAGACTGTGCCATAGTAGAGGCCCTATGATATAACTACAATAAAATATTAGGACTCCTACATATTGACTCAAAAAAAAGCAGGAGCTGAAAGATTGAAGCTAGCTTACCTATGTATATTTTAATATTTCATAAACTAAATGCTTGGCTTTTCCAGGCATTCATGTACTTCTTAGTATGTTTATGTTGACTGAAGAGATACACAATCTAAAAAGTATTAGAGAGCAAATAAAACTCCCTTTTCCATCAAATTTCTTATCACATATCAACTAAGTAGGCTGTTTCATCAGATTGAATAAAAGGCAGGTTGGTGCAGCAAAGTAATCCAAAGTTCAGGGTTTACAAAACACGGGATTCAAAAGGAATTTCTTTCTGAATACATCAGATTAGAACGAGTAATGTGGAACTGCTTTTGCAAAGACATGGGATGGTTCTGCAAAATAACAAAACAAACCGATGCTTGGATGATGGTTATGCATGCCCCTAGTAAAACACTTCACAGAAGGGTCAGTATTTCTGAATAAGGAAATGCAGAGGGTGTACAAAAAGCGTAAGTGGGTGAAATGAAAAGCCAGGACAGATGGTGAGTACAAAGGTTATGGAATGAAGTTAAAAGTGCAAGGGGAAAAAAAGATCTAAAGAGGTGGAAAATGGAAAAAAGATTGCAAAAAAGGCTTAAGAGAAGTAATATGATTTTCTTCAGGTACATAAAGAACAAGAGGTCAGAAAGGAGACAGAAGGTCCTCTAGCTGCAGAGAAGAAATTACTGACATAAAAACATAATGAATTCATTGCCTTAGTTAAAAAAAGAAGTTAGGGAAAGAAGTAAATGAGGAAAATGAGGGAAATAAAGGAGGTAAACAAGGAGTAAGTTGATACAGTTTTATTAGTAATGACAATTATAATTTTCTTAAAAAGACAGAGAGGGTTACAGACCTACATTTCCAAGCTGATGAAACAGAAACCAGGATCTGTCTAGCAACTAAAACATTAAAATTCTGATTTTTGATCAAAAAAACCTCATTTGGGAAATGTTCAGACTCTGTATCTTAAGGAAACATTTTTTTTTATAGCTTTTATAGCAACATTACTTATTGACACAAAGTACAACACTGAAGGACATTTTATCAAAACCAAGTCCTAAGACCAGGTTAGGTTTGAGCAGATGGTGAAAAAAGGCAGATCAGTGAGAACGTGCTCAGCTTCATGCAGCGTGCATGCTGCTTAGCAAAAGATGAAGAACTGCAAGAAGCTGACCTACTGCTTTCATCCCTGTGTTCAGTGCTGACGTGCCCAGATGTGGGGCACATCAGTAACCTCTGCAAAACTGCTGCCCCGTCCATCACTGCGTAAGGCTGGGAAAAATAATCTGTACTTGGAAAGCAAGACACACTGCTTCCTTTCATTGTGGGAAAGCATAATGTCTGGGGAAAGGGCAGCACTGTCTTTCCAGGTATTCATGTTACACCTAGAATGTTCAATCTTCAGCAAGAAATATTGAAGGTTGCTATAATACAAACAGGTAAAGAAAAGAAATAAACAGAACATCCTAAAGTGAGAAGCAGCCTCGTGACAACATTTCAACGCTTTAAAATGCCATTAATTAAAAAAGTAAAAATTGCTCCACAGTCTATAAATATTAAATGACAAAAGTGCTATTAGTCTCTTCTTGTTTTACTGAACACATCATTATTCTTTTCAGTAGTAGCATTTTATTGCAATACTAATAAAAAAAAAAAGAATCAAAACCAAACACAAAACCAAATTTCTCCTCATTTATTACTGTCTTGGTAAACTCGATTCTTTATTTATTTCTCACTACTGTATTTTCCCACTTCACTCTCCTCAATAAAAAATGCTAATTTTGCTCAGTGTTTGGAATTTGAGTTATTTTTAGCATGGAAACTCAACAACCTCTTAGCATGTATAGGTTATAAACAAATCTTTGCCAATCTTCCCTTTAACAAAACAACTTTTTGTTCTTGCCACACGTGACATAACAGTTGAACAGCAGGAATATCCAAGCCAAGTGACTCAGGTCTAAAACAAAGCATATGTCCTCTAACAAAACCAACTGTTGACTTTTGTATGCTTTCCACATAAGTGAGATGATGATGCCAGTAGTCTCTAAAATGAATCGTAGTGCCCTGCTGATACCTTGTAACATTAAGATCTACAGTATAAATTGAATAGACAATTTACATTAAAAAAAAGAAGAAAATACGGTACATTAGAGAGTTTATACAAAATAAATATCTTGTTCCTTTAAGACAAAATGGGAAAATATACTTAGAAAACCACATTAATTTTAACTTCTGTCAGATTTTCATTTTATTCCATATAAAAGTCCTGGAAAAAATGAAGAGAGATTCCCAGGAAGGTGACATCCTACCTAAATCCCAGCTGTGCAAACAACTATTTAAATCTTCATTTTAAGAAGTGTGATCCTATGAAAAATTTATGTGCTCAAATATTTTTGTACACAGCTACAGTGACCACCTTGTTTTTCACCTCTGAGAAGAACAAATGTTAAAAGTCTCCCATGAGTTCACGAGTCTGCCCACACAGATCTCATTGAACTATCTGGACCTTTGCTTCTGTTGAGTTTGTTTGTACTTCTGCTTTCAGCTCTGATGAGACATCTGCTAATGCTTAATCTTGCCTTTTTATAATCTCAATGAAAAAAAAAAAAAAAAAAAGATTAAATAAGGTACCTGTTTTTCTCCAGTTTAGGGCATCAGTGTTACATGTCTTCTGTCTCCAAATCCACTTGTTACACAGGAACAGGAAGCAGCAATTTTTTAAAATTAATCCATCACTAATTTTTTAGATGAAAATAACTTTTTATGGTGACATCCATTTATTTCATCCTTTTCCCATACAAGCAGCACTTAGTTCAGACAATCATGTCAGAAGCAGAGATCACTACTAAGACAGTACTGTCAGAATGCAGAACAAGTTTCCCTAAGATTCACAGCATGCTCCCTATTATGGTACCACTCTGTAGACTGAGTACTTCATCAGAGATGATAGAGACCAACGGCAGCTTCAAAGATTCAAATCAAGCACCACTAATCCACGGAGCTTTGCCAGCTGCATGGTCACCAACACAACACCAACTAGCACTACTACCAATGGTGAAACTTCGCTGCGGTGAAACTTAGGGCTGCAGTGAACATTTCAGAAAGGAACACAGCAGTAGGGTAACGCTTTGCCCAGAGCAAACCCTCCACATCTCCCATAGGTGAATGGAGCTAAGTAGAAGGGAAAAAAGCTTGCTTGCTGAGAATCCCATATAGGGACAGCTAAGCTTCAAGTAGTGCTGCCTGGGAAGAACCTAATGGCACTTTCTCGGTCAATGTTAATTTCTCTCTCTGTAGCCAAAATATGAAATGAATTCAAAATAATCACTTCTAGATTTACCCAGCGTCTGCAACATGTGTTTTACTGGCTATACGTAATCATATTCTAAATATATATTTTTTTCTTTATATTGACATTTCATGCTCTCTCTACATACGTATAATGTTAACGAGAGAACTTTCTCATTTCCAGAATTTTTAAATGTATGTCATTGATCTAAATACAACTCATTTATAAAGAAGTTTCTTGCTTACTAATAATCATATCCATTAGCTACACAAAAACTATTCTTTTTTTTCCCCTCATTAAACTCCTTTCCCTTCGTACTGATAAAACATCAAGATTCTTTCTGGACAAGTCTGTAACCTGCCACAAATCCAAGCTTTCTTGATGTAACACATGCAGTTTGGGAGCACTGATAGGTCTTCTCAGTGTATCACTTATGTTTTAATTGAGTCAAACGCAGTTTACAGAAACTCAGGCCTCCAGAAGACCAAAACTCTCCCACTCATTGGTTGCTAAGTGCCTTTTCTTATTCAGGAAATTAGTGGGAGATGACAGAGGTCTGACCTTTCCTAGTAATAATTGGTTTCAGCTCGAGACAGAGAAGATCACTTATATTTCATAGAATTCTACCAGTGCAGATAACTAAGATAAAAATACAGTTTAGACCAGTCTCAAAATTAGAAGCAAATTCTTTTCTTCTCAAAAAGGAGGGAGACATGCTTACTATCTCCATGCTGTATATTGCAGAGATTTGGTAACAAAGTACATTAAGTTACTGGGAAAAAAATGTGGCTGCAATAAACTGGATTTATACAGAAGACAAATTCATTTTCCTGTACCAGATGATTTACAGCTGTTTATGTCTAGGATTTACACTACTGTACTGCCTTTTTTTTGTCTGCAAAAATACTTGAACATATTTGTCACAGAATGCTCCTAGGCAAATGACCAGGTCAGTTTTCTTTGCGTCTGTGCTGAGTCTCCATATTTTGTTCTCAATTAAGCTCAGAAACAGAGCCCAGAACTGCAAGCATGTAAGTATCTGCTCAGTTACAGAATAGGAGAACTGAACTCATGCAGTCCACATTAAAGATTTGGTTGCTGTTCAGTGGTCTGAATTCTTTAGCCTGCTCTCAATCTACTTATCCAACACAGAGAAACAATAACACATTCAGAACAGTCCTCATCTCTTTTTCAGTACTGTTAGTGTAACTCTTCTGATTATCTCAGTCTATCAGTCACAAGGCAACCTCTCACAGAAGTGTGATGGCACTTAAAAAAAAAAAAAAAGGTAAAAAAGTTGAAAGCTGATTTCACACCTCTGATTGTTAAGTATTTTCTCAAGCAAATACAGCTTTTCAATTTAGAATGAAAATAAGTAAAACTAACTCTTCATTAACAGTTCAAATTGCCCAGGTACAGTTAGTCACAGTTCTCATTTTCAAACTGTTGCCGAATAGCTTTATCAAAATTCATGTCTGTTTATTTCTCTCTCATGCAGATTGTAGCTATGAAGAAGCCCTTCAGTGATGATGTCTTTGCACCTGACTGAAAGGCAGCCATGGCACTTTGCCACTGATGCTCAAAAGATGAATACAGATGAATAAAGAACAAAACGTAGTTCTTTTTAACTTAATTTTGGTCATCTCAATCATGGTAATCTATATATTCAACTCTGTCTGCTTTTACTTAACATAATTTCACATAAATGAGACAAAAATTATTACTGGCTCCTTTTGAATGTTGTGGCTTTTGGACTCTCACGTAACTTCCTCTGACATACCTTCATTTCCTCAACAGCAACCAGCACATTTTGAAATGTGCAAGTGGTTACGTCATACACACTGTAACAATTAATCTCCCTTGATGTTTTTTGTTGTATTTTCACATACTGGTCCATTTTTGAACAGTTTAACTCATTTCATAAAAAACAATCGATAAATCAATCAAATAAGTCAGCTGTGACAAGGGGGCTGGTTGTGAAGGCCATTTTATCAGCACAGCTGCCTTACGTTCCTCATTCCGGCTCGAGTTTCTCTTGCTATCAAACAAAAAGTTAACTAACATGGAAGCATAACTGCCATGCACCTGGGCTGTATATGCACTTTTGGTAGGCCCTGAATCTCTAATTTTCTCACTCCCATTTGGAAATGTTTTCTATCCCTCACTAAAAATAGAATAATTAAAACAAAGAGTGGAAAGTGGCAATTAATTCAGACAATCAATGGCTTTCTGAGTGGGATTCAGTTGTCCTCTAATTTAATAATTTTTCTCTTGTAATGAACATCATAGGGAGAAGTTCTACATGCTTTTCAATATTCCTCCAGGATAAACAGGGCAGGAAAAAGCATTTGTGAACATTCAGTGATACAAAGAACAACACATTCTTATAACAGATTAAATAGCCTTAGCTAATGTAAAATGTTGTGAGGCACATGGATGGTAAAAGCTGCAAAATTCTATGAAATACTATGAACACAAAGCTCTATTTTGTGTCCTATTAGCATACGCTTTAATTCTCATCCCTTGAGTACATATACACTAAGAATAAGAAATAAGTCAGTGCTAATGCACTGCAGCCTACTGTGTAGCTGGAATGATTCAAATGAATTTCATTTTGTTATCCCTGCCCTACCAATAACTGTATATTTGATGGTAAGATGGCTTGCAAAGAACATACAATTTTTTTCCTGCAGATCTGTTCTTTCCTTGTTTGCCCTTCGCTTTGAATTTAATCTGTAAGGACATCAATACTGTGGAGGGGGGAGAAGTTGGGAGAGAAAAATTTAAAAAAAAAAAAGGTTCAAAAAATTTTAAACCAAAATCTAAGAATCTTTACAGTAATTCATCTCTCAGTGTACCAAGGAAATCAAGGAAAAAATCCTGCTGCCTTCCTGACACCATGCCACATCTTCATTGGAAAAAAAATGGACTGGATTCAAAAGCAGACTAAATGAAGTTGAGGGTTCCCCTTCTAAAGAACTTCTCAACTACGTTTTGCACAACAGGATGCCAGGGAGCACGCTGAGCAGAGTGTGATATAACAGGTTAGGAAGCACTGCAGCCTATTAGGATAGACATTTGCATTGCTCTGGATAATCTACTACACTGCATTATTTGTATATAATTTGCATTGCTTCAAAAAGGCTCCTCTAGGGAAATGTTTTTGTCTTAATTTAAGAGCGTGCTTTGCCACATCAGATAGGAGGGCCATTTGTGGTTTGATGCATTAGGTTGAAAAGACTACTATGATTTTCCAGTAAAAAAATATCCTATTTGAGGTTTATACTGAATACATTAAGGTAGAACGCCAGTATGGATAAAATAAGAAACAGCTGGAAAATGAAGACAAGAAACAGTATTATAAAGAGAAACTGCAATGTTTCTCTTTTAAGGACAGCAGCAACTGCCATAAATCCTATGCAAGTGGTTAACATACATTTCACTGCAAGCCCAGATGAGTAGTAGATGTTAAAGTGTCAAAAACCAACCTACAGTAAATTTTTGCAATGCTTTTTGAACAAGCACCACTGGTCATCTAATGAGAATGTTCTTCTAGAAGAGGAGAGAAAACAGCACTGAAAGTGGAAGTATTGATTACTACACGAGGCAGCCAGGACAGCACTCAGTACTATTACTGACCCCATGCCCTGCATGGCTGGAGCATCACACACTGCACTCTGCACAAGGACACACAGGTCAGACACACCATGCTGGGGCAGAAAGCTCCTAGCACAACCCTCACAAATCTCAGCCATTTTGATTCCAGCTGCTCATCTATATCCAAGTGTCAAGAGGCAATTTAGCTGAGGGCACATTTCCAGAGCTAGGAAGAAAACGTGAATTTACAGATCCTCTCTGCATTTCAAGACATCATGAAGTTATTTCATAGATATCCAAGATCAGTTCTATGATTCTATGATTTTATGATCATTTGTTCAATGGGAAAAAATGTAGCATTTATTGACAAGGACAGGAATCCTTTGTACAGTCTTAGTTCAAGATATATATTTGGCAGTGATGGATCTGCTAACATTCTCACATCAACAGAACTCTCTGTAGACAAATTAAAAGATATCCATTACAGCAAAATGGAGATGAATAGTATATGCTATTGACAACTTGGCAATTTAAAAAAAGGAGGAATAACCACACAGTGTCTTAGAGGCAACTTACCCCAAATACCTCCTTTAGTCTGAACAAAAATTTGTATTCACAAATCAAATGCACACACGATTTTCAGACAGTACTTCTGCTAACGATAAATGACAGAAATGACATGCAGAAAGTAGAGCAGTTTCAATTGCGTGTGAAAATACACACATTTACAATTTCCAAAGGATAACTGGTTCTACTAGAAATTTTACAGGGCAGTGGCTTGTAATTTAGCCTTCAGCAACTGCAGTCCTTTCAAAAGCTAATACACACACATTCTAAAGTATATATTACCAACACAGAAGGGGAGATTCAATTGAGATGAGCACTCACCTCATAATTGGCTATTGCTTCTCTATCCAGGGGTCGGGTCACAGAGACATCCCCACTGATCTCATTGATTCTAAAAATTCCTTTTGGGTCTTGATCTACTCCCTTACCAGAGAGTCGGAACTTTGCTCCCTCTGTCCCTTCACTGTTGATGACCTGAATGGCAGAAAATAAGACGTTAGAGCCCATGTTATAAATGCTTTTAAACTCACATAAGCAATTTCAATTATTGTAACACTGAGATAACCCTGTCAATAATATGAAAACACAAAATACGGTTTCAATCATTTGGAAAACACCCTGCAATCCTTTTGTTAAGCCATGGAAAAGCTCATCATAGAAAAGCCCTCAGCCTGTTGCTGTTTTATCTTTTCTATCTTTTATTTCACGACTTAAATTTTCTGTTATTTCATGTTACTGTATTCACTCCATGACTAAAATGTGACAATTTATTTCTTTTCCTGTTGTCAGTTATGTTAACAAAACAGTTGCAAAGAAATCCTATGAGAAAAAAAAATAAAAATAAAAATTAGACATTCCCTCAAGTGACATAAGGAATACGTATTTCACAACAACCTTTATGTTATTTTCCAATTAATCACCCCTTTTTGTTAGCAATCCTCATCATCACAGCAGCTGACTTTGGGGATGCTGTTCTTTCAATGATTCCCTTCTACACACTTCCTTTCCCAGGATTTTAAACCGAGGAAAAACCTCACAAAATGGACATCCTGCCCAAAACTCTGCTCAGTCACACAGATGGAGTTCCTCCACCTTCCAAACTTTAAACTTTTGGATACCCATATATACACGTGAGTGCACAGAAGCTGCTGGTTACTATCACTACCTTGTTTCCCAGTGAGAAAAAAATCCCTAAAAATCCAATTTCAAGGCTGTCTTACATTACTGACAGTAGCATATGTAAACTTGCAGAGCTACATGATGTATCTTACAAACTACGTGCTTTGCAAATTTGTATTTGCACACCAGAATCTAGGAGGATTATAAACTAATCTTGCCCTTTTAGGCTGACAATCTTGCCAAGCCATTCTTTTCCACTGCTATTTCATGTTCTTTTGTTTCTAGCAATTTTATATCCTTAATGTTTCTGCAGAAATCTTAAGTCAAATATTTATATGCTATTCTGAATCACGGCTCAGGAACAGAAAGGAGAAAACAGCATTAGGAATCTGGACCCGTTCCCATTTTGAGATAATAAATATGCAGAGTGTTTAATAGCATCCCTGAGGAAATACATGTTTGTTGCCCTATTGCTGTGGGTTCAGCAGTGCTGGTTGGCATATTATTGGGTAGCAAGATTTTGACTAAACTCTATAATCATTATTCCTTCACTTTAATTGAGAAAAAATAGCCACAAGTTATGAAATTAGAAATCAGCATTTTCAGAGAGAAAGTTTTAATTCTTAAATCCTTTGGGATACGAAGAAATTTCAAAGCAAAAACCTGTTTCACCTTCTTTTCTCCTTCCTCCTCCCAGGCAGAAACACTAATGAAGAAGTTTTCTTCCCGTGTACTTTTGAGTGTGCCATGACAAAACACAGAGGCAAGTGACAGAAGGGCAAACTAATGTTGTGCTTCAGATTTTGTGATGAAACTTAAACTTAATGGCTGCTACCAAAAAGCTACCGGCTGTTCAATTCCTGCTTTGACCAGTCTCTGTTGTTTGTTTGTTACATCAAGCTTAAAAAGACATTTTCCTTTTTCTTTAACAAATCAGTGCCATGGCCATTGCTCACCTTTGTAGGGAAAAAATCCCATCGTCCCCCATCCTGATTTTTGAGCCTTATTGCAAGAAGACAAGTGCTCCTTCCCATGCAATAGAAGAGTGATTTGAAAGGCACCAGCACAGCCACAGGCCAGCACACAAATCTAATTTGAAGTTGTCTGCACAACAGTCCTACCCACCACAGCTGTCAAGCATTTCCTAACTGTTTATAACACATTGAAGACATAGCGTAGGCAAAAGGGCTCAGTTACAACAAACCACAGAAAGGAAGCAGAACAAACCATGGGCTTTATTTATATGCTGCTATAAAAGGGAATTTATTAAACAAATCCCTGATAATCACATACACATCCTTCTTCATAGTAGAAAGTGATAATAATGGTAGTAAGAAGATACCCTGCAAACATGACTGCAGGAAAAAATACTGTTTTGACTCCAAATCTGACAAAGATTTAACCTTGAATTTGATGGCACAGCATCCTTGTTTGGTACCTGAACTGTCTGTAATCCTTGGAGATGCAACGAATCCCTACTGTAACCATTCTACAGTATATAATGTACAAGAACAGTTGAGTTATCAGAAGGTAAAAAAGGTAGAGTTGTTTTCTTCTTCTTCTCCTAAATGACTGTATGTGCCTGCTGAGCCTTCTTACAGCCTTGGGAAGCAGGCACATTCATGGAGCAGGTACATGCAGACACTTCTCTCCTACCTATTTAGCCATTTAGGCTATTATTGCACAGCAACTCATGTTTGATGTAGAAATAAGAAATTCAGGCTAGAGATGCTCCATGTACCACTGCATCATTTGCTCAAGAGCAACAACGGCAATACAAAAAGTAATCTTGATGAAGTATGATTTTTTACAAATGCATAATTAGCCACAAGAGGGAGCTACATACTCCCAGGAATGTAAAGAAGAACCTTAACATCCCCTAATTAAGAAGCTTCTATAATGGCTGCATAGTTCAAAGAAAGTGCATTTCCCAGTTCACAACAGTGCAGTACAATGAGGAGTTTAATAAAAATCTGGTTTAATTTGCCATATGGTTTGCTGCTTCTACAAGAGCAAAGAAGAAAGAACAGGAGGGTTGTCTGACATCTCTGGTAAGACTGCTATTATGAATATTGTCTAAAACACCACACTGTTCATATGAGAATTTCCTTGGTTACAGTCTATTATACACAGCAATGCTTTCTCAATTTACATGCTGAAGAACAAACAAACAAGGCCAGATTATTTCAGCTGGAATGTTTTCTTTGGGACACTGTTTTTCAATTTCTCCAGTTGCTGCTCCTACAGTTCAGACAGAAACACTTATTTCCCAAATTTGTTCACAGCTTTAGGAACTCCAGAGCAGGTTCTAATACTGGAAACGTCTGCACCATATAACAGTGACTTATTTGTTGTCTACAAAGCTGCTTCATTCAAGGTTGGTAAGCTGCCCCACTGTTAGAAACACTCGGGGTCAGCCCAGCTGGGGCTTTGAGCAGCACACTCTAGTGACAGAGGTCTCTGCCCACAACAAGGGTTAGGGACAAGCTGGTCTTCAAAGCTCCCTTCCAACCCAACCCAGCATGGGCAGATGGAACAGGCACAACAGATGCTGGTTAAGCATCCCACAGCAATGTAGACTTATAAAGGCTATTTCCTCCCCCAGGACTCATAGGACAGGGTAGATTCAAACGTGATTCACTCCCCCAACTCAACAGGAATTTCCAGCATCTTCCAGCTCAACAGGAATCCCAAGCCCAAGAGAACAAACACATTGGAAATGGAAGGGATCGATGTCAGAACCACATATATAGCACCCAAACAGCATTCACTTACTATTATTATTAATACTATTTCCATAAAGGCAAAGAGTGTGGGTTTCTGCCCACCTAAGAGACACTTCCAAGAAAACAGAAGGGTGCTCAGCTGACAGAATCTGCCTTTTGCTGAACCATAGCTGTAACATATTTACCAAGTGCTGTTTTTCTGCTGACATTATGTTTCCCCTCCAGCTAAACTCATTCCAACATTGTGATCTCTCTTTTGTTACAGGTTTACCACAAAAGTAAACCCGTGTTCTCAAGAGAAGAGAAATAGAAGCAGAAAAAAAGCACACTACCCCCAGAGAGAGACTTTGTCGTTCTGCAGCCATAACAAATCTGTGCTTAACAGCACCATCCATGTTCAACAGTCTCACTGCTTGCTTCAGTCACTTCTGTGATTTCTTTGTGCTTGGCACTATCCAAAACAAGATAAATGCAAAATACTCTTGTCCTTATTCAAAAAGCCCAAACCAGCACCCAGTTCTTCATTACCATCAGACAAACATACAGTACTCGTGGTTATAAAGTAATTCATTTAAATTTGCAGGGTTCAATACATGGGTGATGCTCAGGAATTTCCAGGTGATTTATTGAAAAAAATAAAGGTAACAGGAGTTCTAAAATTCTTCCACATGATTGTGTCCTTTGTTCATGGTAACCAGGGATAAAACAAATGAACTATATGCAACATTATGTGTTTTATGCAACATTTTCTTTCTATTCAGAAAAAAAAGCCTTGCTGTCAGGTCCATTAAAGCTTCCTTTCATAATCACCAACCTTAAAAAATAATTATTAACTTAAATACATCTGCACAAATGCTCCTTCAATATGTTCTCCATAACACAGGCTAAATTGAAATTGTCAGAATAATATTTGCAAACTCAAATGTACAACAGAAAAGTCATCAGCAATTAAAGACGCTCATGTAATCAAGTAACAGAGGCAGTGTCACAGTTCTGAATTTGAAAATAGTTCCAGATCAGTTATCAAACCTCATTTTATGTACAAGGACAGATTTTTCAAAGCTGTATAAATCTCCTAGACCACATGCTGTAACCCCAGTGTTTAAATGCATATCAGTCAATTACTCATTGCTTGTTGACAGTCCTAATAAGAATGTATACATTGCCCAGAGAACACAAAAGGTATATGCACACAAGATGAAAGATTTGATTTAACTCAGCAAAGAAAGCCATAAATCAGTTATTTTAACCTTAAAATCCTATGTCAGATCTCCAAGACACAGTTTAAGCTGTAAGAAATACATAACCAAAATACGGTTGGATTTTTGTGCACAAATGTCTACTGGGCAAACCCACTTTACCAAGATCAGCTGGTACTTATTTGCATTCTTTTGTATTGGTTCTTTTACTGCTCCTAGAAACTACAGAAAAACTTCCCCACACAAGACCACACATACGGTCATTGTACCAAGATGTTTGCAAACTGAAGCTTTTTAACAGCAATGTAGAATTGCTGAGGTATTGCTTGCTAGGTGAACAAATACCTTGAACAAGGAAGATTTTACACCACGTGACACAGACATAATGTGGGAATAAAAGAACCAGGAGCTGAAATTAAAACAAATTATGAAAATGAAAAATCTGTGATTTCACTTGGTATTATTATCAAGTTCAGAAGATGGAATTTTTTTTAATGAATTTTATGGTGAAAAATCACAGAATCACAGAATCACCAAAGTTGGAAAACACCTTCCAGATCATCCAGACAACCATCCACCTAATATTTATAATATTATAAAATATTATAGGAAGTGCCAAATTAAGGAACAATGTTGTTAAAATTAAAGGATGCAGTATGCATGTTCTGACATCTGATGCATGTTTGCAGGACTGATGGGGGGCTGCAGACTGCACGACTGTTCCTTGCTTGAAGCAATCCAAAGAGAGCTGCATGAGCACTGCTGTCAGGTAGCATATTTAGAACTTCAGGTACATGAAGAAAATAGAACTTGTAGCACTTGTGATGAAGATGTTTAAACATTCGTGGAACAGGGGCTGTGCTTTGGGAAGAACTTGCCATCCTTCTATCATTTCATTACAGCAGTGCAAATGCAAGGTTTTAGTCACTGTAATAAAAACAATTCTGAATCTGAAGTTTGCCAAGTTTAATAAATTCCACAGACAGATTTGTCAACATGACGTTTTAATGTATGAAAATGCCATGGTATATCAGAGCTTTCACCAGCAGTGCTCATTTTTAGAGCTCTTTTTGGAATAATCAACACAAACAGGACATTTCATATTCATCCAAAATAAACCATCTCAACAGAGTGGCTTTTGATTGTAATTATGCATAGATTTCTCAAGGTTCAGCTCAGTTTTGTATAAGATGCACAGGTGCCCAAATGGAACGTAATTACTGTATGTGTGTGGAAGCCCTGAGCACCCGTGGGCACCTCCTGTTTGGGGTTTGTTGTTGTACAGATGTAACATTTCCCTCAAGGAACCCATTGCAGCATTGAGGTCTGCAGGCCTTGTCTACCAAACCTGAGGATCTGATCGATACAAACAGCTACCACCAAGCATTTCCTTTTAGACAGAAGTTCCATGAACGCATACAGATGTGTGTTGTCGTTTGTGGGAGGTAATTCTTCAATTTTCCTTTGCTCTTAATTTATAAAGAGCAAGAGGAATGCATTACAAATACTTTTCACTTTCCCTTTTCCTCAGAAGTAGATAATTTCAGATAGGTATCTGCAGGAATCAGCACACAACAGTCTCCTACTGACAGCATGAAATTTATAAACATGGGTTTTCATAATCTCAGAACAGAATCATCTGGAAGTATTGCATGTCACAGAAGCCCTGGATTTTCAGCTGGCTGATTTGGCCTATCAGTAGCAATTTAATCATCATATTTTAATTGCTACTTAGGTTACTAACTTACAACAAGTCCTCATATTTGAAGGAATATGAGGAGCATCAGCTTTTGAGTGACAACCTGCTGAAGTAGATACAAGGTTCTAGTTAGTTGTTAGGAAAGATCTGACTGTGACTGATGAAAATGTATGAAGAAAATCTCAAAAGGTGGTCTTTAAAAATGCAAAAAGAATCATTTGGATTTGCAGAGGTGCTCGATAGCAAACCTATCATCAGAGATAATATTTGATGTTTTCTAATTGCAGAAATTAAGGACAAAGAACAGAATATGTAATACTTAATCAACACACATGGAGCAAAGTCTCTGAGGAGTAAGAGAAAAATAGAAGAACAGAGACAACTTACAGCATCTTCCTCCAGGTATTTCATTGTTATCTATTCCCAGTGAGATCAAAGACCTGATTTGTTACTCAATGCTACTTCTGCAGCACCCAGAAAACCAGAAGGCACTTGATCTAGTACTGGGCTGAAAAAGCACAGCAGCATCTCGGCTGTGTGGCCAGCCTACAACAAGCTGCAGAGAAGCTCTAGAGACCTGCCCTGGGCTCTACGGGGAATATTTAAAAGAAAGGACTACAAGTAAAAAACCAAGAAAAATGCAACTGGTGAGAACGATTCACTCACAGTCTGCAAAATTAAGATTCACTTCAGTTTGAAGAAATTTGTTGTAAGATTGCGTCTAATTTTATTTGGCTTTCACTTGCAACGTGCCAAGTCTAGGCTTCTAAGAACACTGCAGTTAAAATGAACACAGAGGAATAAGTATTGTACCAAAAACATTAAATTCTTTAACTGAAGGTACTAAAAAAAGTGGTATTATGAGGAAGGATTTTTTTTTTGCTCCCTCCCCCCCCATTTGGCTCCCCTATAGAAAGTCAGTGCAATACTTCTAGATGCTTTAGGAACATGCTTAGCACCCAATTCCCATTTGTAACAAACAACTCACAGATCTAATTATAGATTTTTCTCAGCCACCAGTTCCCTAGGAAACAAATCCATGGCTCATGTCTTGTGCATGGAAGGTCAGAGTAGGAAGTTAAATACTTTTCTGCGTATAGAAACTTATCTAGAGGTCACAGGTCCACATCTGAGCAGATGTTGGAGTTCCTGTCAAGGACAGATGGCAGCTATATTTGACAGATATCTTGAATATTTAAAATTCTAAACACTTTAATCTGATGAAGTGCTTAATGCTTCCATTATTTGGAATGCTCCATGCCTCTTTATGCTGTCAACAAAGGATTTTAATTATCATTTTCCAAACCTGTTTTTGTTTGTATCAGCAAGTCCACCTCACTTTCATCTTAAATGTTTAGCAGTCAGAGGTTGATGCAAGACAGCTGCTAAGTAGTTACAATTGATTAGAAAAGAAAGACAAGAAAGAAAAAAAACTAATTCCAAATCACAAATGCCAAGTGTAATTTATATTTTCTGATATTGGCTCCCAACGTCAACAGATGTCATTGCAAACTGAAACATTTTTACCTGCAGTAGTCTTAGCAAAAAAAAGGTATAAACACTGCTATTCATATTTTGATTTGATTCCAATGCATTGCTGAAAAACAATGCAGACAAAATATGATTCATTGGAAACCCAGGTAGGTATGAAGGCACAACTGGAATAGGAGCAAAGTAGAATGAATGTGAGGGTGACAGAGGGAAGCTTTGTCAGATTAGTCCTCCTCATCTGTAGCAAAAAAAACCCCACCATTCTACTCAATCCTGAGCCATTTACAATGACAGCTTAAAAGTTACGTAATTACTCAACAATCCCAGTGCCACAAGTACAATATTCAGTGCGACTTAGGGTCAAATAAAGGATTTAAGCTAAATCAGAGTCTTCAATCTGTAGGAAGCCAGAAGGAAGCCTATGTTGTCAGCACATCTGAGTTGCAGCAACTCTTGCAGGTTGCCCCCAGAGCCTTAGAGAGGTCTTGTTCTGCTTCTATCTGTGGACAGGCTTCCATCAGGACCCAAGCCCACAGCCAATACCTCAGACCTGGACTGCTCTGCTCCCATGGTTGAATACATGGATGGAAAAATATTTGATTCTGTTAGAAGTTTTTGGATCCTAATTCATTGTTGTTTTTTTTTATTCATGTTCTTTTTCCACGTGATGTAAAAAAATATGTATTTAATGTTTGTTTTTCTATTTCACAGATCCAATTGTGCTCTGTTACCTTTGCTTCTCTTGCTGTAATAGATTGAATTCTCAATAGCTAGAGGTGGAAAAAAAGAAATTCACATGACTGGTGAAATTGCCACCATTAGAGAGCATTTCAAATCTTCTAATGACTACTAGCCTTAGATTGGTATTTCAGTGCTGAGTGAGGGTTACCCATTTTATTGCACAGAGCACTGAAGACATGACTGTGAGGCCAGGGAGCACTTATACCAATCCAGGATCTCTAAACAACACATCTCACTCATTCAAAAACAAGCTAGCAGCTTCAGAAAGCATAAGCTTTCACAGCAGTGTAGCAGGTGCCTCATTAACCATGACTGAGGAAGCCCCAAGCAGCGTTTGCTTTTTGTTGAAGTCTTATGTCTCCTTATCTCTTCCTTATATTTCTAAAGGACACCTCAGCTTTCCTCAGTTCCTAACTTCCAAATGGGGCTAAGGAGCATTTTAAGTACAGCGTTCTTTGATTTGCCTAATTCTAAAGCTAAAAAACATTAACTGAGAGTGGGTTTGTTAGCAATTATATAGGCGAGTTTGTATTCACACTTCCAGGTTTAGCCAGATTTGACGTTCTGAAATATTTTTTGTTTTTTCTTGCCAGTGCCAGTGCCACCAAGGTGTGGAAAGGCACATCTTAAGTCTCATGAAATCTTAAATAATTATTACACTCTTCTTCTCCTCTTCCTTCCTTTCTCTTATATCCCAAAGAACCAAAGATAAAGGTTCAAAGTCCACATTTGAGATAATTAAAAACTTTGCAGTTAAAGAGTTACCTCTACCTTTAGATTCTCCTTCCAACTGTAAAGAGGTCACTCTTAAACTTTACAGTGCTTGACTCACATTAGAATTAGAAATATAATGCATTAATCTATGGGTTCTGATGTGAAAACATCTTAATGGAGTTGTAATTAGTGACAGAATCTCTTAAGAAGCTTTCAGATGTCTGCTCAATAATTGCAATACGGTCTTTAATGTATGTCATTCTTCATGAAATCATGGTGAGAAATTATGGAATCAATCAAGGTGAAATTAGCAAAAAAAGAACACACAATTTCTAAACCATACAGAACTTAAAACTCGGATTTCCACTTCTAAAAGCTGGAAGATCTCTTGAGTTATGGATCAATTAAGCTTCAATAACACATTTGATGCACTCTTGTCCACTATCTCAGTTATTGTCTTCTAAGTACACTTATATTTTCAGTTAACAGCAACACCTGAACAACCTTCTGAAATGAAACCTTTATTTGACAACTGAACAATAATAAAAAAACCTGCTATGTGAAAAGGAGTCCAAAAGGAAGCAAGAAAAGCAAAGCTAGCCTGGTAGTCCCAGAGAAACCAACTGTATCAAAGTAACCTACTCTGTCATCATCTGTCTGCACAAACAACTTCCCAAATATTTTAAGACTTAAACAATAATTTTAATAATATCTTCTGTGTACAAGACATTATACTTCTGAAATAACGGAGCAAAATAGGCATTATTTATAAGCTTGCACTGTTGTACAGCTAAGACCCAGATCCCATTCAAATTCAACAGTGAACTGTGTTTTCCCAGGCTGAGTTTTGAGAAATCATAAGAAATGAAACATTATTACACACCAGTCAGCTCATCACGTTTCTTCTTTAAGGAATTTTGTGAATGGTTTGCAAATGTAATGTTTTAACAGACAGAAGCAAAGCAGTTTTTGTTGCTCTTACAGACATACAAGAAAGCAACAAATAATTCCTAAAGCTGTGAAAAAGAATATAAAAATTCAAAATAAGACCCAGGAATGCTCTGTAAGGTTGTTTTCCCACCTCTCTTTTCCTTCACCTACTTTGTATTACTGCTTTACATGATAAAGTTTGGTTTCAGTAACTTCAAGTCAGCACTGCATGACAGTGTAACCTTCTTCACAATGCAAGCTTAGTAGAATTAACTATTATCTCTGCTAATTTCTGTCTATCCAGGCCCTTATTGCTCAGGCAGTGTCTGGAAGATGTAACACAAAAGTGGCAGAATAGCCAATGATAACATTAGAGACCTAAAAGAGAGCTATAACTACCTTGGTAAGTCTGACTGTTCCCAATATGAACAAAACCAGTCTATCATGACTAAAGGATAGAGCCAGTGACCATTTAAAAACCTTAAAAAAGATTTTAAAACATTAAATTAAGCTATCGTAATAGAACAAAAACTATTTGTAGTAACATTTCAAAGGGCTGTACATATAAAAAAAATCCACAAATGAAACATGTACCAGATTGATTCTTAATTTGTGCAAAGCCAGCAATCAATTCATGAAGTAGAATGGTTGCAAGAATGTCAAAGGGTGAATCTCTGATCCCAACATTTTCACTGCAGATTTTGCCATTCGTTCCTTGGAAGTTTTATTTCTGCCTAAGTTTTGATTAGAAATTGATGTACCTCGAGATACAGTGTGCTTAACATACAATAATTCCAGGTGGTCATTTGTTTGTACAGCACCATCTGTTATTTCCTAAGTGCTTGATGGAAGTACAAAAGGTCTTTGGAACTTGTAAAAAGCCACAAACAGACCAAAGATATCACAAATTACTAGTAGGTATCATGGAATCCATTATTTTATTTGTGTCCAATAAGAACTTTATATCCACGTACGCGCAAGTAAAAAGGTTTTCACTTGTTACTAATTTTTATATGAGATCACTTCAAGAAAATATCACAGACACTAAAATATTACTGGTCTTCATTTGCATCAAGATGCCTCAGCATACCTGATTGGGCACTTATAAAATTATTCCATTCCATTTTGCAACAACACCAATTATTCAAACTTCATTTCCATAGAATATAATCACACGCATTTAGCATGATAATTCATTCATCAAATTTGATAATTTCCTTCCTAGAAATACTAGAAGCTGAGCTATAAAATTTAATTATGCAAAACATCTATATTTTCTGACTCAGCAAGCCAAGAGTTGTCATCACTCCAACTGAGGTTTTTTTTTCTCCTATTCCAACAGATATTTATATAAAAATGTATGCATAAACACATGCATTTGTGTGCAAAAATCTATGCATTATATATATTTAATTATTTGTAGACATTAATGTGCTTTCAGCAGTTTCACTTCAGCCCTCATTAGCTAGCAAGAGAAACTGCAGTCACCTACAGGCTTGCAGGTACGTGTTAAATACTTACACTTAGTCTTCACTTGCAATGCTTCAACTGATTGCAATAAAGCCAACTATGTACCAGAGTCTGCAATACTACTGATCAAATGCCTTAACAGGAAATTAAAGCACAAAGTAGTAATAATATGCATCTCAGGCAGCTTTTGGTATGTGGAAAAAGACCCTAATTTGTAACAAGAAATGCATGTACTATTAATTATCCTTTTAACACACAGAGATCTTATCTTAATTATCCCAATTGCAACTGACTTTTCCCTAAAGGCAAATAAATATTAACCTGCATTAATCTGGAGTCTCATTTAGAAAGAAAACTCCATATATTTTTAAAGATCTCCTACAGAAATCATCTAGAAACCCCTTAGCACTTTCAAGGATATTGGAAAGAACTGCACAACTGCTTACTTTTGGCTCTAACAAACTTAAGATTATAAAGAAGATTTATTGATAACCCTTTGAGAATAAATAAAAATCCACACAAGTATATATTGTGTTGACTTTGTGTGCTTAATTACATTGAAGTGTTGGGTAACCTCCTTGATTAAGAAATCTTATAGAAGTATTCATCCCAATCAATACCTTGTTGACCTCCACAAGCAAAAAGTGCCTTTAAGTCAGATAACGCAGATTCTGGTTTCTTTAGTCCCTACTGAAAACTACCGCACAATAATATGAAGCTATATTCTCAGTGCTGCCTACTCCTGAAAAAAGCCCCAACAACAAGAGAAAACAAATTTACCAACTTGGAATTTAGTGAAAGCTCAGGTAATATCTTCTTTAAGAATGTACATGAAAAATGTGAATGTTATAACATAAAATTATTAGAAATCTATTAAAACTGTTCTTTCTCTACTTATAGATAAACACTGCAAAGTTTAAGATGATTTTTACAGGAAGCTCCACAATGAAGCAATGTATTATTTTTACTATATCCTATTCAGAAAATGATGTTCTAAGCAACCTAATTCCAAACAAATGTTACTGTTGTCACGTACAGCAGCCAAAAAAAAAAAAAAAAAAAAAAGCTCTTTGAAAGCTCTTTCATATCTTCAAAAACATTTTTCTTGGTCTCTTTTTTATTTCATAAAAGATTGAGCTTTTCAATCTTCTGCGAAACTTTGGCCATCAAGATGTAGTTTATGTCTTTTCATAACAAATACATTTTCAAAAAAGGCAGTATTTTATTACATCTAACATTGCAGAAAAGTTATATATCATAATGCCTTAATGTAACAGTAGCATTTTCAGACTCCTGCCACTGGCTATTAACTAAATATTAGCATCCAAAGAGAACCCACATAACACAAAGAATACAATTCTGCTCATGAGGTCGAATGAAAATTACTTTTGAGAGGAAAAAACTGGGGAGTAAATATACACAAGGATCTATAATAAAAGGTCTGAGTTTGCCCAATGTTTGCTTGAAGCTGAGAAAAAAAGAAATCTAGGCAGTAAAAATGATTTGGTTCTTTTTTTAATAAAAGCATCAGTACTTCAGATAAACTTGCTAGTCAGTATTATCTGAAGAATTTATCAGTTATCAATACATAAACCTACATTAGAGCTTATAGAATTAGTATTTTTTTCCAAAGAAGAAAAACATGAAAATACATTCTTAGGTTTTTTAATCCACTTGTGACCAAATCTAAGATGGACTTTATTTCCTTATTTGTATTTTTACCTTTTCTAACTGAAAAATGAGATGATTTCCAGTCACAGACAATTGACTACAGTAACGTTACTCAGTTTAAAAAAAAAAAAAAAAAAACAACATAATAACAACCAATTTGTAGCTAATGTTAAGGACATGGGTTTGGTAGATACTGGCCTTGCTTCTTAGAAGAAGAAGTCCTTAGGAGGTTCTGTTGCAACTGTCAGGAGAAGGTAAAACTTGCAGCTCAAACCTGCCCACTAGAAACCAATCTGGTATATGGTGACCCTGCTACTTTTAGAAGCACATCTGAAGCTTCTGAAGCATAGAAGCACCCAGCCCAAAATGTGCTCTGGTTACACCTGGAACTACTTGGAGGCGCATTCATCAGCTGTATGGATGTTGGTGCAGCTTTTCAATGGCTCCAGCCTTCACGCAGGGCATCTGCCTGCCCCCAGTCAGAAACACGAAGCTGAAAGATGATCTGCAATGAGCAAGTGTTTTTTTTTGATGGGTTCCTTAATTCACTGAAATCAGTGTTCTACTGTAGTATGAATAACAAACATGTAATCCACCTTGAAGTCGTAGAAGCCAAATAGAAATGAGAGAGAACTGTAGGTCTCCAGCAGCATTTTAAAGCAGGAACTTTCCTACCTCTACTGTGCAGAGAGGGCATTCAATTATACTGTGATTTAAGTAGCCATGACTACTCTGGCCCTCAGTTTTATACCTTATTTAAACACAGCCAAAAATGAAGCCTTGGGTTTGCAGCCATAAGGCAATGGCACACTGATGATTCACAGAAAGGAGAACCCATGTCTA
The DNA here is from genome assembly GCF_987193195.1 of Phasianus colchicus. Lineage (NCBI taxonomy): Eukaryota > Metazoa > Chordata > Aves > Galliformes > Phasianidae > Phasianus > Phasianus colchicus. Next base: position 16,518,375 of record NC_143448.1, on the reverse strand, counting down.
AAAAGAAAACAATTTAATTCTAAGGCTATTTCTACTTCATACTAACCACCTCCTTCCGATACTGACATTATTAGGTGATAATTGGTAATCACCTGTGCCCATATTTGATTTCTGATACATTCACAATACACCAAGTTTTCACAGACATTTCTTCAACTCAGTGCTAGCAAATAACACAACCCACATTTTATCAGTATCTATAGGATTAGATTATTTATACAACTTAGAATCAGTGTTTCTTATGCAATTAATTGTGGTCTCCCTCTATTTAACTGCAGTTATAAAATGACAAAACATCCAATGATAACAAATACAATGCATGTTATTTCTAGGAGTGCACCTGAATTTATTTTCACTGTACTCTCAATATATTAAATTTCATTCTTCGTTTTCAGGCAAAAAGAAACATATCTTGAATATTTGTGAACCTAACAAAAATAGAATCAAAACACCCAGAGATCCTCCGAATAATTTTTCATACGCATAGTGATGAAGGCACAAGAGCATAAGTAGATTCACAGGGAATTCAGAAATAGAATATATGTGAATTTCTGTTCTACTTTAAAAGAAATACAAGTCTAGCAAACAAGCTGTATTGTAAGTAATAAGGTAAAACAAACCTTTAGATTAACGAAGCAGGATAGTTTTCCCAGGATCAGACTTCCTTGTTTATTTTTTTACTGAAAAATAAGGCTGCAGGTATGCAATCAGAATTCTCAAATAAAACTAAAGAAAATTTTAATGGCATCAGTAACTACTTCTCATGAATTAGTCACCAACACATCGTGGAGTTGGAGAAAATAATTTAACAAGGTCTACTAATTTCATCAATAATGAGAATCACCTCAGTATGTATGTTTCTATAGCTACGGTTATTGTCTCAAAGATGCAGAACAGCTTAAGACAGTCCCAAATTTATCAGCTATTAAGGAAAACACAGAATGTTTTGAAAGTGATATTTAGAAAGAGCGGTCAAGTCTTTTCAACTATAAATGATTCATTTCAATGTCAGCTAAAGAAATCAATAGGCAAGGAAATATCTCCTGTCAATTAGTAGACTTACCACTGGCATTTCTTAGCAATCTTCAACTGGCAACACAGTGCATCAGCCTTCTAACTATATTTACCAGCACAACAATTTAAGCATGGCAGAAATTTAAACTTGTGCACCTCCAGTTAAGACAATGGTAAATTCCCATTACAACCACAGTTTTAAAGAGTGATCAGTCATTTGGTTGCACTGTGGTCACAGTTCTGATATCCTGCTCCAAAACAAAGGAACCGTAAGCATTTTAAAGCTTTGGCATATCAGCCTTCTATATGCTAACAAAAAAAGTTATTTATAGTATTTAACAAATGTCAGACACTATATTCTGCATACCTGAACTCTGTTACCTATTACAGCCCTGCATTTCACAGAAATACAGACATATTGCTGTCATCTCACTCATTACACACAGCGTTTGTTTGCCCCACTCATCCTTAAATAACAGTCTTCACATATATCTACAAAACAAATATGAGAAAATGAAGTTGTTGCATTTAGCCCCTCTCCAGCGCACTGCAAAGGAAAAAAATGGAACTGAAGCCTTAAATCTTTGAAATGAAAATCCCAGCTTCAAATGGCCCTAAACTCCAGGGCCAACTTCTGCCTGTTTTATGGCTCAGACATTCGGACAATTCCACCTGAACACACTGTATATGTCAGTGTGACATCAGAGGCATGAATAATGTTAGGAACCAAATTAAATTATAGTAGCTTTCAATAGGATTGCACGTTTTTTCTTCTGGAATGAATCTAGGAATCACAGAACATTTGGCAGCATCTAGAACTTCCCCACATGATTTTTGGGACCCACTCAGGGAATTTTACTCAGTGCAAGATGGAGTGGCTCTTATCGACCACTGTATTTTTCTTCTTATTTCAATATTCAGAAAATATAATCTTTCCTCTTGTAGTAGAGCTGAAGTTGACAAAAGGCTCATAAATGTCAGAAGAAATAACTGCTTAACTCCATTCTGTAGCTGCAGATTACCTATCTTCACGGTGAAGGAATGGAGGCACCTAAATTTCACTGAAAATGTGGGTCTCATTAACCTAAATCTCACTGCTTTCAGAAATAGCTTTTTATTTCCAACATTGCCTACATGCTTTTGAAATATGGAATGACTCTATAAATAATAAAGCTGTATTTGAATACAAATAAAAAGTCCTCACCCTTTCTCTCTGCTCTCCTGATACGCTCACATGATAGAAAATAGAACAATTGATAGAAAATTGATAGAATATAGAGCAAAAAAAAATTAACTTGAGATGGCTTGTGAGAATACAGAAGAGCAAAGGAAGCAATTGTGAAGTTGAGATCTTTCTGCAGTTTACTATCTACACAAAGAGCAGTAAAATAAAAATGCAATTCAATGACAACTAACTAAATAGGAATGGTGGTGGGTCAGCCCTGAGAATCTATCTGTCCCTATAACCAGTAACATCTTGCACCAACAGCCATTTTTATTTTTATTATTTTTTTCACCAAAAGGAGACACAACCTCTTCGGAGCAACATCCAAGTAAAGCTTATTTATTGGACTTATTTCAGACACTGCTCATTTAATAGACCTGATTTAATCACTAGCCCAACAAGGAGCAACAGCTCTTCAGTAGCATTTAAAGATTTGTGTATCAAGTAGAAAAGCATTTGTCGAGAAAAGCCTGAACATTCCTATTTCTGTTCTTGCTGTCCTGATGCCCTTAAAAAAAACCCCACACCATTTAGATGACCAATCTCCGCCACCTATTTTAACCTTACTTTTTAGTTTCAACTAAACTTAGCCCAAAAAATGATCCAAAGCTCCTAGAAATTCTATTAGAACTGTAAGAATTGTAGCCACTTCCATGACAAAAAGATGCGTTAACGCCTGCAGAAACAGAAAGGAAGAGAATTCATTTTGACTTCACATATTCATTCCCAAGCAGATTGGCTGCAGCTCCACAACGTGCTTTCTCTCACTCAGTTTGAAATGACAGTAAGTAGAAAATAACAGTGGCAGAGCTATGGGTACTGTGGGGTGATTTAAGGTCATTGTGCTTGAGGTGTTATCACAGGTAAGAAGATTTGCGTTTATTGCAGGAAATGAATATTTGCAGGAAGCCAGACTTCATTGCTTCAATCGATCATGAAAAAACTTGTAATATATTGTAGATCAGGTCTGGACATGATTTTTTTAAATTAATATAGCCCCTCAATTCAACTTCTATCCACACTAAGCTACATTCACATTTCCTGTTTTTTAGCAATTCTAATAAGTAAAAAAATATTAAAACACATGTTATTGGATTACAGGGTCACCACTACTTTCAATTTCGGAATGTCATTGTTGTACAGATTTTTATTATCAAAATCCATTCTCGTGTCCTGCAAGCTCAATTGAAAATGTAAGCTTAATGGTTTCTTCAATGTGCTGTAGAAATGAGAAGCAGAACTTCAGAAGCAGTGTGAAAATACTTACGATGATATAGAAAAGATAGACAAACTGAAATCTTGATCAAAACCATATTTCTCACAGCTACTTTTAACAATTTTCCTTCCAAATTTAATTAAATGTCCCAGGACAGCTGGCCTGACAAAAAGTCTTTTCTACATAGTTGGGAGCATTTATTAGTTTCAATATGCTTAAGGTTAGACATCATTGCACAGTGGTACAGAAATTTCAGGTATGTTCTTCACACATTGATGTTCCATGGAAGCACTGAGTGACAAGGACAAGCTCATGAAGACCTTCAAATCTCAGCTTAAATTGTAACGCACTTTAAACAAAATGATCAAATACTGTATTTGCAAAAAGGTACAGTTATTTAAGTCATTAATCCATTTTATTTACCTCCCCAGAAATGAGAGATGCAAATGGTATCCTGGGCTCCATCAAAAGAGGGGTGGCCAGCAGGGACAGGGAGGTGATTGTTCCCCTCTACTCTGCTCTTGTGAGGCCCCATCTGGAATACTGCGTCCAGGTCTGGAGCCCCCAGTACAAGAAAGACAGGGAGCTGTTGGAGAGGGTCCAGAGGAGGGCCACAATAACGATCAGGGGACTGGAGCACCTCCACTATGAGGACAGGCTGAAAGAGCTGGGCTTGTTCAGCCTGGAGAAAAGAAGGCTGCGGGGTGACCTCAGTGCAGCATTTCAGTACCTAAAGGGAGCCTACAAACAGGAGGGGAATCAACTCTTTGAAAGGGTGAGTGACAGCAGGACAAGGGGAAATGGTTTTAAGCTGAGGGAAGGGAGATTTAGGTTGGACGTCAGGGGGAAATTCTTTACTATGAGAGTGGTGAGGTGCTGGAACAGCTGCCCAGGGAGGTTGTGGATGCCCCGTCCCTGGAGGTGTTCAAGGCCAGATTGGATGGGGCCCTGGACAGTCTGGTCTAGCATTAGGTGGAATGGTTGGTGGCCCTGCGTGTGGCAGGGGGGTTGGACATTCATGATCCTTGAAGTCCCTCCCAACCCTGGCGATTCTGTGATTCTGTGATTCTGTGAGAGATGCTGTAGTAGGAATACAACAAGAAAATAAGATTTGGAGGAACAAAAGTGCTACTGACACCCATTGACATATGAACAGGTGAAATCAGTAGACCTCCAATAGAATCAATGTGTCCACAGAGGCATTTTATGGATTAAAAAGGGATATAAAGCACCTGCAAACCAATAGCATTGACCAAGGAAGCCCAAAAAAGCCTCGATGTGCATATATGTACTCGTTTGTATGTATGCACACATTTGTGAATATGTGCATGTAAATCTAGTAAGGGAACATGATTCGTGTATTTAAATTCAAAATATATAAATTCCAGCAATGCATGATTTCTCAACAAAACTTACAGAATGTTATAAAAACCAAAAATCAAAGCTCTTGCTAATCTCATTACAGAACATTGGTAAGCAGGTTAATCTACAAGTACAGATGCCTGTACTTTCATTTGCCTTTGTTTAAGTAATGTTTCAATGACAGGAAGTAATTTTTCTCTTTTTTGACATATTTTAAAGAAAGCAGAGTGGTCAGACTAGAATGCTGGCTTCCAAAGACAGGCAAAAGGAAATTGAGGATTTTAATTCAACAGTGGGATGGTGATTACAATGAAATAATTCCTACATCTTAAGTATTTGACCCTGAAAGAAAAATAGGTCAACAGAGCAGAGTAACATTTACTTCAAAATGACATATCATTAATGATGATAAAAGACATCAGCTGGTTTTTAATAAGGTAAGGGAAAAAGAATGTCTGCTCATTATACACTGAAAGGTATAAAGACGTAGAAGTCATTTCATCCCTATATGCTACAAATGACTTAGTTCACTTCACAATTTCATAAACAGGGCTACAAACTAAGTGGTAAAGATGATCAACCAGAAAGGTTAGAAATTTGCCCTTATAAGGCAGTTGGAAAAAAGAGTAGCAGAAGTCTTGTGAAGGAGAAGGAAAATGTTTATTGAACTGAAGCACAGCTGTCACGATACATGTTAGCACCACGCTCTTTCACCTACGCTCCTATCTGTTACTATACAGTAGTAGAAACGTGAGAAGAAGTGCAAAAGAAAAATTATCCATGCATAATAAAACCAAGAGCAAAACACAAAAGGGTTATAATTAGTCAGTCACCATCGGAGAGATCCAGCAGTTAGTCAGGAGGAAGAGAATTGTCTGCTGTTCTGTGTGACAGCTGTTTATTCCATCTTGCAGACGAGCCATACATAATACATATCATTTTTCCTTTTGGAAATACTCTGCCAGCCATCTTCTCTTGGTGTCACTTTAACAAGCCACAGGTAGTAATATCAGATTTATCACCAGTCCAGTCCACAAAATGTCTTTATAATAAAGTCTTTCCTTAATGTAAGTATTGAGGTTGACAGTATGACAGTATTTAGCTTGTAAATTGGCAGGGATAAGTTATTTTTCTTTCTAAAATGTCATTCATTTGGATATTGTTTTACATTACACTACCAACTTGCTATTGACAGATTTTTCATAATAGGAAACAAAAGGAACGAGAAGGGGAAATAACAAGAGAGAGTACTCAGGTAACAAACAGATCTAACTCAAATCAGTCAGAATGCACAGTTATCAAATACCTTAATTGCTTTAAAGGATGCTCAGTGGTAATGTTCTCTCCACTGTCTTCCGTATTCTGGAGATCTCATCTCCTTTCTAATAATATATTAATACAGCACACTGCTTTGTAATGCTGGATAGTCTGCTGCATTTGCTATACTACTTAAAAGCAATTCTACAATTGTAGGAAGCAATTCTACAAATTAAAGGTAACAAGCAACCAGAAATCCTGGATCCAGATATCCTGTTTTATCAATCTGAGATTACACAATTAGGCCCTATTTCTCGTTAAGGTTAAATGTGACCTGGTTGAAAATGCAGAGATCAAGATATTGATCAAAAGATGATGTTCAATAAGAAAACAGCTTCTTCAAGCTGGACAGAATCAGTGCTTATTTCAAATAACTGAATTAAACCAAGACAGGGAAAATTCAAGGTGGATACCAAAAACTTTCCATTAGGTCCAGTCTGGACTTAGACTCAGAATGGAAGACTGCAAAGATGAAAACTGACCAAAATGAAATGAATCAGTGTGGAGTCACAAAAATCATGGAGAAACAGGTTAGGAATTGGCAACTTAACTTATTCTGCAGCCCTGCAGGGGGATTTTGTGGCTGCTTTTGCCAATGGCATTCTCTGTTCAAGGTAGATCAGTAAGACTAGGTAAAGAATAGCATTCAAAACAGGAGTCTGGGAGTTTATTTGAGTCAAGAAAGCTAGAAAGGAGATGGAGTTTAGGAGAACTTCTAATCTGTTTGCAAATTTGGCTATAAAACACCATTTAAGTAAGACAATCACTATGGAACAGGATGTAACTGGGCATCATTAGATGATATAGCTGTTGCATTTAAAAATAATTCAAACATTTTCTGTTAAACATGAATCTAAAATTCCATTAATGCATGAATGAAAAATTAGTTACCAGGGTTTTATTTTATCTCAGTTATTTTACATATGTAATTTATTGGCAAAGGCTGACTTTTTCCCCTCTACATTCATCTGCAGCACAGTTTAAGATATTAAATTCTAAGATCAAAGTTAACACAAACAATGTGACTGTTAAGCTGTGGTATGCTTTGCTGGAAAACTTCAGAGCATAAAATCTCATCTCCTTGCTGCTTCACTTCGGGTCATTAGCATGATTTATTACATAGAAGGAAATTAGGAACTGGATATTTCAATATTGGGCAGAAAGTTTAATTCCATCATTCCTGTAGAACACCTATATCTCCAACAAAACTTGTAACCATGGTAACTTGATTAGAAAGTATTCCTCAAAAGGTTAAAAGTTCTTTTATCCATATTAACGACTCAAAAGAATGAAGAAACAATAGTAAATTCTGATTTTCCTGCTTCTGAAAGAATCTGCCGTGCAAGTTCGACTCTTCCAGAACGCCTTAAGTAAACAAGAACATTTTAAAAAAGATTTCCATTAAAATTCCTTAACTTAAAGAGAACAAATGTATTCTGATGGAATTGTTTGTGTGACTATCAATATTTTAAAAAAGGACAAGTTTAAAGAAAGACCTTTCAGAGAACTAGGTAAATTTGAAATGCTGTTTTCATCTAATGGTTTGTTGGGATATCAAACACATACCCTCTAATGAAAATTAACAAGCTGTAGTTTAATACTTTATGTACTTGTATTGAAAGCCTTTTAATTTAATGGAGTGCTATTCATTTCATTGCATTTATTGCTGATGTAGGTTGGTATTTTTCCATGAATATCAAAAGGGTGGCATCCTTTCAGGAAAGACACAAATTTCATCACATTAGATTCCAACATCTTCAGTAGTCCACATAGGTCCAAATCAGGATATTACACATTGTCAAGAACCCTACAATTGGAGGAAATGTCTTGGTGTCTGTTTTCTCATGATCAGAAGAAGATGTATTATGCAATTGTGATTGGATATTTATCACACTTTGAATTCCTTGTCCTGGAAGACATAGAAATTAATTCGTCTTCTCTGAAGATCAAAAACCTTTTCCTTAATCTTCAGACAAAAAATGTGTATCCATTTGTTATTATACCAGTATTTTCCCTTGGCTTAAATGACTACACTCACTATAGACCTAGATAAAACACATTACTAGACTGAACAAAATGAACTCTGATATACATATTTCTGCCCAACGTCCTACTGCACACAACTAGTACTAGTTATGTACTAGCACTCTAACTGGATTTTGTGTAATCCCTATCTTTTTTAGCTGAAATACAAAGAGACTTATTTGCTAAGACTGTCCTTATTGCTTACATGAAATAAAATGCATCAGTTTCAGACTTTTTCCCACCTTCTGCACAATTTTCTTCCACCCTTTGCTGTAGATTCTCATCTCTGGATGTGTAGTTTCCTGTGTAGACTGAAAGATACATTTCTTCCACACACTTTAAAAGAGCGTTCTCCTTATGTGCCATCAAACCTTGATATAAGAAGCCAGAACAATCTGTACTCGAACAATTCCATCTCTGAAAAACATCCCCACCCTGCAATGCTTTCCAGGAGTCCATCACTCCACTATTTTTCTGATGGAACCACTTTTACAGCTGTCATGGCCTAAATACTCTTCCCTCTGGAGAAGTCAGAATTCTTGCTGATAGACACCTCCCCTCCCCTAAGCATCTTCTTTGGTGTAACCTGATCGTTTAGATCTGTGGTGGTGATTATATGAACACAACAAAACAGATTAAAAAATAATTTCAAAAATCCAGTGGATTTTTCCCATGCAGCTCAGACACAGCACTAGTTTCTTAGTAAGGAGTTTGTTCTCCTGCTTCTACACCTTTTTTTTTTTTTTTTTTTTTTTTTTGTAAAAATCAAAGATTTAGAGCAAGAACTGAGCTTCAGCTGGAATCCAGAAAGTTGTTAAAGAATCACACAAAGAATCTTGGTTCTGGAAAAGCATTTAGGTTTATCTCCTCTATTCCACACATCATTCTGTTCTCTGTCAGAGTATACCATTATCTTCCAGACTTGGACAACAGTCCTAGCTAGCTCCTTTCCTTCACTCCCTCTGCTTCAACTGCCATTTTCTTTCCAATCTTCCAGTAGAAGAAATACACTTCAGTTTTTATTTCACTGGCTGATCTTGTTCTTTGCTGTCTTTTACATGTCCTTGTAATCTACAATACTTCCCTCTAGGTTCTCTTCAAAGATCTGTGGATCATCATCACGTCTCTCTTGTCTTTTCTATCACCTTCTTTTCAAATTTTGCCTCCAGTTTGGCATTTTTTCCAGCTTCATCTTTAGGGCTTCACACTCCTCTTCTGTGAAGCATATAATTTATCATATACAAAAAGCCTCAATCAGATATCCACTCAAAAATAATAAGCTTCCAGCAGCTTTTCCATCCAGTTATCTTCAGTTTCCTCTCCTTTTTAGGATTTTCTATCATAGCATTAACAGACAAGCTGTGTTTTCACTTAGCCTTAAATTCACAACTTGAAGGAGGAAAAAACCACTCTCCTTAAATTCACAGCTTTGAAGAGGAAAAAAAAAAAAAAAAACCCACCCTGATCATAGAGATTTCTATTGTGTTGGATAGCCTTCATTACTTTTTTTCCTTGAGCTTAGATCAGTTCTGCCATCTAATTGTCATTTGGCACATCAGCACAGATGAAAGGCAGGGAGTATATGTACACTGTCTAATATAAAGCATGACTATATAAATATAATATCAAGCATGCTTTCATTTCCAAAAGACAAACTAAACAGTCAAAAAAAAAAACCAACAAATTATCTTACTGGCAAAAACCAAAGTTTTGCATCTTCTTCATTAAGTCATTGTTTCTTACAGAATCTCTAACGTTCTTTGTCTTCTGGTCTACACCAACCATTTTAAGTTCAGCCAATTTTTGCAGGGACATTTAGAGCTTCCCTCTCTTATGTTAAAACAACTATAATACTCCTTCTAATGAAAGGTATACCTTTAAATTAAGTAATAGAATAATTGATTTACCATATATAAAAATCAATCCACAACAAATTATTGTAATTACAGGATAATTCCAGATCCCACTGTTTTGTGCTTCATTTGACTTGATGTGGACAGAAAGCAGCATATGGAAAGAGACTAAAAATTGCGTATCATATCCCTGTGCTATATCAGCATGAGCTAAACAAAACACATCAATAACAGTCAACAGTTGTAACCTGGACCATCTGGACACATAGGCCCATGGTACCAAGTATGTATTAAAATATTTTCATCTCCCTATTCTCCCTCAGGAATGAAGGATAATATGCAGCAGCTCAGATTTTGCTGAAAGGCAAGATTCCTTTACCTACAAGCACAGCACGTCTATGATAGTAATTTAATTAAGGGATCCCCTAACCAAGGGTGTGCAATGGCTAGGCAAAGCACTTATCCCTAAGTGGGTGTAGTAGAAAGTCATAACAGAAAAGAAAACAGCCTCTACACATGTATTTCCTTGTTATACTAAATACTGACTTTAAATTTTCTCATTAATTAAAACAATCCAATACTTCCACTTACCCAGTGCACCATCTCCTTCCCAAGTTACAACATCAAATCTTGATCAATGAAGTCCTCTAAAATTACCATGATTTTCTTTTTATGCTATTGATTCCTAATTATGGAAAAAAAATTTCTCCCTTTCCTCTCCTAGTTTTGTACATCTGCCTTGCTTCCAACCAAGTACTAATAAGCAGTTCAACTGCTGGCAGCTTCTGCAATCACTTCCAAACAACTTTGTGTATTTCCAGACAGCGTTGTGTTAGTGGGAGGTGGAAACCAGGAGGCAGTCAGGACAGAGGAATGAACTAAACTGGAAATTTTTCTGAAGTACATGGAAGAAAGGGAAAGTAACACTCAGGGTGAACCTGGAAGCTTTCATGTAGACACTACCTGCACGATGCAATAGCATCAAACAGAACAAGTTGTATTTGACCATCCCTATCCCATATTCCATTCATTCAGGAAAGCTTTACATTTCTGATGAGCAGCAAGAGGAACTTCAGGAGCATAATGAACTTGACATCTTAAATACACTCATGGAATTCCACTTCAGAAATTATCAAGTATTATGAAGATCCAACATTCATGGAACGCTACAGAGCTATTCCAGCCCTGAAATAGGGCAGGGGATGACTTCTGACCCTCTATCAGTTGGTACAATCCTCAGACATGTTTGGATACCTGTTACAGCTGCAGTAAGAAAAAGTGAGCCAACAGATGTTATACATTTTTCCCTGACTTTGATGATTTATTTTCTATACCCTCTCAGACACAAGTCATGGCAGAAGGCAACTTTCTGAAGTAAAATTATTCTGAAAATGACTGCACAGGGTTGGAACTAATTCATTTACCCTCACTATAACACTTGACAGACTGAATCAGCCATGTTCATCCTAATAGGAAGCAAGTTCAATAATGTTCAGCATTATGTTTTTACTACACTTAAGTAGTATATTTTCTCTAAATTTTACTTTTTAGTTTCCCTTTGAGATTTCACCAGTAGAGGCAGAGACACAGCAGTATTGGGTGACCAAAGTACAATACATATAAATAATACCTACAACAGTAAACTTGTGGGTTCCTCTATATCCTGTAGTTCATACAAACAGTATGCCTGCCCATGCCTGAATAAAATAGGAAATACTCCATAGTGCACACTGAAACAAATTATTGCCCAAACTTGGAAGCATCTATTTAAATGCTACAATCATTCCTTAGCTGCAGTCCCTTCCAGAGGTCTCTCTATTTCATATTTATATCACAGCTATGGAATAGGAAAGAACTGTGTTCTCATAGAAAAGCCATCAGAGTTCAGCTCAAGCTGATGCTGGCTCCTGGCCGAGTCACCCCCTTCCTCATAGGACTTGAAGATGAGCACACATCACAGTGGAGCCCAGGGCACTGCTCAGAGTGTTGGGCAGATGGAGTGAGCTTTAGTGAGCCTGTGTTATGAGAATCTCTGCCATTTGCTTCACAGCAAAGCTACACAAGTGCTCAGTCATGAATACTGGCAATTACATGATGAAACTATGATCCAGAATCTGTTTTCTCTTCTCTTTCATTTTTAAAATTCTCATATAACATGCAAAGTTATCCAACTTCAAGCTTGTGATCAGCATTCTTTACACTTTCTCTTTTTCTCTATAGGCCATAGAAATGACAACTACAAAACATGCCTGCAGTGTCACCTTCACAGCGCTTACAATTGACCAAAGAGATGGGAAAGTTTAAGTTCAAGAACAACTGTATTTCTCAGGTCTCACAGAAGTGTACAGAACTCTGGTAAATTCACAAACAATTCAGAATAAGCTTCTAAAGTTAAATGAAAAAGATGACCAACCTTTTCAACAGTTTGTGCAGGGTCTGAAACAAGTACATCAATTGAGTGTGTAAGGCGCTCTGAACATCTCTAGAGTTCAAACTTCCTCACATAGTTTATAAAGCTTTGAGAGATGTCAACAAAGACCTCAAATGATTGCTTTTATTTTCAGCCTTCACTCCTATTGAATTGTGTATCTGAAGAACAACAGACTCCTCTTCCCTACATTCAAAATCTTCGAGGCTCTAAACCTTTTTATTTATGCTTTGTTAAGCATTCAGTTACAAATTACAGCAGTTGAGGTGGAATATTTCATTCCCTTATTTTAAATATCCCCACAAGTTTCGTCTCACTCATTCTACATTATTACCTACAATAGACTGTAGCCAAAATAGTGGTCTAGATACCTATGTTGGAAAAATACTGAAAAAAATCATATTTAAAGACTTAAACTGATGTCAGCTCAAGTATTTCAAGGTGCTGATCATTTGTAGTTCCTATAATTTAATCATCAGTTGCAAAAAGGCATCTTAGGGCTTTCGAAAAACAGACTGCCAGATGCTCAAACAGTTCTGTGTTTGTACATCATCTACTGCACTTAACATGTGATCCCTAACTACTACTTCAAGAATTATAACAAATCAAGATGACAAGATGCTAGAAAAAAATGTTTGAGTACAAGTAGGACCAGATTCATCTCATTCTGCTTAAGAAACCTCAATTACCAGTGCTATCAACCTAAGCTAGCAATAAAAATACTTAATGAAGGCACTTCTAGAAAGCACTCAGATTACCTAAGGAACAAGAAGAATGAGGGGAAAAACAAATATGAAAAACAAGACACCATACCTATGTATATGAAATCTTTCCAAATATCTCTCTCTCTCCTTTAAAATTGAGCAAGAGAAGTTTAGAAATTAATTATTTTTCACTAATATATTAGCCAACAATATATACTAAAGTACTGCTCTCTAACTGTCAAACTATGAAACATGACGTGAAGCTCAGAAATGACTGTAAGTTACTGAGAACGGAGAAGAAAAAAAACAGATTCTTTCATTTTACTGAATGCAAAACAACCTTTCCTAATTATTAAAGTAACTGATAAGGTACCAGGCTAGCTAAATTACACATTGATTGTAGAGTAAAATTCTGCCCTTGAGCTGTGCATTGAGCTCTAGCAATCCCATTGGTGGGAATTATGAATGTACTCCGCAGCTCCATAGGCTGTCATGTCACTGTCACACCTACTAAAAGAGCAACACAGAGTTCCTGTTTCATGACTGTCAGTGTACAAAATATATTAATGTAATTACAGCTTCTGATGCCTAAATAGCCATTTAAACCATTATTTGTATTTCACTTTGAATGATTTCGTATTTTAGCCGTATACTTCAAGTTCTGGAAAAGGAGCTGTTGGAATTCTAATTTACATGGATTCCTGTAACCACAAGAACTTCCCATTTTTCATCAAAATAAACCACAAATGAGCACGAAGTCTGACTTAGTCTTTAGACATTATAAATGAATTTAAGTACATTAACTTAGGATGTTTTTACCTTAGGACCTCCTAAGGGTTAAGATTAAAGACAAGGTAATCAACACCACTCAGTAAGTTATGCTCCATAACATTCCCAACCTACATTTCAGCCTCAGCCACACACACAGACAGACAGGCAGGCAGTAACCTCTATTACAGACAGCAGCTTCATCAATCTATGTGGTTCTGATGAATACATTTTACCATAATGTACACTACTAAAGGCTCCTGTGAATAAAAAGTCACTTTCATCTATACAATACAGATAGAAAAACATTAAAAGCATTCCTTAAAGCAGAATAAACATTATTTAATATCAAAATTTGATCTTCTATATATTTATATTTTTAAACTTACCTTGCCAACTAATCTGGGAAATGGTGGTCTTTGATTTTCTGGAATTAATATTGGAGTTGCCAGAATAGCCCTTTTTTGTCTTGGAATTCCAAGGTTGCCTTCTATCTTAAAGATTTCCTACAAAGGAAAAAGACAAATTACAATGACTTTCAACATAAAACTCAGTTATTATTTCCACTCCCTATGTCTTTAAGTAAAATCAAGATGAACTAACAGGCTTTATATTACGTTTTCCAGTGATGAGTGATAACATAGCAAACTATTTAAAACTGTAGATTTATTCTGCTTATGAAAGTAAGTGTAGACAATCCACATTCATTTTGTATTCCTATAGACTAGACTTAAACTCAGAGGACTGCTTAAATCATAAATTTTAAACAAGGTTTAGCTGACCTCAAATACTAGCATGGGACCTTTAAAAAACCTTACTTTAAATGTTTTACATATTTTTTTCTATTATCACATTTGAAGTTGCATCTACACTCAGTCACTTTTCAGTCCACGCTTTCCAACAAACAGAACTCAGAGGTGATTTTCCAAGATTGACCCCAGCTGCTGATGTCTCAGACCAAACACTTGTAAGCTAAAAGTAAACAATGTACAACAAAGCCCAAGAATAACTCAGAATATAATCTAATAGGTTTCTTTTACATGGGGAAAACTTCACGCTACCACATCTGAAAAAAAAGAAATGGAAATGGTTTATACACAAGCTGCCTTTTTCCCCCCACTACATTTTCTGGTCTGTTTAGCTCCATAGGACCTTCAGGCAATTTTGTGAGTACTTTCCAGCATCCTTCAGCCCCTTGGAAGCCCTATCAACACATCTCTGCCTTCCCTCCCAGCCTTCTCTCTGATCCTCTCAGTGCTTTCTCTGTGCATTAAGTGCAGTTTCCCAGAAGCTAACCTCTTCTATTTCTTACCCTATACTTTCTGCAGATCTCTTCTCTACCTTCAGCTACTAAGGTCAGAACCAGCCTTTCTCCATCTCCCACACCTCTCACTTTGATACAGGCCTTTCTAAAAGAAACATCACAACTTGCACTGTTTGGAGAGCGAATTTTGAAACTGGAAAAGGTTTAAGATCACCACTGTTTGATCAGATGGTTGTGTTTTGTGAACCAAATCACAGGTTCAATGTCTGATTTCGGGAAGGTAATTACATCATACCATGCAATTTTCCTTGTTTTCTCAATGCAATGAATTTTCCAATCAGCTCTGGAATTCAAGTTGTTTTAATAACACCACTTTATCATCCATGATAGCTTCATCTCGATGCTGTATTTTTATAAAAAGGCAAAACCGAATGGGTTTTCTCAAGGACACAATCTGAACATCAGTCAGGAAGTCCCCAGGCTGCTCCTGCTGCCATCTGTATAGGAGCCTCCCACCTACATTCCCACACCAAGTGGGAATGTATCACCACCAAGCACTGCTTTGCATTTATGAGCTTCAGCATGACTTTGCAAATTTGGTGACAAACAGTAAGGAGGAAAGCAAGTCTTCATCTGTCATCTTTAGCCATGATAAAGTCAAAGAGCAGCGAGAACAACTCTGCCAGTTTTCATAACCTGTAGAGGCTCACCCTGATTTGGAGTTCCCATCTCTCCCAAAGGCTTTGCCACTTCTCTTTAATCTTTCAGCCTAGGGCCACTTGGGTCCCTATTTTTGTCTTTCAATCCCTCTCCCAGAAGATCTTTCCCTAATAAAAATTCATGAGAAAGTTCAAGATAAAAACACATGACATGTCAAATAAAAAGAGCTGAATTCTGTCCAGAGGCAAACATGCAGAGCAGTAAGCTTTCAAAATCACTCACACTGTAAACACAGCAGACAGTTTGGCTGGCACGTATCTGTGACGTTGCTAAGAACAGCAAGAATAAATGACTAGCAGTATGTCTAGGAAGAAATATCAGCACCTTAGATTAGCAGCAGCAGTGCAGAACTGATCACAGTTCTGACTTGTGATAACTCCTATATTCAAGGCTACCCGTCTGCTCAAGAATGTGTAAGGATGACTTCCCAGATGCATCGTCACTGGAAAGGAGTATGGCACACTTAGATTTACATCTCTTTGTATCATGTTTCTTTTTATGCTAATTTGAGGAGTAAAAGGAATTTTCAGGCTGCTCAACACCTAGACCTCTCAAATTTTGGTAGTCGTAGACCCATGAGCAATTAATTCACCACTTTTTCATGGGTCATGTTACCCTTACACATGTGCAGAAGGTCCAAAATTGAATACACTCTCGCTTTTTCTTCCAATGAGTCAACACTGCAGTCATTAATACAAAGAAGCCAAGTTCCAAGGAAAACAGCAGGAAGAAAAGGCTTCGGGCATCCAAGTTCAGATTTCTGAGTAGGACTAGGGAACAAAATTATCTTTTTAAATGCAATTAGTTTTTTGCAATGGTAAAGAAAAGAAAGCTTTTGGATATTGGACAAAGAAATGTAAGCACTTCTGCTGAGTACATTTCATACTATTTATTCTTCAGATCACACTGATGGTTTTTTAAATACATACTTCTTGATGAATTTTCCCTACTTCATCATTCCCTGGTGCCTAACTGTTGCTGTCAGACACAGCAACACCGCTGGTTAAATGAGTACCAAAAGCATCACTATAGAACATGGGTAAACAGAAAGAAAGGAACAAGAGTATTTTACCAACATATTTAATAACTCAGGGCTGTTTGTGGTTATCGTATGAATTTGTTTGGAAAAAAAAAAGAGAAAAAACAGAAGATTTTGCTTACTGCCAAGCAGCCGGCAACTGATGGCTTGACCCTCAATCAGTATATAAAACAGAAAGCAAGAAATTGAAATTCTGTGCGCTTAGCACCTGATTCAAAAATCAAAACTCTGAAGAGGTTCCCATTGGAGGATACCTATCTTGCTTACATAAGCATTTTTACCGAATTTGCTTTATTTTTTTGAAGAAATAAGTTACATTAAAATTAAGAAAATATATACATTTTGTAATAATAAAAGTGCATTTCTAAGAACAGTGCACTGAAAGTAAAAAATTCCATTTCTCTGTTCGCAAATTTTTTAAAACAAAAATAAAATGGTAACATTTCTCTATTTGTACTATTTAATTTCCTTGTCAGACCCACGATCACTGTGTTCCAGCTCCTTCTTTCCTGATTAGAATCCAACTGTCATTTCCTTATCCAGTGCACTATTTCATAACTACAGCTTTTTAGACCCTATTTTTCATTTCATTATATTTCTTTTCCAGTCATGATTTCAGTACTTAAAACAGCAATATTTCAGAACCAAAGAGCTGATTTCACCAGCAACAAAGCTTGATTCCCTATTTGCGTTAAGCAAGCAACAAACATAGCTAAATTTTAGAAAAATGAGTTGGCCTAGTGAAAAAAGTCGGTTCAGATTTCCTCATTTCCTTCGAGAATTCACCAGTCTGGGATTTTGTTGTTGTTTTTCCTTTATGTTTTTGCCAGGGGCTCATGGGTTCATTGCAATTCTTGAATATTTGAATGAATGGCACAGTTGCTATCTGGTAGCAGGTACCATTACTCTCAGCAAAGCAAATTGCATTAAAATTTGTCATGGGAATAAGGTGGCTGAATGCTTATTGATTTGTCACAACAAGCATCATTGGAGTGGCAATCTGGAACACACTAACTACGCTGACCAGAAAAGTAGTTGAGTTTCTACCATTTATTGCTTTCAGATGCTAAGCTTGATGGCCTAAAATGTGGACAATCCAAAGTTCCACTACAAAAAATAAGCAAGTGTAAATGGATGCTCATTGTAAAAAAAAAAATTTGTGGTATTCAGTGGTATATTAATTTTTCTCATAAATAATATTGCATAAGATTGAACTAAAACTGCATGCAAATCAACTTAAAGCATTTTCAGTCATTCTTGGCTGAAATTTCAGACTTGTGCTCTAATCTTCATTCAAGTGTCTGATGATTGCTTCATATTGTTTCCATCATCAGATCTGTTATTAACAGCAGTATAGTGGTTAATGATTTCTAAATATTCAAAAATATTTCCTTGTGTTTTCAATAATACAAAAAAAATAAAGTGTGCTAATAATTACTCACAAGTTAAGAACAACTGTTTAGGTAAATAATTAACTCAAAAAACTCAATAAATAAAACTGAGATCTGTAAAGGTCAATACCAAATACAGAAACATCTGCTCAGAAATAGTTTGTCCTCAATGACTACAAATGCCAGCCTAAAAAAAAACAACAAACAAACAAACTTCAAAAGAACAAATCCAGCCAAAATCTGCTAAGAATACTCAGTTACTTCAGAGCATGTAAGCTTCCAGGCTCATGAATTATGGTCAGATACAATATATGAGTAAGGGAAACTGTTCAGGGAACTTGATTTGTGTGAGTATTTTTACCATTCTATAAGGAATGCTCTGAAAGCAGCACTCCCTATGTTGGCCCACAACATTGGAGGCAGATGTTGGTGGTATAGCAGTACAGGCTGAATCTTCCCACCAACATTTCATTCCAGTTTGTTATCCTGCAACAGATGGCAGCAGAGGGGCAGTCTGACAGAATGGCATCCAACATGGAAGTGTGGATGAAGCAAAGTTGGGTCACCGAATTCCTCCATGCAGAAAACACTGTAATCATTGACATTCATGCATATTTGCTGAATGTTTATAGAGATCAAACAGCGGATGTGAGCACAGTGAGTGGTGCCTTTTAGCAGTGGCAACAACAACATGAAAGATAAAACACATTCCAGATGGGCACACATAGCTGTCACACCACAAACTGAAGAGCACCTCAATCAGCTCATCCACACAAATTAGTGGATTACGACCAGGGAACTGTGTATGGAGCCGATTATTGGCTTCAGTGCATTCTAAGTGATGGTGACAACATTGGAATAAAGCAAAGTTTGCACCAGGTGAGTCCAATGAATGATCACACAAGAACAGAAGGAACACCATATGCAAGTTTTTCAGGACCTATTGAGCCAACATGAGGTTGCAGTTTCCTGAATCACATCTTTACTGGTGATGAGACATGGTGTCCCCGTTAAGAGCCAGAGACAAAATGGCAGTCCAGGGAGCGGCAGGACTTTAATTCCCTATCAAAGAAAAAATCCAAGATGCAGCCCTCGTCAGGTACAAGGATGTGTACTGTCTTTTGAGATAGGAAAGGTGTGATCCTTCTAGATTTCCTAGGCCTGGACAAACCATCAACTCTGACCACTGCATTGCAACACTAAGCTGAAGGCTCAAACTTCCAGAGTCAGGCCAGAGTAGCAGTCAACCTTTCTCTTGCAACACCATAATGACGAGCTCCATATCAGTTTTAAGACCATGGAACAATCACCAATTTTGGCTGGACTGTTCTACTCCATGCGTTGTATAGTCCAGATTTGGCACCTTCCAACTTCCATCTATTCAGACAGATGAAAGATGGACTGCATGGGCAACATTTTCCTAGCAACGATGCTGTCACAGCAGCTGTAAAATGGTGACCACCTTTGTTGGTGCCAATTTTTACAAGCACTACATGCAGAATCTTGTTCATTGCTGGCAAACATGCATAACTAATGGTGGTAACTATACTGCAAAATAGTGTTTTGTCTCTGAGAAGTTTCTTTATCAAATAGTGTCATTACGCTCCTTGTAACTGATGTAGTTTTGATGGAAGTAAATAGGAGGCATTACTTTTGGAGAGACTGGCATAATTGTTAGATAAATAGGGAGGCAGATCCCTAAATGGCCTGGTCAATACGCCCATTAACTTCATACACACTTGATTATATCAGACTAGATCTTTGCTACTGCATTCAGCAAGCTGTGCTACAGGTATTTCTATAGGATGGAGGTTACTTGATCTACAGGAGTCAAGAACACTAAGAAAAAGTTGAATTATTGTTGGAAACATTTGGTGCTGCATGAATCACAACTATTTTAATGCTAATTTGTCCTAAAGTATTTTTGCAATGCATGTGACAAATAACGTGAACTATCATGGAGACAAATCTGAACTTTAGCTTTGTGAAATGATACATTCCATTATCATCTTGAACCTCAGCAGTATCTTTTGTGGTGGAAGAGTCCTGTTTCCACTCAAGTGTAAGTTTTATTCACCTTCATACCTGCCTCATTCTGTGTCAGGAAAAACATTTTCTAAGATGATAATGGAATGAATGCCATTAACTTTCCCTTCTGTACACATTAACCATAGGAGTTACCCTTTCCAAGAATAATACAGAACTGATGATCAAGTGTTATGTATTTATTTTAAATTAACAATCCAAACTTTTCTTGTAATCATTTAGTGGGTGTTACATGCATTTTGAGGCATACATAACCACCTCCTTCAGGAAATTTCAGACTGATTCACACTGCTCATTAAATATAATGAGATGCCCCTTATACATAAGCAATCAAACAAGCTCTGACCGACTGCATCTGTCAGAAACATTGCAAATATGGGCTTAAGGAAAGAGACAATGTCTGACCCTATGCCTCGGTCTTCACCATAGCACACTAACAACACATCACTTATTATCACTAAAAATACCCTTCACCCAATTTGTACTGTGCTTACACCAGTTGTAAAGCAAACAAATCAGACTGTTCTTAATGGCATGGCAGAAAAAATAAAAGATGTCTCAATCTTCAGCAACTTAAGTAAATGTAACACAGATAAGGAAAGCAATTGCCAAGCCATACAACCTGAAGTAAAAGTGCCCTGTAATGAAATTTTACCTTGAAAACAGGTGGACTTCTTTTAATTATTGCTGTTCTTCATTTTATTTTACTTTTCATGAAAGTATCACCCATTGAACTAAGAAACCATACTGCAGCTGAAGATATCACTAAACATACTGGAGTTCTGAAGCAATTAAAACCTTTCATGAATCTGATCCTCCTGAAAATCAACTAAAACCACGTGGAAAATCAATTGCACAGCATGGACACAAAGCCTTAGCTTCTTACTTTTAATATTCCTATCCACTAAGCAGAATTTTTTTCCATCTATATAATAAGAACTCATGATGCAAAAACTTCCCCTTAGTTCCAACAAGCTTCCAGAATGTTGAAGATACCCTAATTTCCAGAGCGAGAAAGAGAAAAACCATATAGAAAACATCTTGATTCTAAGGCACAGTAAGTGAATCAGCGATGAACAGAAGCCTGTATAAGGTCACAAAAGTTGTAGATCAGACTGATGTAAACAAAAATTTGGAACAGCATGAGCAGCTGTGAGCAAGTTGTTTCATGTTTCAGTACTGGAGTATAAGAACAATTCCTAATAAAGAAATTTTTATTTCTTACAAAAAAAATAAGTGCTATTTATAGCAGAAGTTGTTTTACCTTGGAAAAACAGGTTTCTATCTCATGCTGCAGGGCAGCGAGCTATAAGTATGTGGAAGAAAACTAACATTTTATACCCATGTTCTGGGTTGCTCAAATGCTCTGAAATCCATTGCATTATAAGAGTGCTGCACAAAAGCAATTTCATCATACCCTAAAGCAATAATATTGTATGTTAAAATCATGTATACTGTTTAATAGATCTAGTAGCTGCAACCCCAGTCCCATCTCTGAATGGGTCCATAAAGCACATTTCTCCCTATCCTCTCCAAGACTCCAAGCTGTGATTACAGTTCAAACCTTCTCAGCTTTGCTTCCTCAGCAATTTTTTCAAGCTCTATTGCTACATATTTGTTGTTATCTCTGTTTCCTCATTATCTCCATTCCCTCAACAAAACAACCTGTAATCTAAATCAAAATTCATTGATTATTTACCTTATTATTATCTAAACTGTGATCTTTCTATTCTTCCAGAACACCTCCTGCAATCCCAAATCCCATCTTCCCCACTTTACTGCACTCCAGGTGGCAGTGTAATTCCACCAACCCTGTATTCCCATTGGAAAATGTTCATCACTTCACATTCATTTTGAATTTGTTTCTCTTGAGCCTTGATCATACAATCCTACCCAAATGTAGTCATCTAAAACTTGTATTTTTGTTTACCAGAATGCCTTTTAATTTTATATATATATTCTTAGGTCTTTTCCTTCAGCAGCATCCTTCTTGGCACTACATCTCCAAAACCTTCCTATTTCACCCAGCTTCACCAGATAACCAATCCCTCACAGAAAGCACAGTCAGTATCAGAACTTCAGAAATCCTAGTAGATTTTAGGAACACTTCTGGTGCAGGTCCTCCAACTCATTCAACGCAAGAAAAGTAACAGCAATTCCTTATCATTTCCCTTTATTTTACCCCCTGACTTTCTCTTTAAAAAGCAGACATGATGTGCATGAAGTACTACAGAGAAGAATAGATATATATGCAATAGATAAGACCTGAAGAAATCCCATATGCAATTTCACAAAACTTAGAAAAAACATCTAGAATGTAACCACTGAATCTGTCCTACAGCCCTACTCTGTACATTTTGGAAAGCTGAACTATGGATGTGCAGTCAGTTGAGCACACCCAGATTAATTATAGTCTTTGCACAGCACAGATTACCTGCAATAGATTTGGTCCAGTGTACTACAAAAAAAAGTGCCAGTTACCTTATGCTGAAAAATAAGACACAGTTAATTAAGAATTGAACAAGTCTGTTTCTTCTTGCAATAATCAAGGGTTGTTTACCTGTGAGGGAGTTTGAATACTTTCCCTTACATTAATACTGAATTTAAGCTGAAATGCCCTGAACAATTTCTTCCTCCATTCCATTAGATCAGAGTTGTATTGAATACCAGAAAAAATAATACATTATATGAGATTGCAATGCAGGAATGCATTATGTTGAGATCACAGATCTGCACAACAATTCTCAAAAAAAAAGGCTAGATATTTTCTATCAGCCTGTACTATGCACACATGGTGCTCTACAGAGCTGGCAGTCTTTTTATGCTTTTCCCATACAGGAGCTGCCAGACTGACAAATGGAGTGGTAGTCTTTGATGAAGACAAAATGCCCACTTAGATCTGGGCTAAGGCAAAACTCCTCATTCACCAAACTAAATTTGAAATTTGGACGAAATGTTAGTACATTAATCCACTTCACAGCTTGGTCTAGCTACTCAGAACAAATTAATTAACAGGCATTAACTGAGTGCAAAGAGCCAAAATGGTAGTGTATTAATCCACTTCACAATTTGGGTTGTATTTTCACTCTTCAATACAAACGAATTAGCAGACAGTAAGTGTCTGATACAAGAAGCTTAATTCCATTCTGTGATACAAGTAAGAAACTCTGGTGTAGCATCTTTTAGACACTACCTCTTAATACCTCAGTGGTCTTGGCATTGGAACAGTATGGAATGTTGATTGCAGTTGTTAAGAACAAAAATACAAGACCCAAGCACCCCCTGAATTATTTGATTCTACCACAGTGGCCTAATTAAATTCATATGACAATGCCCATTATTTCTAAATCAGTGATAAGTCTGGACAATCCCAAAGACCTACACAATATTACTGAAGAAGACAGCATGAAGTTCTGAGTCTGATGAGTTATTTAAAATTGACATTCAGAAAATAAACTTGATTTTAAAAAAAGTATGGCTACCACGACACTTAAGAGTCATTCAATAAAATTTTATTTCCAGGCTTACATTCCACAGAACTTTTAATACACACTAGCTAGAAATGACAGGGTTGCCTTGTGATTGCCATATCTGTTTGAGGTATGGGGAAATCAAAGATCAGCTTT
Organism: Phasianus colchicus; assembly: GCF_987193195.1. Taxonomy (NCBI): domain Eukaryota; kingdom Metazoa; phylum Chordata; class Aves; order Galliformes; family Phasianidae; genus Phasianus; species Phasianus colchicus. The sequence continues at coordinate 16,494,377 of NC_143448.1, read as the reverse complement.
TCTACAGAACACTCCCACAGTAAAAGCAAAAGATGCAAGAAGGCGGCTCTGACACAGTCTTGGAGACCTCAGTGGATTCTCACTTTTCTCCTTAATCACATGCAGGCAATTAAGTCTAATTCGGGAGATTCACAGAGTGTCACTCTCACTGTATGCTAATTGGTATACTGGAACAGACCAATAATTCATGAGCTCTAACATCAAGTTGTTAACAATATTCATTGCTACATGCTTCAGGAAAAAGATTCTGAAATGGCAAGAGCTCCAGTTTACTAGAGTTTGAAACTTTTTTATTGAATTATAACTACTGGAACTGAAGTCAAGTATAGCTTTACAATACGTGAGATGTGATATTGATAGTGTAATGTTATATGTTCAACTTCATATGTTTGGATCCAGGCATCCTTCACTTACAACCTGCAGCCATAGTAGCATAGAAATATTTATATTCCCTCCTTTATATCTCTTTACTTCTATATGTTTGCATGGGATAAGAACAGTCACCACATATACAAACACCAACAGGTCTTATTCAAGTTTCCTGGCCAAGAGAAGACAGATCCAGCCTCCCTTCCAGCCTTATGCCATCTGCTCAGTATCTCCAGTGCCGCTCGTACTGCCTCACTTTCGCAGCATTGGCCACAGGTTTCTGGTTGGTGGGACACAGCATGCAAGAACTTAGAAAAGAATAAATACTCTCAAAGTGCTAACACTTTGGGTGTTGGCAGCATAAGAGCACTCCATAGACCCTTACTGACTACTCTGGAGTGACCGAACAGGGACAAATAGTACAGCAGTTAAAATACTCATAAGGAATAAAGAAGATGTAGATTCTATATTGTTTTAATAAGTGCTTCCAGGGACTTTCAAGAAGACCATGTTATTTTAGAACTTGCACCTTACAGATCTAAAAAACTCTATTCAGGTCTCAACTTCTAATCCAGTGCCTTTCTGAGAAGAAATGCCTTCAAAAAACTGAGCTCTGACCAAAACAGAATATTATACACCTCCTAGTCTCCACTTTGCTTGCAAACACTGTGCTCAGTCCAATCAAAATGTTCTATTTTAATCTAAAACAATGTTCTTCCAAGGCCGAGCAAGTCATTAATGTGAGACCAACTATGTCTGCTGCCTTAACTGACACACTGGCATTTAAACAGATTTCTGGAATTAAAAACCTGAGTACCCAAAGCGTGAGCAAAATCGGCAAAATCACTCTACTCCTTTATCCGCTCTGCATCATTATCCATCATGCAACTAGTCCCAGAATAATTCTGAATGGACTGTATTTAAATAGCATTATGAATTCACAAGATAGTTCTGTTCTTGCCACACACACCAAGTACAAAAGTTCTCCTTCAATAAGTGGCCAAACCCCCATTGTGTACATCAGATTATGCATAGCATGCTGTATTTATAAAGTGCAGAGTTTCCAAGGAATGTACAATTAGTAATTCTACTCTGTTATTCAGGTTTCTTTGCACCATTCCCTTTGGTATGTGAATGCAGCACTACAGCAAAATCGAACAGCTTAGTGCTTAAGGTTCTGATTGCTGCCACCTGAACATTTCAAAGTGAAGGACAATATTAGTCTCTTAAGTTAAAACAGCTTTATTTAGCCAAATTTATCTAATAGAGGTTAATAAATCACAGCATTCATAATTTGATACATTTTTGGCCCTGTTTCAGTTTACAAACCGTGCACTAACAGACCTTGAAATCTGTGAATAAATACATTATCTACCATGATATGCAAGTTTCTCAGATGAGTAATTTTTGATCCTCAGACTGTTCAGGCAGTTGCTTAGAAACATTTATTTGTATTAGATACACAGGACACGTGGTATTACTTTTCTTTTCAGATTGGATGGATTCTGTGAAGAAGCAACAGAGCATGAAATGCAAATTTCATGATATAAAATTCAAAAGTTGCTTTTGGCAAGGATTTGATTTATTACATTCACAGCACAAGATGAAAACAAAAAGGTTATCTCAGTGATCAAAAAGACTTGACAGGACAAATAATGTCCGTGCCACTTGGAAAACTAGTGACATTGTTGTATAAAAGAAAAAAATAAAAGCACTAAAAATAAAGGAAGTGCAAGAATCAGTGGGAAGCACGACTTAGGATCTTGTTGGCTGAAGAGATCTTTCACAAAAACACAAAGATAATAAAGATTAGGTTGGAAGTTTGCAAGAGTCTTGCTATGGAATGAACCATAATATGTGCAATATTTCCTTTGTTCATTATCTACACAGACATTTTTATTTTATCCTCCATTGATTAGTACATTCCACGGATTAGCATTTTCTCTCCTGGACTAAAGCATACCTAGTTTGGTCAGGTAGAATGATGGAGATTGAAGGAAATTGTTCAAAACTATGGAAAAAGCAGATAAAGAAAGAAAAAAAGTACTCTTGTTCACATCACTCATTCTTGCACAATAATACTGAAAAAAAACACTAGTATTTCACTGTAGATTATGTAAGTATGTAATGGAATTTTTTTTTTCCCCTGCTGATGTATGAGAAACCTTGCAATCCACACCTTTTTGTTTAACTTTGTAAAGCACTTGTATTTGCCTAGGTGTTTCTGCACTGATAGCAGTGATTCTTCTTTTCTATTGGAACAAGTGATTTATAAAAGCAAAATAACTTGTTCAAAATTAAATATAGAGTTTTGCAAGCAGAGGCTGCTTCTCTCCATTGGAGAGAACCAAATATGGCAAAACTATGTTACTGAATGCACTCAAACTGATCCAAGCTACTCCTACAAACTATAAAGCATACATTCTAAAGGCAGCCAAAGTGGTGAGGACCAAACATGACAAACCCTGAAGGAGAAAAGTTTGTTGAAACAGAGAGAAACTTAGAAAACAACAGTAATTCCTTCATTATTTCTGTAAACATTTAAAGCCAGTCTGAAAGAATTGAGGGATAATAAATCCATTTGCAAAGAAAATACATCTGAGTTTTTGCCAGACTTCATAATGTCACATCAGAATATAAAGGTGGCCTGATACTCAGTGACACTGGTGATAGCCAGCATCTCACCTCACTGCCAATGGGCAAAGCCAGGCAAACACTCTGGTACTCTTCATTAAGCCAGCAGCTGTGCTATTCACTAATGCCAGTGAGGCCCAGAGACAGCAAGCGTGCCCAACAGCTGCAGTCTGACATCAGTACAAAATATTTGTGCCACATATGATTTAAATCAGGCTTAGTTTTGGGTGGACTGTGACTAACCCATGATTAAGTTCAAGTCCTGCTAGCAGAAACAGCACTGAGTGAATGTGAAAGATGTATGCGCAGCGCTGGCTTACTGTTTAACAGCCTATCTCATAAATCCTGGTAAAGGCATTCCAGGAAACAGCCAGGAGTGTTGTCACTTGGTGAGCATTTCTCTCAATACTCAGTTGAATGCTAAAGTGTTATTAATGAAGTATTCAAACACTGAATATGAATCTGACTAGAAAACAAAGGTATAAATTTTGATTTCAAAGACAACCTTCTCCTCAAACTCAAATTTCTCCACCACGTACTTTAAATTGCATAAAAACTTTTGCATCCCTTAAATAACACTTAGCTTTCACCTTTTTCCTTGCCTTTCCCTGATGCACATTTCAGTCAGATGATGCTCATCCATCCTCAGTAGTATACAGCTCCCTTCATAGCTGCATACAGTAACCTGGTTTAAGGAGCATGAGCTTATAAATCGCCATCCTTTGCCTGCCTTTCAGTAAGGCAGATAAAAAAAAAGAAAAAAGAACCAACATCCTGAGCTAAGATTAAAAGCTGCATTCATATTAAAGAATAGTGTCTTTTTACTATTGAAATTGAAGCTGTAGATTATTCTAAGCTGATAAAGCACTACAGTGGGGCAGAGGACTTTCTCATAGTGAACACTGCTGTAAAACAATTTATCTACAAGAAAGGAAACAAGTTTGCATAATCCATTAATGGTTGGTTCGACTTTAGGGGAATTTGCTATATAAATATCTCACCCTGGGGAACTGTTTTGCCAAAATAACTCATGAAAAGATTTGAGCAACTTAACACTGATAATTAATAGGATTTTTCAGTATCACAACGGACAGTGACATCCTCCCACATAAATTCACTGTCTCACCAGTGAAGAGACAAACTTGGCAGATCAGAAAGCAAAAAAATGAATTAACTCAGCACTTGCAAAAATGATTATATGTTTTAACTGATCATCAAAAGGTGTTTTACAGTACTTTCTTCACAAACATTCTGTGGCTCAGTAATTATCACTTTAGAAATCTTAATTAATAGTTCATCAATTGTTCAGCTGGCATTTCTAATATTCTGCTGTCACACTGGAGGGTTTGACTAAACATAATCAAGCACCATTATGTTGTTAAACACTTTGCTAGCAATCACACGTTGTGCTTTAAGTTTAGGTGTCAATATTAAATCATCAAGAAAGATTACCACAGATAATTCTCTCATAGTCTCATCAGCAATGCCTTGCCAACTACAGTCCTGTAAAGACTCACAATTTACAGTGAACCTTACCTGCTTTTGTGGTCACATAATTATTTTTATTATGCTTTGTGGCAATGTTGGCTGCCAAAAGAGGTTGTCCTAAATTCCCAGTGTGACAAAAATCAATTTTCAGATGCAAATGAGGGTGCCATAGGTGACATTTTTCATACCCAATAAATTGCTTGTCTGTGGCTTTGAACTAATGACCACATAAACAAGAGAGATTGGTGCCAAGGTATTGCATTATAATCTTAGCAAAGTTTTATGAGACTCATGCTACAGGCAGAAAAGAGAAACTATACCAAGAGAGGGGGCATGAACAATTTGAGGAAACCTGTGAGTACAGATAGAGTTCTTTATTTATTTATGAGTTGGTTTTCCACTTACAATCTACTTTGAAAAAATAAACAAGTCAGTGCTCTGTATGCCATCTGCCTGCCACATCTAGCTCATTATTCTCCACTCCTCCTCTTCGCTATCCCTGAACTTTCCTCCCAGTTTCTCTCCTAAAGAAGTTTGTCCAAATGGGATTCCCTGCTGTTACTCAATGGCTGTTTCTATTTATCCTCCCTTAAGTGCAAAAGCAGAGTGAAGAGCCACTCAGGTGGCCCGCAAAACTTCAACAGAAGTGGCAGTGGAGCAGAATCAGCATCTCACTGAATCTTGCTGAAGTTCTCCCCAGGCAGTTGAACATCCTGCAGTTTCAGACTGTTTTGTTTACTTCCTAGATGCAAGGATCACAACAAGATCATTCCCAGAAAGGTTTGGTTTTGTTTTTCTTTTCCTTCGAATCACAAGCACTTCAATCTTTGTTTTAAGCAATGAAGGAATATATATCATTTTTGTGCTATTAAATTTCTGTACTCACACTGCAAATACATTTAAACTTCACAGTTCTAGAAATCCAGTGAATCCAGTCACCAGCATTACCTCTAAGAACAGCAAAAGCTTTAAGAGACCCCGTTGCCCACGTTGGAACGACTGCAGTTCAAAAACACAAGCCAACATTTGCACAGAACACTTGCAATTTTTATAGGCTTGTCTGAGGCTCAGCTTGGATAATCACAAACTTTGTGAGCCTGAAAGTTTAGTATGGAATTCCTGAGAGACATTCACTCATGCAACACAAACAGAATCACGATAGAAACAGTACTTTGATGGCATGTTGGTAGTATTGTTTACTACTCTAGCTTTTCAAACCTCAGAAGCTTTGAGTAAATTTAAAGTTTCAAAAGCTAAAGACTTGAATCTTGAAACAAAAGATGAATCTTTGTTATTTCACCTTTTTCACATGTTAGAAATATACAAACTGTACTAAAAAGAGAAGGAACTGAATTTTGCAGACATGTCCTCAAATAGGATAATAATTTGGGATTCAAATTTTACAAATATCTTTTAAAAGCCTCTCATGTTGACATAGTCAAATAATAATAATATTGCTGATGATGATGCTTAGCCATGAACTTTATGTCCTTTTTCTTCCTTCTACTCCAAACCAAAAAGGTATTTTCTTCTGCTCCTTGTCTAGCTCTATCCTCTTGAAACATAATAGCTCCCTCTAAAGTCAAGAAGTCACTGCACCTTGACTTCACCTGCCAGGATCATCAACACAACTGGGGAGCAGAACAGGCTTCTAATACAGTGCAGACATAACTTGGAAAATACAGTTTTAAACTTTTGCTTATGCCACTTCTCTGGTTGGCTAACTATTATTAGTATATTCCTCACAGACAACAGTTTATTTCTATTGCCAGAGCAACACTGGGCAAGGCATGCAACTGAAATTCAGGGCATCATGCCATGACCATCCCCACCCTGTTCTTACGAAAAGAGAAATTATGATGGAAAGCATGAAACACAGTGTTCCCTGCCTTTTAAGGTCAGCAAAGAAACATATTTCACAAGATAGCTAGTATTAATCTAGCTTCCCTGTCAAACGCCCTCCATCTCTTCATTCCTTTAGTCTTGTAACCCATGCAAGTGTTTAGAAAGCAAATCTTCAATTCCAAAAGTCCACTAGTGACTGAGGTGGCTGAATTTCCTGATAAGATGAAGTTCTCTTTGCACTACTGCTGATCATGTAGGAAGTGCCTACCAGTAAATTCCTAGCCAGGAGAGGATCACAGTGTAAGTCCATATCTCAGAGTATCACAGTGTCTTCATCCTCTACAACCATAGCAAGTACAACAGGTTTGTAGAGTGACAGTGGTTATGTAGAGCATATTTTTACTCCATTTTATAGTTCTTCCAGTCTGGAAAGCACACGTAGAAAAATTTCTACTGAGAAGCAGTGCTACAGTCACAAGCTCCTTTTCTACTGTTCAAAGCCACTCATTTACATCAGAATTAATTTAAAAATATAATACAGGATAGTTTTATGAATCCCCAATAAATGGAGAACCATTGAGCTGGGTACTTTGTATTCCACATATAAGTACAGAAGACATAAATATACTGGGACAAATGAATCTACACTTGTTGAAAAGTTTCTATAAACAGATATATGTCATTAGTCCAGATATTCTCTGCTTTGTTGATGGTTGCTATAAGAACAGATTGCTCCAATTTCTCTGTAGTGAACATGAGACATTCCATTAGTTAAACCTTTCATAATTAGAACAAAGCAAGTAGTAAACCTATCCCTTGTCTTATCTACATATTTGTACCTGGAATTCATTAACTTGTCAGCACTGACTCCTTTTGAATAGGAAAGTGAGACAAAAAAAGCAATGTGCAAATCAATATCAACTGTTAAGTCATGTTCTTGTTTAGCACAACGTCAGATAGGAAAAAAAAGAATTAAGAAACAACTTTCTCGCAGAAAAAAACATTCTTAATTTTTAATACAAGAATTTCTACAATGAATTACATAAATTCTAACATGGAACAATTAACTTAAGGCAAGAAGAATTTTTTGGAGATGAGCATAATGTCAAGGCAGGTAAAGATTTGTTTAAATATCCACTCTGAGCAACCTTATCTAGCTGTAAGTGTCCCTGTTCATTGCAGGGGAGTTGGACTAAATGACCTTCAAAGGTCCCTTCCAACCCAAATGATTCTATGACTTCTCTATGCCAAATAGTTCAATCTTTCTAGAGAACAGAAAATTCAGTGAGTCCTACACAGCAGACTGCAGGCTGCAACAAGATCTCCAAGATGCCTGTCTGCACTGAAACTGAGCTCAGTGCAACCCAACAAGTGGTTTAGACTGGACATAAATCAATTACTAAATGAGATGGCCTTTATTTCAAAATTGTGTGGACTCTGCCTGCAAACTACTCCCGTTATTTTATTCCTCTGAACATCTTACTCCTAATATATTTAAAGTGCATCTCCATTTTATACATAGAAATTGGAGGAAGAACGGTTTAAAGGTGGAAATTTTCAATTATGTAACAATTTTTCCTTTTGTCTAGCCTGTAATTTGCTTGGAAGGTCTACAAGCAAGATTTTACTGTATGTATAAACAAGATCTTATAAGCCACAATCTTTGATAGTATTTCAGTATTGCTACAGGAAAACCAAGGAAAATTAATGCAAATTCAAAATGTTTTTGCTCTCTCCTTTCACCCTCCTAAATACATATGCTTACACTGGAATCCAGAGTCTTGCTATTGTGTAAATCCAAGATTAATTTCCTTCAACTTATTTTTTCATTTTATAAAGACTGAGGCTTAATCATGTCACTTATCTAATTCACAATTGTTCTGAAGCATACTTTCAATTAATAAAATGATTCTAAACACAGCCTAATGCATTAAGTGCTAATTGAGGAAAAGACACAATAATTACCAGTGGTGACAAGGAATCAAGAAAGATGCTAAAGTCAAGAAAAAAACAAAAATCCACACTATCAAAATCCACACAAAATCCTTAACTACCCCATAGTTTTGTGACACTAGGAGATACAGTAAATATATCCTTCAAGTAAACCAGCTACTTTTCTGTTAAGCAGACAAATACTGGAGCAGTTATTTCCCTTTTGTAATATTTATATTTCCCGTTATTTTTCCTGTAATCAATTCTCATATTACATATTAAATATTATTCATATTAAAGAAAGAAGAACTGCCATTTGGGATACAGATGATTGAACAGATGTAAAATTTATTAAACATCATAGGATTGATAAGAATCTGCCTTTTAGTATTTACAGATTTCAGATAAAAGCTGTAAGAAATTACAGTCAATACATGAAGTCTGTGATTAAAAAAAACCAAGATGTTTGAAACTTCTGAGATCCTTTAAAGAACTGCTTGATCAAAAAAGCATTAATTTTGCAAAGATTCAGATGAAGGCATGAATATGACTTAAAATGGCAGAATAAATTATTTTTTCTGTTTTGTAGATATCTAAGACGATTGGCATAGTGTGACTACCCAATAACCATCTGCACAATTAATATTCTATAGAATATATCAACACTGTGCTAATAGCATCCAATAGAGAGGACCATACGCCAAATGACCATCCCACTATTACAAGCAGTCTTCCTGCAACTGAACATGGAAGCATTAACAATTAACATCAAGGTCACCCTCAAATAAATTTTGATTTGGACACTTCTCATGGCAGATTTATGAGTAAATTCAAAGCTCATTAAAGTCGGTGAAATGACTCCTACTGACTTAATGGAGTTTGCATTTAGTGTACTGTTTTCCATGCTTTCCTGATTACACGGATTTGTGAATAGTCATGCCTAAAATCAACCCTGTAACGATAAGCTTCAATCCTTACCTTGCATATACATGTAACTTGGTCAGCAATGAGTTTAAGCATCACACATGAGCCAAAACCACAGAATCAAACCTTCCTCATCTCTGATGTTCAGTCTTTGAAGTTTTAACATCCTCTTTTCTTACTGTCACCTTAATTCCTCGTTTGAGGGTCAATATGAAGTACGTCAGACAAGTCTGATTTCAAAGATTTTATCAGCTCTAGAAGGATGAATGTTGGGAACAGGGGGAATAGAGCAATCCACTCAAAGATATCACAGTACAGCAGCAAAGAGAAAATTCCATTGTCTGCAGATGAAGCGAGTTACTTAACCCATCCTCATGGCTTCCTAAATATATAAGGACACATATTTTGATCTATTCATAGACAGGAATAAGCAGGGTCTTAAGGATCCTGAGCCTCACCCATCTTCAGTAATACACATGGTGATAGGGTAATGAAAAAGGACAGGAAATAGGCAGGACTTGCATCATATTAAATTGATCACATAGAAGAGCTGACACTTTCTGCCTTGACCTACTGCAACCACTTGCCTTTACTGATTATCAGAAGACAGGGGAGAGCAAGTAAAAATTGTTCAAAAATAACAGATTACAGGTAGTATTGAAACTATAGATGGAAACTAGAATGGATGGAAATAATTGCACTGATGTTAAGATTACGATTTCAGGTAGTAGGTACATTACTTCATTGAAAATTTGTTTATAAAAAAAGGAATGATATAACACAAAACCACTTATACCATGTATATACTCCTAACACAATATTTTTCTGCTATGTTTCTATGCATGTAGCTAGAAATCAAATACATGCAAACATTCTCAATAAGCCTCTCAGTATTAAGGTCAGGTTTTGGATATGATTGATGGCAATAAATCAGAAGTCAATAATTAATAACATATCTTTGAGCCAGTGCCAAAACTATTATCAAACCTCCCATTTCCTAAACCAGGCACTGTACTTAGTTCTTAATCCTAGCATGAAATCCTGCTGCAAATGGCTGGTAGGAATCACATATCAAATCAAACATGGGACACCAGTGAAATAATCACCTTAATCTATGGCAAGAGTTTATAGCTTTCTACAAAGACCACAACAGGAGCAAAATACCCAGTCTGAATATTCTTGTTGCCAGATGCTGCCATGTTGGAGCACAATCACAGAGTACACATGGTCCCAACAGGGGTTTTGTCTACCAACAATATGTTTCAGCAGTCATGAATTTCCTTTCAAATAGGAGTGGTTGACTTATTATTTAACTTTAGGAAAAGAAAGACAAAGATATGAGAATATTCATCCTGTGCAGAGAACAAACTATGATATGTGATATATTTCAGCTAATCAGAAATTTTGAATTTACTGGAAGCCTTGCCAGTGAGTTCAAAGGTCTGAACCAAATTATTATACCTCAAGAGAGCACTCCAATGCCTTATTTCATAGGGGCTGACATGCTATTTTATCACTACACTGTTGTGTCTGAAGGAAATCCTTTACACTTAGATACAGTCTTATTTAAAGCATTCAGAGCACAATCAGTATCAAATTTCTTACTAACATTTCTTTCTGAGGAAGGTCAAGACTACGTCAAGGTGGTACTAATGTACTCTACAGTCAATGCACATAGCAAGTTTTGAGCATCACCTAAGACAGCCCAATACCACACAGGATCACACTCTTTAAATCTTTATACCAAAAAAACAACACGCCAACATTTGAGAACGGCAGTTTCATACAGTCATTCAGAGATTAAAAAAACATTCATCTTTCTTCTGGGTGATTAGAAGATACATATTTATATAACTATAAAGCTAGTACTCTTAGAGCTTCTCTCCTTTTAAAAGATTTACAGGATCTTATCTTAAAAAGTTGCATATTCTACAGCCGTGATTCATTTTTCCATAAAACCACACTCTAATTCTAAAGATAGAAAAGAAATAAAAGACAAAAGAACTCCAAGATAATTTCTCTTCAGTTCAAACATATGCCAAGTGATTCAGTAAATATTGAGCACCATCAACCACAAGGGTGTTTGCTGACTTGCAGATAAACTAAAGCGTATCCGTTCCTTTAGTAGTTTGAACAGCTGCTATCTAAATGATTTTTCATTGCTAAAACTTAGACCAAACCATTTTATCAGAACAGTTACTAGAAATATTTTAACAAATTTATTCTCATCACTCCCCAGCAAGTTTCTTGCTTACTTTATGCAGCAAACATTCATAGCTGGGTTTTGCTAGGAAGCTGGAGGTAAAATTCTATCTATCCTTTCCAATCTGCATGGTTGCCTATCAGTTATTTTCAATAAAATCTTCCTTTTCTATAGCAATAAAGTACTCAGAGCAACTTCAGCAGCAGCAGAAGTATTTGCAGCAACCAATTTCTGGCCATAGCAGGACAATTGGCCACTTCACAGAATGACTTAAGTTGGAAGGGACCTTGAAGATCACCCAACTCCAACCCATCTGCTGTGTGCTGGCTGCCACCTGGTAGACCAGGATGCCCCTCCAGCCTGGCCTCGAATGCCCCCAGGGATGGGCACCCACAACTTCTCTGGGAAAATGGAACTGCTTGCCCTTCCACCTTCTTCTTTAATTACTCTCCTTATATACTCCCTCAGTAAGAGGAGGAGATATATACATAACAAGGAAAACTATTTTTTTCCTAAGGCGGATCAAATGCTTAATTCAAACGTTATTCAGCTTGATTTGGTGGTGAAATAAGTGAGAAGCTGAATGAGTAATAACTCCAAGATGACTCCACACATTAACAGAGATGTTTATTATATGGAGATAACATTAAGCTTTAACTCCGTTCATTCTTACGCTGAGTTCTTTAACCTGCCAAGTTATTCTAGGGATCCAAGAAAACAAATCATAAAATAAGACAAAGAATTGTTCTTCAAACCAACAGAATTACAATGATCAACAAATAAGGAACTTCAGATCCAAAAGGAGACATCTGTCCTTGCAGTGGCAGAATAAATTAATGGGGGAGGACAAGTGTAAATTTTTATCCCATAATGCTCCATTAAATGCTCACGATGTGTGCTGAGATAGGTGTTACTACAATAAACATAATAAATGTTCCTTCACATTTGTGAAAATCAGCATGGAACTGTTGGGGCAATCATTAGGAATGATTATGGATGTCTATGATGGAGAGAAATTTCTAAGATCATTTTTACATGTGAATAATTTCTCCTATTATGGCTCCCTTTCAAATCCACCCTGTTTCTGCGAGCTGCTAGAAAAGATTATAGTGGGAGAACAACAGCTATATTTTGCATCTCTGACATATAAATGTACCTTGAATTTAGGTTTGAACACAGCTTTGTTTGATTTTCACTAAGAATTCCCTCCATTCCTTAATGAATCTGAGGTATCCTTGGTGAAACTGGGATAGCTGTCATGTATTGACTTAATTCCTGCATGATGAATGAAAGAACAAAGAAGAAATGGAGATGTTCTCTTGTGTACCAGAAGTATCACAGGTTTTTCTGGCTTCTGTAACACTTTTATTCATCATGGCTTTGAGGACACTGGGGATAATGTCAATTTCAGTATGACATGGAAATCACCATGCCCTTTGCAGAAACTTACTTTAAAAATGGCTCCATTCTTACCCTGATGTGAAAAAAGCTTTATGAAATATGCATTAACGGTACAATTACCTATGCAAGTACCTCTATACGTGTACACAAATACTTCTTTATTATTATTTGCTATTTCTACTGATTTGTGCATTCCTACACGCATGCATGTGCTCTCTGGGTACTCGGTGGTTACACTTCAAGGATTCTACAAAAAGAAAGCCATTTTATAAATGTAAGATATTACGTATCCTATGAGACATTTACTTATCCTTTATGATCTTACTTAATGTTTTACTAAATCATGTTTAGCCTGTTGCCTTCCCTCTTATATGCTCATTTACTACAATGAATTTTAAATTTAAACCTTTTCTAAATGCTTCCTTTAAATGTTCCCGCATCTATAGTACAATTCTTCCACAATTTCATCAATAATTTTGAGAGATTATCACACAGTATAAGTGCAGTTTCTCCATATCACCAAAATACTTTCAAGCTACAGTTCTGAGTCAAGCTTGAAAAAAAAAAAAAACAACCATGTCAGTGCAGGGTGATTTATCACTCTTCCACAAAATTTAGTGGATTTTTTTTTTTTAAATGGATAAAGGACAGTTAGCATCCTAGATCATAAAAAAATGATAATTCAATTCAAAAGGTCTTCACACAACTCATCTACCATTCAAGCTTTCAGGAAAATGTTTTAGTGGTAAGAAGTAGATAGGTTTTTCTTAGTATTCTGTGCTGGGGTGAATTTTAATTCAGCTAGAAGACTTAAGTAACTTTCAAACAATCTCACTGTGAGATTTATGGATGTTTTGCCATTAAGCCTGGATGAAGGATAAGACCCAAGTGTGTTTTAAAAGAAAATAGAATAAAAACTGGTTGCTTTCCAGAACTGCATTTGGTCCTGAGCTTCCACAGAAACCTTATATTTATGCCAGATGCACAGCAAGCAATAATAAAACCAACCTGTGGATGATACCTGTTACTGCAGAGAGAACAGAAAGCCTAAATGTAATTCAGTGCTGACAGAACTAATGATTTTAAGTGGTGAGTTTTTTTTTTAATTGAAAACTGCGCATTTAAAATACTTTTGCTTGATATTTTTCAGGAGTAATTTGGACTCATTAACAAAGATTGCAGTCGGTTCAAAACACCATCTCATTTCACCCTGGATTCCCTATTAGACCTATTCTATACTTGTCTTAGCTGTGTTTGCTACTGGGAAGTGCAAAGTTCTTTTTCCAGGATAAATACTTCCCTAGTCTGTGTAGAATCTGAATGAAAATTATTCAAAGAAGAAAGCACTGAACATTCACAGAAGCTAACACCTTCTTGTTTCACAGTCAATTATTCATGGTTCCAGTCTATAAGACCATTTTTCTCTCCTTAAATAACCAAGTACATCTCATTTACATGCTGAAGCTGTGCACTGAGGGAAAGGGAAGGAAAGCTAGCCTACACATTTGACCCAAGCATTTATGCACACGATGAATAAACTTAGAAGACACACTTTGGCCAAATAGGGAACGTTACATTAATGAAAACCACCAGTGGCTCATGGTTCTTACAGTTTTTATTCTGGTATTCAACACAATATGTAATTGTTGCTATGGCAACTGCCACAACTCTTGGCACTAAGATAATTCTCAGATAAATGGATCTTTGTCAAAGCAAACTCCAAAGCCAGCGTATACGAAAACTGCATTTCTTTGGTGGTGGGAATTTGCAGAGTTAAGTTGGAAGGATAAATTCAGTGCAGGCCTGAGGGAAAGCACCAGCCCAGCAATAAAAGCAAGGCTCTGCTGTAGAGCTGAGCAAAGGGGAAGCGTGGATGCTTGTGAAAAGCCATAACCCTGTGCACTACACTATGGCATCTGGAGGGTCAGCCTGCAGTGTCCTGGGGAAGAAGTACAGGAATCACATCTGTATGGCACTGCCAGGCAGAACTCCTGCTTTGTGGGTTTGACCTAAAGCCTGCTGGGGTCTGATTACTTCAGGGGGTTCTGGATCAGACTGAAGGAAAAAAAGGAAAATTAAGTGACTGGAATTTTTATAGAAAATAGCTTATTTCAGTGGCTAAGGAGATTTACTATGATAAAGGAGTTGTTTCCAAACAGCAAGTGGAGGCTTTTTATAAAAATATAGAAAAAAAAAAAAAAAAAAAAAAAAAAAAAGGCAGCTAAGAGATACTAAAGAATGACCCATTGATGAGAACAAGATCTTGCTTTCACTGACATTAATTAAGATGTATTCTGTGAAACATGCACTGTAGCATTGCATCCTTCCACTGATGATAAACGTGGGGAAGAGACGTTTACCAAGATTTCATCAACCCACAGGTGTTATATCCTGAAGTCACTTACAGCTCAGATTTTAATGCATGAAGTTCAAGTCGACCGGTGTTTGCAGCGTTATAAAGAGCAGAAGTAACAGAAAGTTGTTCAATTCAAAACTAATAGGGGAAGATTAGTATGTTAAGTTTTCTGGCAACTGAGCATAAAAGCAAGAAGAGACATTTAGACATTTTTCTTTGTTTGCTCTTTAAGAAACTCATGTTTATATGCCTAAGGGAAACCAACATGTCCAAAGGAGAAGCATCTCCACAGATTCTCTGGGAGTAATTTTATTCTACATGCTGTTTCGATCAGCGTAATAATTCATAGGTATGTCATATTGATATACCTCTGTGACTTACTTTATTTTGTGCCTTAAAATGAAAAGCAGAATACGGTGTTTTATTTATGCGATGCATTACTTTTTGTAGCAACTGCTATATGCAAATCTAATAATATGAAACTCTTCTAGACTGCTCGTCAATATCTCATATGAGATTCCATCTTCATGCTTTTGCAGTCATTTTCAGCCTATTTGGAACTCTATTCTCAACTGGAAAAATGTTAGCATACATTAATTGGAACAATTGCTTGCTATATCAGAGAGGTTGATTCTTGATCTTACTTTCCAAATGAATTATTGAACTGCCAGATTACAAAGCTCAACCACTCACTTCCTTGTGCAAGTATTTTTTTCTGCAAGAGAATCATAATAAGATTATTGATCCTTTCTCATCTGTTCTAAGGCAGAAAGCTATGCATGTAGGATTTAAGGCTCTGGGTGCTTTTTATCTCATGTCAATAAAATTTGCAATAAAATTTGTACTTCAAGGATAAAATAGAGAAGTAAGGCATAAATAAGAAACACTAGCATTTAAATCCAAGGAGTTTAGTTTCATTATACCTATTTGATACTTTAGGAAATAGAGGCACAGGCATTAAGGCAGCGACTTAATAGAAAAAGGAATTCAGGCCTGCAAAGCAGCATGGCAAGCTCCACACCAGGCTGCATCTCCCATCCTCTCTATAATAGAATGTGGAACTGACATTGGGAAAACAATACTTTGAGAGAAGGAAATGCACAAGCAGTGTATCTGACCAGCCCCTCGCTGTTACAAAGTGGACTGGACAGAGTAGCAGGACTCCAGCAACCTCATTTCCTTCGATGTGAGCTACTGCTGGAGACAATTTTAAACTTTCCTCATCTACAACATGCTGTCTCAGGCAGCGCTCCTCCCTCCTATCTCTTCTTTTCCTTTTCCATCTAGTGCCTGAAAAGTGTCCTGAGGGTTTGACAGTTTCTAATTTAATCATTTCATCCTTCTGTATGGAAGACTGCTGAGCACCATACAGTGAAGTAACTACGAGCCTGGAATTTCTGAATATCTGCCTGTCCTCTTACCTGCTTTAGTGCCAGACTCTTGATATCCAACTCCCCTCACACAGTGTCTGTGATGCTGTAATAAATAGAAGTTCCAAATAATTCTCTTTGCTGTGGAAAATAAAGGCTACATTTGCCACCACACACGCACAAAAAACCATCTGTAGAGAAAAATTGTTTCCTAAGGATTCTTTTAGCAAAAAGTCTACTAGGAGTTTAGTTATTAAAACTAGCACTGGATTATAAAGCAGGAGCAGGACTAAGAAATACCCATTTTATTTAGCCTTGGAGGACACAATTCAATTCCCAGCTAGCTGCATTCTTCAACGCACCATTTTTTAAATGGGCCTCTAAAAACAGTTTGGCTATACTTTGTCCTTCACAAAAGCAGACTTTTAAAGTAAACAAATAAATGCTTTCATTAATGCCCGGCCAAATGCTCAGATGTGATGAGTCCTTTACTACTAGTCCTTTAAAAAAATGCAGGCACTCAATGAGGCATAATTTTGAATTATTGCCACTCATCAATTCTGTCAGTTTGCTCCCTACTAGGGTTCCATGAGTGATTTATTTTTCCATTAGAGATCCCTAGCAGTTCCATGAATTATTTAGAATGAGCCTAAAGTTCATTTTTAGGACTCCTGGGTGAATTAAAACATTTCCACATATATTTAGTTAATATCACAAGCACTCGAGTCCTGACCACGTGAAAGATAATTAAGCAAACATGAGGCAAAGCAGAGCATAAGCACAGCCATACGCCTCCTCAGCGCTGCCCTAAGCTGAAAGTAAGTGGACTTCATTCCTTCCACTGTCACACAGCACTCTGACTGCCCATGGGTACAAGAACGTACATACGCTGAACTAAAAAGACAACACCACCCTATAGAGCTGCACCCTCCATGCACCCATGGCAACTCTTCTGTGCACTCATATCCCACAGAAATCTGACATACAGAAGTCCAGCTCTTCTGTCACTAACTGTACAACATTCTGTGATCAGAGAGCAACAGCCAAGTAGGCTGCTGATGCTGAGGAACCATCCATCTCCTCATACTGCAGTCATGGCCTTCCTGTGATGGAAAGCTGCAGAGCTCATATGTCTCAGGCAGAAGAGTAAGGAAACATGACCTTTAGACTCAAAAAGCAGAATTATACCACAAGTGGTACTCTAACAGCCACTGACTGTATTAGAGCCTTGGAGGTACTTAATCACTTACCACTGATCAGTGAGGCTATCTTCCCACATCTTCAGCAGGAAATAATCATATACCTCAACCACTAGAATACCAATAGCTTTCTGCTCTTTTTAAGCTTTAAATACTTCTGATATTCCTCTTAAATATGTTTGGTAGTAATCACCCTTCAAAGTTTCAGGAATTACACTATCTTCTTCCAGGCTCAGTCTGCATGTCAGCACATTAGAGATCATTGTCATCAGTCATTTTCCAAACATGTTGGGAATCTACTATTAGAAACATTAACAATGGGATTTCACAGATGTAGGTCACGTGCTTTCAGTAAAGAACTGGCAGTCACTGGTAATGGGGAAAAATATACTAATTCCTTAATAACTTGCCCAGAGAGGTTGTGGATGCCCCGTCCCTGGAGGTGTTCAAGGCCAGTTTGGATGGGGCTCTGGGCAGCTTAGTCTAGTACTAGATATATAGGCTGGTGGCCATGCATATGGCAGGGAGGGTTGGAGCTTAATGACCCCTGAGGTACCTTCCAACCCAAGCCATTCTATGATTCTCTGATTATCCCTTAATTAAACAAGGTACTTTAAGTACTGAATGCTGAGCAATGCTCCGGCACGCAATCATCATAACCCTACGAAATCATGCTGAAATATTAGGGCTCCATCTGAGCACTTCTTAGCCAAGGCTCCTTGCCTTAACAGATGGAGCTGTTCTGCTGTTTCCATGCTTACACATTCAGCCCATAAATTTGAACTGAATCCTCTGCTTTTATCAGAAAAGTCACATCAGATAGGATGCTGTTATCTTTATATCCTTCTGAGGTATGACAAACAGAAAGACAAGGCTGTCTGCTATGTTTAAAATAGGCAAATAATAGCTGAAATTGTTGATAGAAATATTTAAGAGCTACAGAATACTAGCTGAGGTCAAGTAGGACAACCAGTCCCAAGACATTTATATCATCTTGAAGTAGTGTTGATCCTCATTACATGGATTTCCCAGCTCACAGTAATGCATCATCTAAATCCCAAAGGCACTGCACACACCAAGAATCAACATGCCAAAAAAACAATGTTTTAGTTATGAGCTGAATTTCAAAACTCACAAAGAACTGGTGAATACAGGTAGAGATAATATTATGAGGTTGCTCTGCATAGCCACCCATGAGGGGAAACTGGCAAGGAGCAGAATATGTCAGGTCCAGACTGGTCTTCCCTCTCTGAAGCAATACAGAGTGGTTTTAACAGAACCTAGGAGTGGGGCCAAATTAGATTTGGCTTCTGAATGCAGTCTGATGATAAGTTTCAACACTAGATATTAATATTAATGGAACATTTTGAGAAAATACTGTCCAGAACCTGGATAGGATATAAAGAGAAAAGACCAGTAATAAAGCTCTGTTGTAGTCAGCACAAACACACACATGTTGATTTCTGCTCAGGCGGCAAAACTACCCCAAGATTGTAACTTCCACAGAATATGTCCCTTAGAAAGGCAGGGAAGAGTTACTTCTCTTAGTAAATCAGTATAACAGCATCAGAATATGATTCTCAGAGAATCGGATCGTCATAAAGAAACCAATCCCATTAAGTTTAACTCCAGCCTTCCAGTTGGGATGTTTCAAACTTCTCTGTGGATTCAGTAACTTTCAACAGAAGAATGATAATCACCATTTTAAAACAGCTCCTAAGCTTTCAAAACCTACAGTTAAATCAAAATCATTATCACATTCTTGTGAATGCACCAAAAGGAACACGTCTTGCTAGTTTGAGACCAAGGGCAGCTAAATGCCCAGGTCATCTGAGTTACTTTTTGTACTCTGAGTTTGATGGTGCGTGGTCCTGAATCCACAGTTCTGACACAGAAGAGTCTCTTAAGTATGACTTTGTTAAAATTGAACTTTCTGAAGGTACAGCATATTTAAATAAAATTAAATTCCCTCTCAGTGTTCTGATCAGCTCTCTGCACAGTTACACATTCTGATACTTTTCCCCTGCTGGCAATCTACATTCACATCTCATGCTGCTTAAAGCGCAGATCAAAACCTTTCCTCAGCCACAGACTTTCAGAAGTTTGTTCACTCTTTCCCTTAAAGCTGAGTTTTTTTAAATGAAAAACTTGAGTTATGCTAAGCAATGAAAACTTTGATAGCTGAAAGTCTAAATACCAAAATAAAACAACAGATAAGTGATTCTCATCATGGCTTCTTTATGATTCCTTAAAAGCATAGGTCTACAGCAGTGCTAGGTTTAATTGTATAGGAAACCACTGTCTTGCCTGCCTCTTTACTAAAATGCCAGGATATACAAATGAAGGCTACCTCACATCCCTTTCTGTTACTCTCATGAGCACAGAGTAAGCATTTCAATCAATTTGTGAAGCACTTTTCCCCAGACTATATGGTTGGTATTATGCTGAAATTCCAAACTGGAAAAAAAATGGATACAGAAATAAGTGGGCAGAGTGGATGTAATGCTATAATACAATGGAAAGTGCAGCAATGATATTAAGGTTGCAAAGTCCTAGACTGCAGCAAGTGAGGACATGCTCAAATGCAACAGTCCTGAGCACAGAAACAAAGGAAAAGAATCTGCTTACCCTTAGAAGGCCTCAGGTAGGCAAGGATCTCCAGCAAGATCCCCTTGCCTCCACTGCCAACTCTTAAATGAGTTCTGGGAAGGAGTGGATCCTGGCTCCACCCCTTCCAGGCACTCATGGCATGCATCTGAGCTCCCCTGGGTTGGCCCTGCCTTCCCACCAGGTGTTCAGTTACTGCTTCAAGCTGTGACTTAGTATTTCTGCTACAGTGGAACAAACTCAACAGTGCAGATAGAAATATTGACGGAGAGTAAATGTAGATTGGAATTTGCAAGCAGAAGTTGATGTAGTATAACATGTAATGGCATCAGATAAGCAGACCTGTATGAAAATTTAACTTCCACAGCATAGAACTAATTTCCATGTCCTTAAGACTTACAACAAATACGAAGTAGTAAATTCTAAATTAAATATTTTGAGTATGACTTTTCCATTTGTAGTTATTGCCAAACTGGTTATCTGAGGTAAGTACATTAGAAGAACTTGCCAATTTTGATACTCAGGCTCTCTCATTTAAGTCAATTCTGTATGAATATTTAGTATTTACACCTGAAGATGTAATACATCTTTCAAAATCTGCAAAAATTATACTCTGTTATGTTGAGCTAAGTGCTAAATTGTTACAGCAATACCTGGATGGAATTTTGATCTCTCTGCTAACAGATTCAATCTGCTTGTAGTCCTAGATGGCACATGTAAGTACCTAGCAACATCTTTCTTCTAGTCTTTTGTATTTATCTTACCTTTAATGCACCATGCTTCTCATTAGCTCCAACAATCAAAATTTCTGCCATATCCTCAGCATGCTCAGATCGTGCGTGGACAAACAAAGCTCTGCCAGCTTCTGATACATTCTTCAGTGCAACTAAAGACCCGTCGTGTTCCACCTTAAAGTCTGGGTTAGAAACTTCGAAGTTCAATTTGTTATTCCCCTTGCAGTCATCAAACACCACTGGGGAAGAAAAGAAATAAAAAGAAAAATGAGAAAACTGAAGTTTAAGTATCCACTTTGGAATACAGACTTCAGAAGTTTTCACGTTGTTGGCTTATGTACAGATCTCATGGAGAAATGGCTCCAATCTAAGGGAATACTTTCAAACATTATACTTGCATGGCTATAATATTTCATAGACAATCTTATGAGTATGCAATTTCAGAAAGATGAGGAGATTTTGGCCATACTAACTGGGGAAGGAGGAAATAAACTCACATTAGACATGAACATTTTCTCATCACTCAAAAGCACAAAATGCACACCTAATTCTACAAACTGGGCGACACCAATAGTGGCCTTGCTGTTCTCCCCATTCACTGTAACAAGTGAGATGAGATGTAAAGGCTCTTCTGCTGCCCAAGTGGTTTCAGATATCCAATGTATTTTTCTTTAGTTTTGCTGTTGGCGGTTTGCAAAATATGCAATTTTACATTCTACTGCAAAAGTGTTACATAATTAAAAAAAAAAATTATAGTATTTCTTAATATTCTTATTAACCACATGTAGCATGATGCATGAGCTGCACTACCAATATAGCCGAGAAGAAATCTTAAAAAACAGCTTTCAAAAACCTGTTTCACTTTACATGAAGTACTTACAATATTTATGAAAACCAACAGAGAGAGAAAAACATCCCTAAAGATAAAGATGTGACACTGCCTCATGTTCCTTCTCTGAGCCCAGTAGATTCACTTTGCTCAAAACACTGCCATAAACATTACTGGTGTAATTACAGCCATATGATTAAGAGGTCTTCACAAACTTCTAATTTCTAAGCAAACTCCTCCTGTTTTGACATCTGAATGACGTATTTATATGTGTGCTGCTTTTTTTTTCCCCTAGACGACTTGTTCTATATTTATTACCTGTTCCTCAAGTTACTGTGCTGTAGAATTTTGCTTATCTGTATGCTCCTGCTATTTTAGTTCTACATTTCGATTCCACTGCGCCTTTAAAAGCTGCCTTACAGACAGGGATACAGACTAGAGATGATCAAAGACAATAGTTTTACTGAAAACAAAGCACTTTTAGTAATTTTTAAAATTCGTTGTATGGGTTATTTTGTTCTGTCTGATCGGTATTTTTAAAGGGAAAAAAAGTAAATCCTAGATTCTCTCACAGCTTGGCTAAATCCTAGAGGTAAAACACGTTCTCATAGTGGATGGCCACACATTTGCCACTTCATTGAATTTTGCTGAAAGCAAGAGAGATTATAAATAAAAAAAGAAGCCAGAAGGATTTTGATGGAAGGTTCTTTGTTGGCAAGGCCTCCCCGGTGTTAAACCACCCCTTGCAGCTGATGTCGGTGATATGACAGGCATTTAACAGATTCTCTGTAATCTCCTAAAGCTATCAGCCCACTAAAAGACAAAATTTCTCTGTTACCACAGATGTGAGAAATTGAAATTCTCTATGCTAATCACTGTATAGATTACAGTCTTGATGAATTATGAGTGGATTCTCATTTAACTTATTCTTCTCCACCCTTTAAAAAACAATGGCACAGTGCCTTTGGCAGGTACCTTGTTATACTGAATCAGCCTGTACTTCTCACAGTCCAAAGCTGCTGTTGACCTAGTGGTCTATTAATAGCACACAACTGGAAGATTTGGCATCTCTAGTTGACAAATTCATCACGTCTAGAATAAGATGTCTCTCAGCAAAGCTTAAATAAAAGAATAGAAAGCCTAACAACTATGACAGAGTAACAATTTAAAACCAAATGTCAGAGTTTGGAGTGATAGGATGGCCAAATAGTACAAGACACAGTCAGTAAGCAGCCGCTCTCTGTTGGGAGCACACCTCTCCCACCTTGCTGCTCAGCATCACATTTCTTGAGGCACTTGCATTGCTGCCATCTGCATGCATTCTGCAAATTCAAAGGCCACATGCAGAGCTGACACATGGAATTAAAAGAGGTAGTTGAATGTATATTTTACATTCACTTGGAGTTATGAATTTGAAACTTTCAGACCTTCTATATTTGCTCGTACATTGGTTATGAAACTCTGCACTTTTTCCAACAAAGAGCAGAAGTGAACTTGCTTAAAAGTGAGAAACTTTTCTTACCATATCTCATCCAAAAGCACTGATGCTTTCAATTCCCAAGTCTACCACAGAAACGAAGGTATTTGACAAGGTTAGTAGCAAGGAGAAGGAAAGAAAATGAAAGGGCTATAAGAAATAGTGATATGTAGGAGAGAAATTAGAAGTGGATGGAAGGAGATGAAGCGATCATAAGGACAGAGAACACTGAAGATTATGTGGACCAGGGGCCAACAGAGATGAAGTTGAAGCAAACTGTTAAATTATTATGAGAGTTGAAAAGAAATGTAGCCTTAGATAAAATCTCTATTCTGAAGTGAGAGGCAAATGAGAACTTTATGAAAGCAATGATGCCTTCTGGATCGGGATTACCTGGGAACATCACGGGAGATTGTATTAAATTCCAAATAATTCTCACAGTGCCCCTCACCAGGAACACCTGCATCTTTAAACTCATGCTGATTCTGGGAAAAAGCCAATGAAGATATCCAAACTTGTACACGAGCTGTCTGTACCAAGCTCCAGTACCAGCTACGTGGCCTATGGAGCTTGTCCTGACACCAGCCACACTTCCCTGCCCTGCCAGACACGCGAATGAGACCTGTAGACTTTCAGCTTTAGTAGCTAGCTCAGATTCTAATCACTTATCCTACTGTTCCAGCTAGGTGAATGCTGAGCTAGGTTTGATGCTGGAAAGAGCCTGGAATCTCTGCTAGGACTGATGGAAACTTGGGCATGGGACTGAGATATTCTGAAACCAATGTGAACAAGCACATGGAAGAAGAAAGGAAATATCTCAGAGAGCTCCACTGAGAAAAAGTGTGATCTACGTTGCTATTATATTTCTCTTTTCAGAAATAAAACATGCCATTACAAACAGTTGTCTTAATAAGAACTTTTCAGATTAATATTTAAACAGTGCCCAAATAACAAAAAATAAAAGTAGTTACCAAAGTCTGTGTCAGTTGAATGGATTTGCTCTAAGGAGTCTGCTAAGGGGAGAGAGGAAACAAAACCATCTGGCAGTCTAACATGAAAATGTTGTCTCCCAGTATATAACATTTTGCTGCCTGACAACCATGATGACATATATTTATGATGTATTATGTTTGTGATGTTCGTGCGCTTCTCGCAGAGATTAGGTATGAGGAAAACCATGGGACAGATGACTGACATTATTCATACTATCCATCTGCAGTATAACGGATTGGATGAACAGTAACCTGTTGAGCATCCATATGCACTAAATCTTCCCACAGCCTCTTACACACTCACTTGGTGTCAGAGCTTAAGAAGTTTAGCTAGACTGTAGGCTTTCCAGAGCAAAGACCACTTGCTTCCTCTGCATCTGTAGAGCACTTGAAAAAAAATTATTTATGGTTGCTGCTCCAGGTGCTGCAGAAGGGCAAAAAATTAATAATAGGAGCTGTTCTGCTATAGTCATAAACTAGAATTTTGGAAATGCTGTAGCAGATGACTACAAAGTGACTGTGTCTCATTGTCAAGAACTCAATAGGCAATTAAAAGAAATGATCTAATGTTTATTTACATGAAGGAAGAATTCTTAATTTATTGATGCATATATGACTCTTCTGATGTTGCTAGTCATGCTCCAGCTGCCAAATGAACATCTTTATTGTGCTTAATATGCCATATGGTAAGAGACAGGCTCCAAAACTCCATACAAGCAAAATGAAAATACTGCCAAGCGTCTCCCAATGAAAAACAACATTCATGTCACTCATTTTTCTCTGTTCATTTCTCAGCCTCCTGTACTAGACTTCTACTGCTTTCTGTAAGAAAGTGTGTGAGATGTTCAAAATATTTCTGCCCACTTTGGTCACTGACTTTGAGCTTATCAGAATCAAGGCAACTACAAAGAGGATTCTTCTGTAAGACCTCAAATCCATATTGTAATGGTGAAAAGCCAAAGCTGTGATTTGAAATACTACCTTTAAAAGACCTCAGCAAGAAATTTCAAGTTCCCAGTATTGATCTTTCAGTGCACCCTATTGTCATGATATGCCACATAGGTTTCTGTACAACTGCAAATGTTTTAAAGAGCACCATTTTAAAATATTGGAAGATTAACAGTTGGACCTCTCTTGTAAACTATGTAAGAAGAAAAAATGCCAAAATCTTATATCCAAATGCACATTACACTGATATATTCCTCTTTCAAAGTCATTTTTTTCAAAGTTTAATTTGATTCTCAGAAGTTTAATTTGTTTTCAACAGAAATACAGAATCCGTAATTTTCTCTCTGACAAAATCTCTACAGAGGTATTTTGAATAATTAAATACACACATTTATCTATAAACACACAGAACTTACTCCGTATGTCTCTCTATATATGCACACAAGTTTTTATGTTAGCTAATGATGGCTAGCAACAAAACAGGTCTTTAAGTGAGGAAATTTCACATTGAAAATACATACCAAAAACAGATTCTTAATTATTATGTCAATGAATGTTAGGATCCTTTTTGTAAATACAGTCTAGCCTTGTTCAAATCAGTGGGATTTATAGTATCAACATTATTTTATCCTACATTGTTCTTTTTTAATCTATTTTAAGACGTAACTTCAGATTGAAAGATCAAATTGAAATGATGAGTCGTTTTCTACTACAGAAAGCTGTAGCTGAGAGGGGTCTAGAGAGGTGAGAAAAGTATGTTACAGCTGCACAAAGGCAAGATAACTTTCCAGCCCAGCAGGGAACCCTCATCTGGGCTGAAAAGTCTTCCCTGATCAAAGATATTAGCAAAATACAAAAGTTAGACAGAAACTATTAAACAGACAGTTGATCTTCATTAGCTACATAGAGAAAAGTGGTGGTTGAAGGAAATAGAAATGCTCCTGAGTGCTGGAGTATATAAAAATTCACAAAGTGCCATGACTTACCAAGGCTCTTGTTAGCAATAAACAATGGCAAACAAAAATGACAAACTACATCCAGAAACGACACAGTCAACACTTAATTCCAACCTTTTGAAGTAAAATAACTTAGGGCATAAGGCAATTAGAACACATGCAAAGAGATGGAAACAGGGAATGAATGGCATAGAAACACTGCTAGGAAGTGACTGCTTTAACTCCACAACCATGTTTTGGGAGCAAGCAACAGTACAGTTTCCTTCCAAGCTATAAAAACCTATCATGGAAAAGCTTCAAGTTCACTTTGGAAAATTTCTCTCCTGATTTATGTACTATGAAGGCAGTTTCTCTAAACTGAATTCTAAGCCAAAAAGTAACAGGCAGCAGGAATTGTGCCTGGGCCTGAGGAATTCATTGGGTAACCAATTCCAAACTTACACTGGAAAGTAGAGCATACGACAGTTTTTGTCAGCCTTTATCTCCATCTTCCTATCTCTGGCACGTTTAGCGAGGACCACCACAGTGATACATATTTTTAATTGGAAAATAAAGAAGGAAACAAAAAAGAAACAAAAAACAGCAAAAATCAAATTTTAGAAACTTGAGGCTTTTTTTCTTTCAAACGTGAGTTTAAATATTTCATATCTAAAAGTGTTCTAGAAATAAAATTGTGCCTTAGAAAAGCTGCAAGCAAGACTGAAAGATTTCAAAAAAAAATCTTACGGAGTTTTATGAAAATTCTTTGTGCTATTTTTTTTAACAGTTCAGTGTTAAATTCTAGTTATGTAACAGAATTGTTACAGAATGATCTTAAAAAATCCATCAAACAGTGGTGGGCTATTATCTTCTATTGCATGTTTATGATTCTGTTCTACGTATCTTTATGTGCCCTTTGAAATAAATTATAACAATGACTTATTTAGCATATAGATAGTCAAAAACTGTGGAGATATAAACAACAGTACAGTGTTCATCAGAATATTTTAAGGATTGCTGAACACACAAATGCACATCTATATTCAGCTTCTTTGGAAGAACAAGAACTAAACAACAGACTTGATCTTTGCACACATTTAAATGCCTACAAAAAAACAAATTACCTAAACTGACAAACATCTCCATGCAATTTCTGTATGAGGATGAGATCTGAGCATATTCCTGTTAAAATCTGCAAATTAGGCCAGTAGTTCATCCAGCGGGCACTAGGCTGTACCTATCTGCCCTTCAGAGAATATCCTTTCAACCGTATGTACTGCAGCTATCAATAGTAACAGTGTTTTTTGGCACTGTAAAAACACGTGAGAAGAATACAGCAGATATTAGATAAGCTTCCCCCCCAAGGGGTGGGACCTCACCCAGAAGCCAGCCATAGCCAATGAAAAAGGCAACATTTTAGATGGGAATAAACACACTGGTCCCTCTCCCATGTTACTTGGCCAGCACCAACAGTCTTTGCAGAGATGGAAAAATCATTAATGGTTTGAAATTCTCTCGTGCACTTCAGTTGAGCCATAGGTGATAGCAGACTAAAGGTTTCCTCTGCCTTTATGTAATGGGTATTATGTGTGATTCCAGAATGAACAGCTACCTTCTCACTGAAGAACCACCTTAGCAATTCTCTGTTCCATCTGTGCTTACCTCCTGTTATACTGGTGCTGCATTCTGGTGTCTTTGCATATCTCACCCAGCTCTCTTCTCTTACCAAGCACATCACACCACCACTCAGCTAGGTGTTGGTATGGCATCAGGTACCCTGAGCTAGAGGTGAACAACCCTGACGATACCAGAAGTTATATTGGTTATATTGGAAAATACAAGTATTTTCACAGAGCACTATGCGAAGAAAGTGGCTCTATCAACGCCAAAGTCAAACATTCCTGCTTTTTTTTGGCAACTACATGTCTCTGTTTATCTTGCCTTATGCTTGCTCTTTTCTTCCTTCCGAACAGAAGGATCCCTCAATTGCGTCTCAAGTTTCTCAGCAAACTCCTTTCCAAAACGGGACTCCATCAGCAGTCTTTCACTGCTTGAAGTTATGAGAAAATACAGAACACTCATGACTGAAGGCACTCTGTGCCAGCTCACATTACATGGTATCTTCATATATCCTTTTGTTGCCTGTTGTCTCCTTTAGGGCAAAAATCTAATCAAGCAGAAGGAGCTGTAATTATTGTCAACTGGAAGTTATCTCAACTTATTTATTACAATGTAGGCATGTTATTGACTGATCGCTTAGGTCAGTGGCTGCATTATAAAGTGATGGTGATACTATATAGGTTCGGTTTTAAACCCTGGAGAAAAATTACTTTTTCAATAAAAAAATGTGATATTAGCGACTTTGTTTGAAGAAAAAAATAAAAATCAAAACTTCGGATGTTGTAACACTGCCATTGATGTTCTCAGCACAACACATAGTTCAGTTTAAATGGAGTTGCTGTCCTTTTGGGAATGCAGACAGTGATAATGTATTTGTGTACCCAGTCTCAAAGGAGCTGTCACATCTATGGGGGAAGATGACATTTCACTGTTAACAGTGTTGATTCTGAACAGTCTAAACGAGCCTGAATCCAGAAGGGATATGTGGAAAAGACTCTTTTAAACTTCGTTAGTTTCAATGAAAATGTTTCCCATCACAATGCAAATGATCCATACTTTTCCATTTCTGCAGACTAACATAACATTTTGCTGAGGATCCCAGGGGAACATATAATCAAATTAATTTTAGATTCTCACAACATTTTCACAGGCTGATTCCAAGACACAAGCAGA